>NC_058133.1:352237101-352280651 GCF_016433145.1 Gracilinanus agilis
GAATGGGAAATAGACCCTGAACAAGGACACATGTTACAACCAGTGGAAATGTGCTTTGGCCATGGGTGGGGGGAGAGCGGGGGGGGGGTGAAGGGGAAAGTAGGGGTATGAAGCATGTAAACAGGTTAAAAATGAATATTAATAAATGTTAAGAAAGAATCTTTTGCTGTACTCCTACAAAATATTTTCCCCAAACCATTTCTTTAAATTATTTTTGTCCAGTAAGAAAATAAATAAAATACCATACTATCATAAAATCAGATAAATTTAAAGTTTGAAGAGAACTTAGAGACCTTCAATTTCAACCCCTTATTTTACAAATGATGAAACTGAGGTGCAGGGAGATCAAAGGTCTTCTCAAGGTGACATAGATAGTACATATCAGAGACAGAACTTGAACTAATATATTAATGATTCATATTCCAATGTTAATTCTAATACTCCACCACACACAGGTGGGTTGTTGTTTCCATGTTAATTTTTAAAATTTTATCTTTTTAAAATTAAGGTATTCATACTTATTGACTTCTTAAAGATATTTACATATCTAACTATTTTAAATAAATTTTAGAATAAATCTTAGTTAAAAGTTATTTTTTTAATCAAGAAAAACAATGATAATGTAGTACCTGCCTCCAAAGAAACATACATTTATACACGTACATGTACAAAGACAAACATAGTGTTTTAAGCACTGAAAACATATATGAACAATTTCAATGCTCTAAGAAAAATTACCATGAACTCTATCTTATTTTTCAACAGACATCTTTTACTATAGCAAAACCAAACAACAGAATGAATAAAAAGGTATACTGATATTGTAAATGATATTTTGAGTACAATGTAATTTAAGTTTTATAAAGTACTATAATTGCACATATTACATCTTCCCCAGGAATTTAGTCATAAACAAATAATGTATGGGTAATTTTTTTTCTCACAAAGGTAATTTTTGTATAGGAATGAGGCAAACTAATTGTTCCAGGTCATCAACATGTCAAAAAAAGAATATACTTCTCAAAAGGAAATGAGTGAAAATAATTGCCACTGTGATTGGGTGATTCTAAAACATTTCAAATTTGAAAAACTGCAGAAACACATTTTTAGGAGAGTAAAAAACCCCATTGTGATATTTCATAGAAAAGGCAACAGAGAAGCAACATTTTACAAAATATTTAAACTTTCAAAAATTGGATCAAAAAATGAAAAAGTAATTCAAGGCACAACTAGAGAAAACATGTTTTTAGATAAATGGAAAAGCAAGACATTACCAAAATATGTCTGTGGATATAATATTTATAGAGTTCCTCCTATAAATTAGCAATTTCAAATTTAAATCAAATTGAACCTTTAAATCTTATACTTTTCAAAGCCCTATTTAACTGTGTAATTCTAATATTTTCCTTCCGAGTATTGAAAGAGGAGTCAGAGTACCTGCTTTCAGATTCTGCCTTTGTCACTACCTAACTGTAAACATTTAGAAAATTCTCTTAATGTCTCTTATTCCCCACCATTTCTTCATCTATGACATGGAAAAGTCAACAAGGTTACTCTGAGCTCTGAATCTACAAACCTCTTCTTTATTTTAATAAGGAAAATAAATTCTCTGAAGCAACCAAGAACATACTTTTAAGGTATTATATGTTTTCCCTGGAAGAAACATTTTTCTTTCTTCTATGACTTTCCATATTCTTTCCTCAGGCAATCTGTTGTCTTAATGATGCTCTGAAACCTTAAAAAACCTGGAATTTAAACATATCTTGAAGCATCAAGGTGCACCAACTGGCAGTAGCAAGAAAATTTTATTTCAAGTTAAAATACTAAATTATTTTTGTAATAATTTGTATTTAAATGCTATTTGTCCAGAACAATAATAGTACTTATGGACATTGAAATTAAATCATATTTTGTTGTTTAGCTATTTCACTCATATCTTATTCTTTGTGATCCCATTTTGAGGATTTCTTCACAAATATATGGAGTCATTTGCCACTTTCTTCTCTACTTCATTTTTCATCTACAAGTGGCAGGGGGGAAGGAAGAGGAGGAGACAGTTGGAATCTTATAATTTAGGAAAACAGTGAAAATTATTGTTATATGTAATCAGAAAATTAAATATAATTGAATAACAAAATAATGCTGTCCATTATTACTAATGTTCATAATACCATCCATTATTATCTAATCACTTGTATTGTATGCTAAAGTCTTTATTTTCCAGGTGACTATTACATACACTTGCCTTGAGAGATTAACTTCAAGTAACTTTAAGAATGATTTTAGGTCTTCCTGTGTACCTTTCACATGAAACCATAGTCATGAGAACATATGAATTTTTGTTCCACGCTATGTTTAACCTCTTGTTACAAATGACAATTAGTAACTGAATAGCCTTTTTTAGTAATAAGATATTAATTGAAAGATTCAATTTATGAGATTATACCTATCAATACACTTTGAAACATTTTATTCCACTTCCCATGCCTACTTTCCGAATTTCAGAATACCTAAGAAAGTATTTTGTCAGTTTCTCATTCTACTCCAAAGAATGTGTAAATACAATGTTAACCTCTGTAGTTTCTAAATCTTATATTCTTAAATCTATACTTCTTAGGTCCTGCATTCATGTCCAGATTAGTTCTGTTAAGGGAGGAACCAGGGAAAGGTGCCTTAAACAGTAAATATGGGTCCAGGTGGGTGTGTGGGAGACAGGAATGACAGGAAGGGGTCCAACAAGTAGGGAGACTGGGGTATAATGGCTGTTTAGATGTCTGTAACAGAAATGGCTATTGGCCTCCAACTGCCACCCAGCATCAACAAGACAGAGCCTATGGAAGCTGATAAGTAAAGGCAAGAGTTTAATAACACATTTTAATCAGGGACAAACTAAGGTAAAGGATCAGAATAGGGTTTTTCTACACTAATGGACTAAGGGCAAATCACAGGGTCAAGGGAAAGGGACTTAACTTCACTTTTCTAAGATCTAAGCAAGACTGGGCCCAAAGAAAGAAGTACTGGAGTCACAAGGGGAAAGTTCCTCCCAAACTGGTTCCAGCCAGGTTTGGTCAGCTTAGATAAGGACCTGAGGATGGCTTTACTTGGGATCTCACCGCTAATCCAGGGATGGTTTCAGGATGCCAGGAGTCAACTCCACCAGAACAGATGATCCAAAGTATCCAGGTAGGGAGAAAGTTTTCAGTGATGTCCACCAGATCACAAATCGCTCCCTACTCAGTGCTGCTATTGTTGTGAGGAAGATTAATTAATTGATTAAGTATTAAGGTTGACCTAGCAGGAAGCCTGGTGCATTCTATGATGGAACAAAGGAGGAGGAAGTGGTGCCTGTGCCCTGAGAGAGAGAGTCCATTAGTGGTGGGCAAACTGTTGCCAGCCCAGGGAGATCTCAGACCTTGCTTCCTGATTTCCTTGAGATCCTGAGTGGAGGTGGATTTTCCAGCAACAGCAGAACATCACCAAGAAGATGAGAAGTTTGGGATCTGGTGGACAGTTTCTCAAGCACACTCTTTCTTCTTGGATATCTTGGACCACCTAGGATTTTGGCATCCAGTGAGCATCTTTGGAAAACTGTGAGAGCCCTCAAAGCCACCTCTCTGATACATAGCTGTGCTGTTCAAGGCTGGCTGGTACCAGGCTTGAATCAGCTTCCCAGAGACTGCTCTGCTCCTTGGGCTCTGCCTGCTGGATCACTTAGTTCAGAGTAGAATAAGTCCTCCCCTTGCCCTATGGTTTTGCCCTTTAGATTTTAAGTATAGAAATCCCTTCCCCACCTTTTAGTTAAACATAATTAAAGCTGTTAAACCCTTTTTACCTTGCCTGCATGTTTCTAGCCTAGGGAGAGCAGGGTGACAATTAAGACCAACTGCCATTCCTGTGATAAATCCAGTGAACTCCTTATCCTGGTACAGTCTCTCCTACAACCCAGTGTGTGTACCCACAACTATTTAGGTTTATTATAATATTCCTGGTGCCCTCCATTACCATTACTTATCATTATTTCTACAGTTGGAACTACCAGATGGGTGGGTAGAGAGACAGACAGGAAGTATACTCTTGGGCTATTATCCTGATGAAATGTTTCAATGCATGGAACAAGGGTTCTGGTTTTTAGTACTGATAAAACGGTAAAGAGATACTGCCAGGATCTATGCCCCTTGCATGAGTTCAATAGTACAGTGTAAGTTTAGGTAGAAGAATAGAGTCTTAGGTTCTTGTAATCAGAAGTTATTGGAACAGATTAAATAGGTAAATTTATGTCCATAATGCTAATTACAATGCTGTTGTAAGAGTTAAATGTAGGAGTTTGACAGAAGTGAGGAGAGCAGTTGAATTAAAACACTTAGTTTAATTTGAGAAAGAAGTACAAATAGAAAATAGAAAAAGAAGAGAGATTATTATTCTAATACCCTATGACTATACCTAAATTTCCTAAAACTAAAATTTAAATATTAAATCTAAAATTTCTAATAACTTACCTCAAACTGTCTTCTGAGGACAATTTTTTCTTGCAAACACCAGATCTACTCTAACTATAAATGATTCACTAACTATCTAACTTTCTAAATAATTGACAGCTACCACCCACTCACTTCTTCAATTCCTTTTCTATTAATCACCCAATTGCAGTTGCCCTTGCCTCAGAGATAGACCTCCTGCTCTCTTGAGATCTAGAGGCAAAAGCCCCTAACTATCAACACTCTTTCCTTAACTCTTCCCTTGTCTCCCTGGTAACAGAATCCTCAGCTCTGGCTCACTGACTCCGGTCAGGTTTGATCTACTTAGAAATCCTGCTCTCTTGCCTCTTAAAGAGACAGAAGGAGAGATTAAGAAAATCCCTTTAACACTGTTGATAGGTTATGGGCTCAGATGAACTTTTCATTGGACCTTGTAATGTACATGTGATGTAGACAATTCACTTAATCTCATATTGTGAATCATAAATGGTGTGAACTTTTGATGTGCAGAGTAACATAATGGTGCTGTATCATGTATTTTAACAATAGTTAAGTTTGGTGAGTTGCATTTCTTGACTTGATGGATCATAATATAATATCATTTTACCTTCTGATATTGTGGCCTATTATTTTTTGAAAATAATTCTAGCATCATGGTCTTACAAATTTGGAGCTAGAAGGATTTTAAAGATCAACTTGTCTAACTCCATTTTACTGAGAAATATTAATTGCAAAGAAATAAAGTGATATTTCTAAGTTCACATTAGTAGTAAGTGAAAGCATTTAAATTTGAATGCAGGTCTTCTAACTCCAAACCAATTGTTCTTCCTAAGGTACCAAAAATGGAATTGAGTCTATGTAGTCCTGTGCTACTTCCTATATACAGAGATCTAGAAAAAGCACTCAGGAAACAATCAACTTACAGATATTTTTTCATAAGAAATTAAATTCAAATATGAAAATTCAAGTTAAATGAGGAATAGAGTGTGAGTAATAATTTGATCCCTATTTTATTTTAGTAGACCCCTGCCCATCTCAAATCAATTAATTTAAAAGTATTATCAAGTTTAATATAATTCAATAGAGGTAATGATTAATTCTTAGATCTTTCCTTTAAGGATAATCAGCTAATCTTAAAGCATAATATAATTAGGAGTAATTAGATATAGATTATAGTTTCATAGATTCTTTACTCTCACGTTAAATTTTATAAATTTTTAGCATGACTTGAAAGATTAGGGAAAGGCCTCAACAAAGACCTGAATGTTTAGCAGTATATGATAGAAATGCCACAAGCTTTAGCAAAAAGCCTTGACATATATTAAGGGCCTTTATACCCTGTTTCACTTCCTTTTCCTGATCTAGGCAGGCCTGGACAAGAGGCTAGACCCAAGACTTGTCAACTTCCCTTGACTATATTAGCCCAAGGCCTGTTTCTAAAGTCCCTAGAGCCCATTGCTAGAGTGGTATCATGAGAATAAATAGCTAGCTGCTTTTTGTCCACTTTGTTGTTGGACAGCAGCATGACTTAGGGACATACAAAGAGTTTGAAATCCATGAATAAAGTAATGTGCTACTGCCTGGAATGACAAGACATATAAGGTTGTAGTTGGGCCTTGAATAGTATAAAAATTGTACTCTGGAGAATGGTCTGAGACCATGAGGAAGTTTTGGGATTCTAGTTGTTGAAGCTGGCCAGGTCCCTTTAATAAAGTTATTGGCTCAGAAATCTGTCTTAGTTGTTTTATTGAAGAATGGAAAAATTTCTGCCATTACAAGAATCAATATATACTTCTTTCATTTGATGGTCCATAATTTCTTCTGACATATTGCCATGATTAAAAACCCAGATGATCAATGTTCATTATCCTAATATCTTAAGGTTATGATTTAACAAAAAGCATCACTTTATCATCATATGTGTGGTATCCACCAACAAGTTTGAGTTTATGAAGGTGAGAAAATTTTGCACTCAGAATGTCTGTGTGACCTTTAAAACCCAGGAGATATATTTTTTTAAGATTTGCTGAGATGCTCAGAAGGAAATTGATAGTGGATACTGAAACCTATCACCTATAATTACTTAGGTATAATAATATTCAATGTGTAATCAGGCTAGAAATCTTGTCTATAAGGTCATTCTCTATAAAAATCATTTTCATTTCATAATAATTTATTATTATATTAGTAAAATGAAGTTTCATGGCCTAAAAATCTGCTTTGTATTAAATACTCTGAATAATATCAATCTCACAAATTGAGAGAAACATATTAATATTCTAATTTACTTTTTCATCAGTCATAACATGAGATTTCAGGGAAAGTTCAATTTCTAGTTAACACATCAAAAGGAGAAGGAGGAGGACTACTATCATGGAGGAGGGTTGTGACAAAAGTTCCTTGTGATGGAATGGAAGCAGGATTGCAGCAAATGGGCAAGGAAGCACTCACACACAAAAATTCAGCACAACATGATTTAATCCACACACACTACTCACTACTCAACAGTCTAGCAGTTAAGATTTAACTCTGACCTGTGGGAACTCTACTTAGCATGAAAAACTAATAGTAAAAATGGATTCTGAGAAATATTATCTTCTTAGGATTCTGGGAACTCAGTATTTTCTTCTTGCAATAAACAGAGGGACATATGGAGCAAAGACTTTGATTACCTTAGCCTCACTATCTCAAACTTGCTCTTCTCCAAGGTTGTACCCCTTGTCTGATCTTACTCAAGAATGCTAGCAGGGAGGAGAACAGGGCAAAGAGGGCTTAACCCTTTGCATTCTCTACAGATAACATCTAAAAAAATTCCCAGATAAGGAAACACTCTACCAATGCAGGTTGGCAACTTGTCTAGATCTTATAAGCTTAGAGCATTGCTTGGACTACTCATTTAAATGACTTTCAGAGGGACATACGTCCAATATATCAAAGGCAATGTTTGAACCCAGTTCTCCCTAACTCTGAGAGATGCTTTTTAATTCTACTTTTCTTGTCTACTTTAAGGAAAGCTAAGTTTTTAAAATTATATTGTGGGCCATAACTAAAGTTTCATTTCACATTTCATCTACAAGTGGCAGGAGGGGAGGAAGGGGAGGAGACAGTTTGAATTTTATAATTTAGGAAAACAGTGAAAATTATTATTATATGTAATCAGAAAATTAAATATCATTGAATAAAAATAATGCTATAAAGGAAAATAATTGAAAATGCAGGATTCTGAGCATATTTGATTTAATATGCTGAGAAAATATATTAGATCATGGTCATCTGATTGGATCATATACAAATGAATGATAAACAGAGTTTTTTTCAAGGTGAAAAAGAGGCACTTATGGAGGGATGATGATTATCACTTCT
Source organism: Gracilinanus agilis (assembly GCF_016433145.1). Lineage (NCBI taxonomy): Eukaryota > Metazoa > Chordata > Mammalia > Didelphimorphia > Didelphidae > Gracilinanus > Gracilinanus agilis. The sequence goes on from NC_058133.1 coordinate 352,244,940, forward strand.
GGGAATTTTTGATAGGAAATATTTGTATTAATAAGTGGGTGGCAGTTTCCATAACTAGTTTAAAGTAGGTAGAAAATGAGATTGCTTTCTAAAGGACAATTAACACTGAACATTAAGTTTGTCCAAATAACATTCAGACAAAGGTGCTGACACTGTTTTCAGTTACCATAATGAACTTAAAATTCAGAGATTCTTCACTGACACTTACTTTTTGTTTGTTAGTTTTTGTCTAGAGCAGTGATTCCCAAACTTTTTTGGCTTGCCACACCCTTTCCAGAAAAAAATATTATTTAGCCCCCTGGAAACTAATTTTTTTAAAATTTTAATAGCAATTAATAGGAAAGATGAATGCACCCATGGCCATCACTGCCCCCCTGGATTATTGCAGCACCCACCAGGGGGTGGTAGCTTCCACTTTGGGAATCACTTCTAGAGGTTCAAGCATTAGGCTATTTATTTGTTTCCAGAAAGAAAGGCAGGATAGGCAAGAGCAAATGAGAAGGGAATGATGTATTCTGAAGAGTGAGATTAATACTGAAATGATAATCAGTAGTTTCTGCTCTAAGGATAGTGAGGATAAAATTTTACTAAACAGTGAAAAGAGTAAATAGGACAAAAGTAATGCCTTCTTGGACATAAGAGGGATAGCGATAAATCAATTAATCCAATAAAAGTATAATCTACTTAAAAGTAAACGTGACAACATAGATCTAGGATGAAAATAGTGATAAAACTATTTTATAAAGTTACAAAACTGTATAACCCTTCCTCTGAGGTTTATAAAGAAACATACAGATGGGTTACCAGAAAATGAAAGGAACTTTGCTATATTTTCTTTTTCTCTACTCTTCTGTGATGCTAATTTTTCACCTGCACCAGCACCAACTTTCTTTATGACCAAAGATATTGCCACAGGAGAGAAGAGGAATTATCAAAAGGAAAGAGCTTTGGACTTGGAAATGAGAAGACAAGAACTTCAGATACTAGCTCTGCTTACCAGATGCATCACCTTGAACAAGTAACTTAATTTCTCTACACCTCATTTGCTTCACCAGGAAAACAAGGGGAGGGAATGGTACAACAAATTATCACTCTGTGATCTTTTGTTTTTAATATTGTTTTTTCTACTTCACAGAGCTATTTTAAAAGGAATACAATTTAAAATGCCTCATATAGTACTACATAATTTTAAGTTATAATAAGGAAATCAAATAGAATTTGATTTAAAAAAGAATGGAAAATTTCAAACAGCACATTTTCATTTTTATTAGAGTTTAATGAAAAACATTATAATATTAAAATAACAAGTTAGAAGCTTTAAAAGAGGCTTTACCAAAAAGTATGGGTTATCAATTATTTTATGTGTATTTTTATTTATTAAAAATATTCAATTATGGAACATTGGATACAAAAAATTAAACCCTCATGATTTGTGAATTTCACTGACTTAAAGAGTGATTAATTTCATTTTGGAGAAATCAAGCTGTCTAAACTAAACAATTAAAAATGAATCATGTAGCTTATTAAATCACAACATTTTATTTTCATATTTCAGTTAATTTCAACCTAGATGACTGCCTGATTTGAAGAAGGTAACTGAACTTCTTTGTGCCTATTTCAGCTAACAGCTAAAATTCATATCAAAATGAAAAATGATCAGCATATTCAACAGCAAGTTCTCACTCCATAATATACAAAAACATCAATATAAAAGCCACAGTTAATTGGAAAGGTTCTAGAACTAACACAATAATTATAAACAATAACACTAACAACATGAATGAAAGCACATAGTCCAGCTTATCTGGTCACAGATAGGAGAGATACTAAATCTATCAGTTTTTATGTCCCAAAGTAGTAGGACTACAGAACTCTCCCAAGAAACTCTATAGTGGTTAGAATGTTCTACTTTGGGGAACTTAGAAGTTACCAAGAATATCAGACATCAATAAGGTTTGTAGAAATAAGAACAAGACAACCCAGGAATCAAGCTCTGTAGTCCCTAACAGTATGTTCTGAAATACTAGGGAAAAAAAGCCTGGAATATACACTACTCTGGACTTCAAATATACAGAATGACCTAACCCAAGAATTGGAGGTCATTGAAGCAAACTAAGTGACACAGAACAATGATAAGTGTTGGCACAAAACTCCAAATGAAAATCTGAAGCTCTATATATGAGTATACCAAAGAAGAAAGCAGTATTTAAAAGATTATAGATGCAGAGATTCCTAAAAATTCAAACTAGAAGGGGACATTATTCCTCTAAGAACTGAAGCATAGACAGAAAAGAATATATATGTGTGTGTGTGTGTGTGTGTGTGTGTGTGTGTGTGTGTGTAGGGACTACCTGAGTACTTAGAAAAAATAAAAATATTTTTAAAATAAATTAAATAATATAAATATAATGTTTAATTTAAAAAATTAATGTAAAATAAATAAAGTAATGGTTTTGGAGTAAAGAATTGAAAAGGGAATGCATGTCTTAGATAAAAAGGGGTAAACATTACCTGTTCAACTATATCAAAAATACTAGAACAACTCAAATAGTAATTACTATTTCCTCAAGACAGTAGAAATTAGAATGAAATCAAAAGTTTAAAATAGAAGAAAACAGATATTTAATATAAAAATAAGCTAGAAAACTGTTCAAATAAAAAAAATTTAAAAATCAGTGGACACTATGAAAATCATAATTAAATTACACTTGGATATTATATTTCAATAAATGATGAATGAAATGAAACAAATTTATGGAATTAGGAGGGAGAAGTGAACAGGAAACTAATCTGTAAATTACATCCAGAAAGAAAACTGGGAAGGAAAAATCTAAGAAATGACAGATAAACTCTAGAGCTCCATGACAAAGTAAAAATTCTGAGTGAATGGTATGAATTCACCCATAAAATGGAAGCAAATGGCAGAGTGGATTAGAAACCAAAATCCTACCCTATGACGTCTACAAGAAACACACATGAGATAGGCAGACATATATAGAGTAAAAATGAAAGTCTGGAGCAAAATCTATTGAGCTTTAACTGAGAAAAAGAAGGCAGGAGTTGTAATCATGATTTCTGACAGAGCCAGAGTAAAAATATATCTGATTAAAAGAGATGGGGAAGGTAATTACATTCTGATAAAAAGCAGTATAAATAATGAGGAAATATCAGTACTGAACATGTGTGCACCAAATGGTATAGCATCCAGATTTCTAGGGAAGCTGGTGGAGCACAAGGATGAAATAGATAGCAAAACTATACTAGTGGATGACCTCAACTTTCCCCTATCAGATCTAGATAAATCAAACCAAAAAATGAATAAGAAAGAGATAAGAGAGGTGAATGAAATCCTAGAAAAATTAGAATTAATAGATATATGGAGAAAAATAAATAGGGAAAAAAAGGACCTTCTTTTCTACAAGTGAGAAAGTAACTCAAATTCCAGGGAGATGCTGGCAGTATCAGATAAGACCTGGAAGCTTCTGTGGCAAATAAGAGATCTTAGCATTTGATATTCAAAAAGATCAAAGATAGAAACTTATAACCAAAAAATATTCATCTTGTAAAGCTAAATACAGTCACCTAGGTGAGAAATAAACAACTTTTAGGGAGATAGGTGATTTTCAAGCATTTTTGACTCAAATACTGATGCTAAGTAGGGACTTGATACAAAAAAATCTAGAAAAGATTTGGACTTTTGGACTGCTCCTTTGGTCTTCTCCTTTGAACTTCTTCTTTAAAGGACAATTGTTGAGACTCTATATTGGTGAGCTGGGTGAATAGTTAGCCTACCTTTCCTGGCTTCTGGAGAGATTGGTTCCCAAAAGGCCTTCATTTAATGGAGGAGGCTGAATTGGTGGAGCACTTACTGAAGATACGACTGGGTCTTCTGGCTGAAGGTTACCAAACCCTTCTGGGGCTGAGCCAGACATTGGAGCAACACTTAGGGTGGTAGGCTAGACATTTATCTACCCTCTTCTTACATTTTTCACTTTCACTCTTTCTACTTCTTTGTAAATAAAGCTACTAAAAGTAATTTTGATTTAAGCTATAATATTTTTAAATCTACAACCACAATATTACTTTAGAACTTTCATATTAGCATAAAAACCTAAATTTTAAATTTTTACACATGATAATCCATTTAAGGACAATATTATATTTTTGGTGTTGAAGAGTTCAGTCAATAACAAAACCCTAATTCATTTATTTAAATGGATTGATGATCTCATTTATGGGAATATTATGTGCATTGCTTTAGACTTTTTCCTAGTATTCTATTTAAGATTTTTACATCTATATTCATTAAAGATATAGGTTTGTAGTTGTTTTTCTCTGTTTTTAATCTGCCTGGCTTTGGAATCAGTACCATATTGTGTTACAAAAAGGAATTTGGTGAAACTCCTTCTTTGATTATTTTGTCAAAAAATTTGTATAATATTGGGATTAGTCATTTTTTAAATGTTTGCTAGAATTCACTTATGAATCCATCTGACACTGGGCATTTTTTCTTAGGAAATTCCTTGATGAGTTGTTCAATTTCTTTTTCTGAGATTGGATTTTAATATTCTATTTCCTCTTTGGTTAATCTAGGCAAGTTATATATTTGTAAACATTCTCCCATTTCACCAGGTTGTCATTTTTATTGCCATAAAATTGAGCAAAATAGTTCTTAATAATTACCTTAATTTCCTCTTCATTATAGGTGAGATCACTCTTTTCATCTTTGATACTATTAGATTCTCTTCTTTCTTTTTTTGGTTAGATTAACCAGTACTTTATCTATTATATTTGTTTTTTCAAAGTATCATCTGCTAGTCTCATTTATTAGTTCAATAGTTTTTTACTCCCCATTTTATTAATTTTCCTTTGTTTTTTAGAATTTTCAATTTAGTTTTTATATGGGGGTTTTAAATTTGTTCTTTTTCTAATTATTTTTAAGTTGCAATCCCAATTCAATGATTTCATCTCTATTTTGTTGCTATAGGCATTCAGACATATAAACTTTCCCCCAAATGTTGCTTTGGCTATATCCCATAGGTTTTGATATGATGTCTTCTTACTGTAATTCTCTTTAATGAAGTCCATAATTGTTTCTATGATTTCTTCTTTGACCCACAAAATTTGAAGAATTAGATTATTTAGTTTACAATTAATTTTAAATTTGTCTTTCCATGGACCCTTGTTAATTATAGTTTTTATCTCATTGTGATCTTAAAAAATGGAATTTATTATTTCTGCTTTTCTGCATTTGTTTACAACATTTCTGTGCCCTATGACATGGTTGATCTTTGCATATGTACCATGTACTGCTAAGAAAAAGGTATATTCCTTTTCATCAGTGTTCAGTTTTCTATAGATATCTATTAAATCTAATTTTTCTAGCATTTCATTCATTTTCCTTACTTCTTTCTTCTTTATTTTTTGTTTTATTTATCTAGTTCTAAAAAGGGAAGGTTAAGATCTCCCACTAGTATGGTATTGCTATCTATTTCCTCATTGAGCACCTTAAATTTTTCCTTTAGAAATCTAGATGCCATACCATTTGGTGCATAAATGTTTAGTATTTATATTACTTCAATGTTAATAGTACCATTTAGCAAAATGTAATTTTTCCTTCCTCATCTCTTAATCAGATCAATTTCTACTTTGGCTTTGTTTGATATCATGATTGCTACTACTCCTTTTTTTAGTTTATATAATGCAGAAGAAATTCTGCTCTAGCCTTTTACCTTGAATCTGTGTACATGTCACTCTGCCTCAAATTTGTTTCTTGTAAACAATATATGGTAGGATTCTGGTTTTTAATCCACTCTGCTCTCCACTTCTATTTTATGGGTGAGCTCATCTGATTCACATTCATCATTATGATTACTATGTATTTCCCTCCATTATTCTATCCCCTTTTTATCCTGTCCTATTCCCTTTTACTCTGTTCCTCCTCAACAGTATTTTGCTTTTTGTCACCCCCTCAAATCCTCTTCCCTTTAATTACTTCCCCTTTCCCTTATCTCATTCCTCTTCTACTTCTCTAAAGAATGATACAATTCTATACCACACTGAGTATACTTGTTTTTTCCTCTCTGAGCCAGTTAAAATGAGAGTAAAGTTTAAGCATTGCCTGTCTCTATTCTAATCCTCCTATCTCTTTAATGATTTTTCATGCCTCTTTATGTTATATAATTTACCCTATTCTATCTCTCTTCCTTTTTCTCTCAGTGCAACCTTCTTTTTAAGCCCATGATTGATTTTAATGGCATTCATGTGTATACTTATTTGATCATGCATACATATCATTCCATATCACATTTACATATACATCACATCATCATATACATTATGCCATTAAAATCAGTTTACTTCTCCACCCTTTTTCAGAGTAAATTCCTTTTATCTGATCTACTACTAAGAATAATTATTGAGAATTATAGAAATTCTCTTTCCAAGTAGAAATATAAATGATTTAAGCTTAATGAGGCCCTTAAATTTTGTCTTTTTTATTTCCCATTTTGGGCTTCTCTTGTGTCTTGTGTTTGAACTTCATATTTTATTGTTTAGGTCTGGCTCATTCCTTAGGAATACTTGAATATCTTCGATCTTATTGAATGACCAATTTTCCCCTGAAAGAGCATATACTCAATTTTGGTGTATATGTGACTCTGGATTGTAAACTGTAAGGGGGAAAAGGGGCTTTTTGGTTGAATATATTAAAAGCTTTGGTAGCCAGGGAATTAAATAATTATGAATCCCCAAAATTATTTTAGTGATTTATTTACAAAATATAGGAGAGGGTGGAAGTATGGAGATGAGAAGAGGGTAGAGTAAGAGACTGTATTCAAGTCTGGACTTTACTCTGGCAGGGCTCCAGAGGCCCAGCCAGAGCCTAAAAGTCAATTAACAAGGGGTTTAGCCACAAGGGCTTCTCCCAATCAAAGAAGCCTCCAGGAGGCTAGTGCCTCATGGGAGGTTAAAGGAGTCAGCCTTCTTCACTCACCACATGTATTTCTAAGAGAGATTTAATAGCAGTCTCACCAAGGTCTCAGGGTCCCCTTCACAAAACCAGAATCTCCTTGACTCACTCAACTCACCCTTTTTAAAGGTGTCACTTATGCATCACTTCCTGTGTGTCCCTCCTAGTTTGCAGATACAATTACAACAGATGCTTCTCTTAGGATTGCCTAGGGGGCAGTTATTTCATTCTGATTCGTTACTGATTCTAACAAATCTGGGTTACAGACCTCTCCCACTTGTGAATCAAGTGGTGGTTACGTCTTTGGTGATTAAATCTAAGAAAGGACAGGGTATATTTAATCTCATTATCATAATACTTCTTGAATATCATAATCCATGCCTTTCAATCCTTTTATGTACAAGCTGGTGGGTCCTTTGTGATCCTGATTATAGCTCCATTGCATTTGAATGGTTTCTTTCTGGCTGCTTGAAGTATTTTTTCCTTGACTTGTTGGCTCTTGAATTTAGCTATTGCATTCCTGGAAGTTGTCATTTGAGGATTACTTTCTGGAGGTGATCTGTGAATTCTTTCAATTTCAATTTTATTTTCTTGTTCAAAGATATCTGGGCAGTTATCTTTGATAATTTCTTGTAATATGATGCCCAACTTTTTTTCTTGATCATGGCTTTCAAGTAGTCTAATAATTCTCAATTTGTCTCTCCTAGATAGATTCCTAAGTATTTTATATTATTTAGGGTGATTTTAAATGCTGCTTCTCTTTCTAACCCCTGTTGTGATGTGTTGGAAATATATAGAAATGCTGATGATTTATGTGCATTTATTTTGTACCCTGCAACTTTGTTAAAGTAGTTGATTATTTCTGCTAGCTTTTTACTTGATTCTCTAGGATTTTTTAAGTATACCATCATATCATCTGCAAAGAGTGATAGCTTAGTTTCCTCATTGCCTATTTTGATACCTTCAATTTCTTTTTCTTCTCTAATCGCTACTGCTAGGGTTTCTAGTACAATATTAAATAATAGATGTGATAATGGACATACTTGTTTCACTCCTGATCTTATTGGGAAGGCTTCTAATTTATCCCCATCGCATTAGATGCTTGTTGATGGTTTTAGGTATATACTGTTTATTATTTTTAGGAAAGGTCCTTCCATTCCTATACTTTTCAGTGTTTTCAATAGGAATGTGTGCTATATTTTGTCAAAGGCTTTTTCAGAATCTATTGAGATAATCATGTGATTTTTGTTTATTAGATTGTTGATATGGTCAATTATGTGGATGGTTTTCCTAATGTTGTACCATCCTTGCATTCCTGGTATAAATCCCACCTGATCATGGTGGATGATCTTCTTCATCACTTGCTGGAGTCTTTTTCCTAGTATTCTATTTAATATTTTCAGATCCATGTTCAAGGTGATTGGTCTGTAATTTTCTTTCTCTGTTTTTGATCTACCTGACTTTGGAATCAGTACCATATTTGTGTCATGAAAGGAACTTGGTAAGACTCCTTCTTTGCTTATCATATCAAATAATTTGTATAGTATTGTGATTGGTTGCTCTTTTAATGTCTGATAGAATTCACTTGTGAATCCATCAGTCCCTGGTGATTTTTTCTTAGGGAGTCCTTTGATGGTTTGTTCAATTTCTTTTTCTGATATGGCATTATTTAGGTATTCTATTTCTTCCACTGGTAATCTAGGCAATTTATATTTTTTTTAAATATTCATCTATATTTCCTAGATTACTATATTTATTGCCATATAATTGGGCAAAAAAAGTTTTTAATGATTGCCTTAATTTCCCCTTCATTAGAGGTGAGGTCTCCCTTTTCATCTTTGATATAGTCTATTTGGTTTTCTTCTTTCCATTTTTTAATTAGATTGACCAGTACTTTGTCTATTTTATCTGATTTTTCAAAATACCAGCTTCTAGTCTTATTTATTGATTCAATAATTCTTTTACTTTTGATTTTATTAATTTCTCCCTTGATTTTTAGTATTTCTAATTTAGTTTTCTTCTGTTGATTTTTAATTTGCTTGCTTTCTAATTTTTTAAGTTTCATGCCCAATTCATTCTGCCCTCCCTAATTTGTTAACATAGGCACTCAAAGATGTAAATTTTCCTCCAAGTACTGCCTTGGCTGCATCCCACAGAGTTTGGTAGGATGTCTCATCATTGTCATTCTCTTTAATGAAATTGTTGATTGTTTCTATGATTTCTTCTTTGACTAGCTGGTTTTAGAAAATCATATTTAATTTCCAATTAGTTTTTGATTTTCCTGTCCAGGTGCCCTTACTAATTATTATTTTTATTCCATTATGATCTGAGAAGGTTACATTTTTTATTTCTGCTCCATTGCATTTGTTTACAATGCCCTATTACATGGTCAATCTTTGTGAATGTACCATGTGAGGCTGAAAAGAAGGAGTATTCCTTTTTATCCCTATTTATTTTTCTCCACAAAACAAATAATCTGAGTGGGTTAGTGAATGCAATTTGGGTGTTAGGAAAGATAAAAAGGGCATATAGGTGATTATAAGGTGATTGGAGGAGGAAAGAAGTTACAAGAAGGTATGTAGGAGATAAAGGAAATGGGGGACGTAGGAGATTTTCTCTTGTTAGATTCTAAAATCTCTTGATGGAGGAATTGAGAGGGCACATCCCTACTAGTCAAACTGATGGCTTGAGGAAGTCTTGAGGTAGGTGCTTCCTGCCAAGATGTATGCCCCCATCTCCCCTCAAGGAAATAGAAGAAAAATGATTCCTTCCCTTTGAGCCCTTGTCTTAATTTTTGACACAATGATTCACCAGAGAGTTTGAATAGGTAACAAGGGGATTTATTCATTCCAGGTCAGGCAGAAAAGGAGAGGGGTTCAGGGTTTTCTAACTGCTGCTAGTGAGAGGAGTGATGAAGGGGGATGGGTCGCAGAGAGGTTTAGACAGAGAGAGTCAGGCTTTCCTAGTCAGGAAGATTTGACTGCCTTTTAAGTAAAGTCTTTATCAAATCATTAAAACTAGGGGTAACTTATTTGAGGATACTCTACTAGCCTAAAGAAAATAAACCCACAATGTCTAATTACCAAGCCCTCCCTTCCACCACGACCCAAAGGAAATTCAGAGAAAGGGAAGGATGGAGATGGGAGATCAGGGAGAGTTCCAAAGAAATGAGATAGGTCCAAATTTCCCCAAGACAAAATAAGCACAGGCCAAAGCTGAAGCAATTAGGCCAAAGCCAGCAGGTTAAGCCAAAGCAAAAGTCTCCAGCCACAGCAAAAGCCAGAAGGCAAAAGCCCCATCAGTTGGAACATCACCTCTATTTATAGTTTCAATTTCCAACTGACTTTCTGAAGATTCTAAGATGTTCAACTGACTTTTTGTGACCATTAGAAATTATAGAAGAATAAATTTTCAGTTAGCCACCTTGCATTAGAATAACTATTAAATCTAATTTTTATAGGACTTCATTCATCTCTCTTACCTCTTTCTTACTTATTTTTTGGTTTGATCTATCTAGATCTGAAAGAGGAATATTTAGATCTACCACTAGTATGGTTTTATTATCTATTTCCTCCTTGAGATCTTCCAGTTTCTCCTTCACAAATTTGGATGCTATGCCATTTGGTGCATACATATTGAGCAGTGTTATTTCCTCATTGTCTATACTGCCTTTTATCAGGATGTAATTACCTTCCCTGTCTTTTTTAATCATATCTATTTTTACTTTGGCTTTATCAGAAATCATGATAGCCACTCCTGCCTTCTTTTTCTCATTTAAAGCACAAAAGATTTTTCTCAAGCCCTTTACCTTAAACTTGTGTATGTACACCCACTTCACATATGTGTCTTGTAGACAACATATGGTAGGATTTTGGTTTCTAATCCACTCTGCTATTTGCTTCCTTTTTATGGGCAAGTTCAGCCCATTCACATTAGAGTTATAATAATCATTTGTGTATTCGCCAACATTTTGTTATCCTCTCCTAGTTCTACCTTTTCTTCTTACTCTATTTCCTTTAAAACCAGTGGTTTGCTTTAAGCCAGTAACCCTTGTTGCCTCCCTTAATTTACTTCCCTTTCTACCCCCTCCCTTATTTTTCCTCTCTTTTTGTTTTTTAAAGGCCTAATGAATTTCCTCCCCCTTCTACTTCCCTCCCTTTTTTGACCTCCCCACTCTCCTACTTCCGTTGGTTTATCACTTCTGACTTTCCCAGTAGGGTTATATAAGTTCTATATGCTGATGGATATAGCTACTCTTCCCTCTCAGGGTTAATTACACTGAGAGTAAGGTTTAAATATTACCTTTTAATGCTCTCTTCCTTGCCTTCTCATAATAATATTCATCCTTTCCCCTTCCCATGCCCTCTTTGTGTGTAATAGAATATCCTATTTTTCTTATTCATTCAAGTTTCTCTTGGTGTCCTCTACTATTCACCCCCCTCTTCCTTACCACCCATATCATCTTAGACCATTTAGTATTCCAACCTCTCTCTATGAATAATTCTTTTAATTACTGTAATAGGGAATACTATAAGAGTGAATAGAGTTCAGTACAGAGAATTATACATAACATTTCTCTACATAGGAATACAAATAATTAGTTTTTATTGAAGCCCTTAAATAGGCAAATTGAAAAAAATAAGAGTTTTCTTACTTTCCCTTCTGTTTCTTATTTACCTTTCCATGTTTCTCTTGATTTTTGTCGTTGGATATCGAACTTTCCATTTAATCCTGGTCTTTTCTGTGCAAATACTTGGAAATCTTCTATCTTGTTGAATGTGCAAACTTTCCCCTGGAAGTATATAGTCAGTTTTGATGGGAAGGTAAACCTTGGTCGTGGACCCAGTTCTCTTGCCTTTCTGAATATCATATTCCAAGCCTTGTGATCTTTTAGTGTGGAGGCTGCCAGATCCTGTGTGATCCTGATTGGTGCCCTTTGATATCTGAATTGTCTCCTCCTCTCTTCTTGTAAATTTTTTTTTCTTTTCCTAGGAAGCTTTTGAGTTTGGCTATTATGTTCCTGGGGGTTGTCTTTTCAAAGTCTAGTGTAGAGGGTGATCTATCGATCCTTTCAATGTCTATATTGCCCTCTTGTTGTAGAACTTCAGGGCAGTTTTGCTGAATAATTTATTTTAGTATGGAGTCCAAATTTCTATGAATTTCTGCTTTTTCAGGATGAACAATGATTCTCAAATTGTCTCTTCTAGACCTGTTTTCTTGATATGTTAATTTCTCATTGAGCTATTTCATGTTTCCTTCTATTTTGTCAGTCTTTTGACTTTGTTTTATTTGTTCTTGCTGTCTTGAGAGATCATTGGCTTCTACTTGTCCAGTTCTTGTATTTTGAGACTTATTTTCTGCTATAAGCTTTTGATTTTCCTTTTCGATTGGTCTGTCCTGTTTTCTAGCTATTTGATTTTGATCTCCGATTTGCTTATCAATTCTTTTGATTTGGGGGCATCTTTTTCGAATTGTCTAATTCTAACCTTTAGAGACTGGTTTTCCACTATAAACCTTTGGTCTTCCTTTTTAATCTGGTCATTTCTGGTCTTCAATTTACTTGTTTCACTTTTCAATTGTGAAATTCTGCCTTTCAAACTGTTATTTTCTTGCCAGATCCCTTCCATCTTTCTCATAATGTCAGATTTGAACTCTTCAAGACCTTGTGACCCGTTTTTAGTTTTTTGGGATGGTTTGGATATGGTTACTTGTTTGTTCTCCTCTGCTATTTGCTCTGTTGTCTGGATTTTTTCTATGTAAAAGTTCTTCAGTGTTAAGTGTTTCTTCTTGTTCTTTCTCTTCTGGGGTTCCTGAGTCTGGCTTGCCATTGTTAGCCCAGCACGCTCTCAGCTGTATCCTCACACACAGGATCTGTCTGTGCTCCTTAGGCTCCTGAGGTCTCAGGTCTAGTTGTTCTCATGGTCAAGCCTCCTGGTGGTCCACGTGCTTGTTCTTCTGCCTGAAGCTCCTTTAACAGTCTCATGGCACTGCTTCCACAGTCATGCACCCCTCTGCACTCTGTCCCCACTCAAGGTCCATGCCTGCGCTCAGGATCCTTGTCCTTACCTGCTCTCAGGATCCATGGCCGTGACTGTGCTCAGGGTCTATGTTCAAAGTCCTGAGTGTTCTTTAGCCTCTTGGGATCTTAACTATTTTTGCTCTCAGGAACAGGCCCTGGTGATGCCAGGTAACTGCCAAGGACTTAATGGGTGCCCCAAACTTGCTTTAAGTCTTTTGCACTATCTTTGGCACTGTAGGTGGTGTGGGGGAAAGGGAGTTGCTCAACTCACATTTTAGTGAGAGTTGTTTCACCCCTTTATAGTATAGAAATGCCCCGATTCCAGGTATCTTCAATGCTGCGCCCTGTTGTGGGGTCCCTTCGTTCAGCTGGATTTGTTTTTATGTCTTCTTGAGGAGTCCTATATGTGTGGGTTAGGAGAGGTCAAGCAGCTGCTTTTTACTCTACTGCCATTTTAACCCCTGCCTTTTTGTACTTTCATGCTGTTCTAGACCAAGCCACTTCTTCACCTTGTCTTCCATTTGTTTCCCTACTCTAGCATTCATTTTAAGGCACATTTGATATTTTACAGTAGTTTATAGGATGGTTGGAAAGTTCATAGCATTTTGTACTTGGCCAACTTAAAAAACAGAAGTCTGGCTGACTTTACAATATGGGCCCAGAAATATTACAATAAAGTATAACATTGATTTAAAACATACTAAATGGAATTAAATGATTTATGAGAACTTAAATCAAAAAATTTTGAAAAAAGGAGACTTTTACAATAAAAAAGTTATTCCTCTGTGTCAGTGGATTCTGTGCATTAATTTTAATCTAACAGAGCATATTTTTATGAATAATGAGCACCTATGAATGCTCCTACTAGTAACTGTGACGATTGTATTGGATATGGAGTTAGACAATCAAAAGTCATTCTGACTTTTGTTACTAATTAGTTAAATGGCTTTGAACAAGTTCTTTCACTTCTATAGTGTTTATTTTCCTCATCTTAAAAATAGATTTAGACTATGCCTTCTTTGGTCCCTTCCAAAACTACATTTTATTATCTTATTAGACTATAGTGATGAAAGAGAAAGTAAGTGGTCTTTATCATAAATACCCAAAACGAAACAGATTTTTAGGCAATCACTTGAAATGTTGTTAAATTAAGCAATTAGTCCACATGTGTGTGTATATACATATCTTAGAAAGGTATATTTAATGGATATTGAGCTTAGCCTATATTTAAATAGTTAGAGGAAATTAGGTTCAATAATATTTAGAAATTAGCACTATGTTTTAAAATAATTTATATGCATATTACTCTAGATGTGACATCACAAAATTAAAATAATGAATTTTCTAAAGATCTTAAAGTTTTTTATATATTGTGTTTTAAACTCTATAAGCAGAAAGTATAAGCATTATTATCTTATTTTACAGCTGAGGAAATTGAAGTAGGGTATGTGATTGACCATTAATTATACAGTTAGTTGGAGGTAGAACTGGGGCTCCAATTCCAAGGATGGTAAGCTTTTCATTGCACTGTTTTCTGGATCATAGAAGGATATTTGTTGAACAAAATTTTTAAATAACTCAAGGTTAATGAAATAAGACATGATGAATGTTAACAACTGTGTATGAAATGTTCCAGGAAATATATTAAAATCAGGGGATACTAAAAGAGTCAAAAGATAATCCCTTCCCTCAAAAATCTAATAAAGGAGGAAACATGCAAATAAATATATGCAAGCAACACACAGGATGAATAGGGCATAATTAATAAATGTTAAGCTGTAGCATTAAGCAAGAATAGGGAAGACTATCATTAAAAGTTGGAATTTAAATTATAGCAAAAAGAATATCAGGTAGATAAGCAAGAAGGGCAAATGAAGAGAATATTCTAAGAATGGGAGGATAGCCTGAGAGAATCCACAGAGCCTAGAGATGGAATGTTTTAGTCATGGAACAACCAGGAGACCAGTATCATTAATGAAGAGTATATGTCAATGAGTAATATGTAAAAACTCTGGAAAGAGAGTAAGGGACTAAGCTAAATATGTATTGATAATAAATTGCTCTCAAGAAGTGATAGAAAGGTCATCTTACGGGACATATGAAAGTAAAATGAGTAAATGTTTTGTAAAAAGTTATGCACAAAGAAACTAAGAGTCAATAGCAATAGATGAGAGAGAAATAGATAACTTATTGAACACTAAATATATGCCAAGAATTCTACAACATACTCGGGAATACAAATATAAAAAAAGAAAAATAGTTCTAGGCCTCAAAGTTATATTTAAATGGGAGAAGAGAATATGTAAAGGGGAGTTGATAAGGAGGATTGTGTCTTTACTCTATGATAACAAGGCAACAAGATAGCTGGGAAAATGTGTGGAGGCCTAGTTATTGAACAAGGAAAAATTCACCTTGGGGTCTTGGAAGCAGAGTCCAGTGTTCTGGTGGGAAGATGAATGTAATAACCAAACATAAAAACCAAAACT
The DNA here is from genome assembly GCF_016433145.1 of Gracilinanus agilis. NCBI lineage: Eukaryota > Metazoa > Chordata > Mammalia > Didelphimorphia > Didelphidae > Gracilinanus > Gracilinanus agilis. The sequence continues at coordinate 352,260,415 of NC_058133.1, forward strand.
CACAGAGATGATTAGGAGGTATTCTGGAGTCCTGGTCCCTCGAATAAAGAAAAAACTTACTTATCAGAGCTGGACTACATTTGAAACCTCTTCTTGCTACTTTTTTTTTTCTAACACATTCTACTGAAAGCCTTTTGTCATTCATTGTTGTAAAGTAAGCTAAAATAAATCAAATGATGTGCCACAGTTTTATTGATGTACTCATGAAAATTAAGCTTTTTATTGTGATAGTAGCTGCATTCTATTAATTTTAGGCCTAAAATTAAATTTAATTACTACATTTTGGCATCTCATATCAATCCTAATGTACCCAGTTATAAATTCAACATTAACGATAAAAAAGCTTTTCAATAAAAATATGGACCAATATGTGTGTAAGCTTGACTATGAAAATATTTCAAAGAGTTACTATTCAGTGAAGGCAATTTCCCATTGGCTTCTGAAAAGAATGAAAAATTTTAATTTTTTTTTCATTTTTGCTATTTATTTGAACAAAAGCTTCTTGAAGTTATCCACTATATAAATAAAATTAGTTAACTTACTTTCAATCCTGAATAATATCAAATGACAATAGCCATGCAGGAATTCAGCAGCAACAACAAATAATTAAACATTGAATGAACCTGACAGAAGACCTTTAAAATGTTGCCAAAATCTATTAAGACAAACGGAATGTTTACAAGTATAATGATTTCATCAGTCTTAATTATAACTGTAGATTAGTAAAAGACTCACATCCACTAAAAGTAAATGAAGAATGTGTCAAATGTTTGAATAGGGGCAATTAACTTCTGCCCAAATGTTTATTGTGTTGCAAATAATCAGAAACTTGAGGAAATGATGGTAATTTCAAGAGAAAGTCTATTGTCTCTATAATACCATAATGATTACCTGACACAGCAGCTTAGTGAAAGTGTCATGAACTGTTAAGTTATATATCTCAAATAGACTTCCTATGCTTTTCTTTTCATAAAATTTTATTCAAGGAATTTTGAAGTTTGTTCTCTGAAGAGGTTGTTTTTTGTTTTTGTTTTTATTTTTTTTTAGCATTGTAGTGAATATGTTGAATATCTTGGCACAGATTAGTCATTTCTAAGGAAGAAGTTTTGGAGTAGACATTTGAACTAAAATGAATTTAAAATATATAAAAATTTAAAATATAATTTCCACAACTACATTTCCCTACATACTGAAATGAAGAACACTATATTATAATTAATGAATGAATCATCTCTTTATTTTTTTTATTTTTTTTAGATTTAAATATTTTATTTTTTTAGAAAAATTTTCAATGGCTACATGATTCATATTCTTACTTTCCCCTTCACCCTCCCCCTTTACCCTCCTCCATATTTAACACACATTTCCCCTGGTTTTAACATGTGTCATCAATCAAGAGTCGTTTACATATTATTGATAGTTGCATTGGTGTGGACTTTTTGAGTCTATGTCCCCAATCATGTCCACATCAACCCTTGTGTTCAAGCAGTTGTTTTTCTTCTGTGTTTCCACTCCTGTAGTTCTTCCTCTGAATGTGGGTAGCGTTCTTTTCCATAAAACCCTCAGAATTGTTCTGGGTCATTGCATTACTGCTAGTATAGAAATCCATTACATTCGATTTTACTACAGTGTATCATTCTCTGTATACAATGTTCTTCTGATGCTGCTCCTTTCACTCTGCATCAATTCCTGGAGGTCTTTCTAGTTCACATGGAATTCCTCTTGTTTATTATTCCTTTGAGCACAGTAGTATTCCATCAACAGCATGTACCCCAATTTGTTCAGCCACTCCCCAATTGAAGGACATACCCTCATTTTCCAGATTTTTGGCACCACAAAAAGAACGGCTATAAATATTTTTGTACAAGGCTTTTTATCTATGATCTCTTTGGGGTACAAACCAAGCAATGCTATGGCTAGATGGAAGGCAAGCAGTCTCTTAGAGTTCTTTGGGCATAGTGCCAAATTGCCATTCAGAATGTTTGGATCAGTTCACAACTCCGCCAGCAATGCATTAATGTCCCAATTTGGCCACATCCCCTGCAACATTTATTACTCTTCCCTGCTATCATTTTAGCCAATCTGCTAGGTGTGAGGTGATACCTCAGAGTTGTATTGATTTGCATTTCTCTAATTATTAGAGATTTAGAACACTTTATCATGTGTTTATTGATACTTTTGATTTCTTTATCTGAAAATTGTCTATTCATGTCCCTTGCCCATTTATCAACTGGGGAATGGCTTGATTTTTTTATACAATTGATTTAGCTCCTTGTATATTTGAGTAATTAGACCTCTGTCAGAGTTTCTTTGTTATAAATATATTTTCCAAGTTTGTTGTTTCCCTTCTGATTTTGTTTGCATTGTTTTTGTTTGTACAAAACTTTTTAATTTAATATAATCCAAATTATTTATTTTACATTTTGTATTTTTTTAACTTGCTCGGTTTTAAAATCTTTCCTTTCCCATAGATCTGACAAGTGTACTCTTCGGTGTTCACTAAATTTACTTATTGTTTCCTTCTTTACATTCAAATCATTCACCCATTCTGAATTTATCTTGGTGTAGGGTGTGAGATCTTGATCTAAAACTAATCTCTCCCATATTGTTTTACAATTTTCCCAAGAGTTTTTGTCAAAAGGTTGATTTTTGTCCTAAAAGTTGGGCTCTTTGGGTTTATCATACACTGTCTTGCTGACGTCACTTTCCCCAAGTCAATTCCACTGATCCTCCCTTTTGTCTCTTAGCCAGTACCATATTGTTTTGATGACCACTGCTTTATAGTACAGTTTAATATCTGGTACTGCTAGACCACCTTCCTTCACATTTTTTTCCATTATTTCCTTTATATTCTTGATCTTTTATTCTTCCACATGAACTTTGTTATAGTTTTTTTCTAATTCATTAAAAAACTTTTTGGTAGTTTGATAAATATGGCATGAAATAGGTAAATTAATTTGGGTAGAATGGTCATTTTTATTATGTTAGCTCTTCCTACCCATGAACAATCAATGTTTTTCCAGTTGTTTAGATCTAGTTTTAATTGTTTGGAAAGTTTTTGTAGTTGTATTCATATAATTTCTATGTTTGTTTTGGTATTTTATATTTTCTAGGGTGATTTTAAATGGTGTTTCACTTTCTAACTCTTGTTGCTGTGATGTGTTGGAAATATATAGGAATGCTGATGATTTATGTGCATTTATTTTGTATCCTGCAACTTTGCTAAAGTTGTGGACTATTTCTACTACCTTTTTAGTTGATTCTCTAGGATTTTTTAAGTAGACCATTATATCATCTGCAAATAATGATAGGTTAGTCTCTTCATTGCCTATGTCTGTGCTCTTTAGGCTCCTGAGGTCTCAAGTCTACTTGTTTCCAGGGTCAAGCCACCTGGTGGTCCCCTTGCTTGCTCCTCTCCCCTTTAACCGTCTCAGGGAGCTGCTTCTACAATTATGCACCCCTCTGCACTGGGTCCCCACCTAAGGTCTGTGCTTGAGCTTAATGTCCATGCCTGGGCTCAAGGTCTGTGTTTAAAGTCTGGTTCTTTTGCCTCTTTGGGTCTTAAGCCTTGTTGCTTTCAGGAGCAGGCCCTAGTGATCCCAGGTAGCTGCCAAGAACTTAATGAATGCCCCAAAATTGCTCTAACTCTTATGTGCTGGCTTTGGCATTGTAGGTGGCATAGGGGTTGGGGGTTGCTCAGCTCCCATTTTAGTGAGAGCTATTTCATCCCCTTATAGCATGGAAATGCCCCCATCCCATGTATCTTCAACTCTGCTCCCTGTTTTGGAGTCTCTTGGTTCATCTGGATTTGTTTTTATGTCCTTCTGAGGAGTCCTACACGTGTGCATTAGGAGAGGTTAAGCAGCTGCTTCTACTCTGCCACCATCTTCACCTGGAAGTCGTCATCTTTTTAAAAGAAAGGAAAATTAAGCAACTTCAAGGGACACAAGAATTGACATATGTTGTTTAAGTATTTTAGATTGAGTCACTTTTGCTGTCACTGACCTCCACATAATATGTGAACCTAGGAAAAGGCTTGATATTAGAGCACTGAAAAGTTGAAATAGTTTTAATTTAAGTTTCATCTGGACTTGTTTGAGGTTAAGTCCTGTCCCTTTAAAACTGATGCTTGATTTTGAGATTTGGTTGGACCACAATTGAAATTTTTACCCAATAGGCAGGCTCATAATGTCTAATTGTCCAGACTTGGTCTTCTTTTCTAAGATAAGTTAACAAAGCAAGAAATCTATGCCTACTTAAACTAAATATAGCAACTTTCTCTCTTATATTACTAAAAAAATTAAAATCAATATCAAATCAATAGTAAGTATATTTCCTTTGTCAAATAAAGAGAACTTTTGGAACAATAAATTAGTATAAAACAATGGGTTGTCTTTCAAAACTGGCAACTATTTAATTATATATCATTGTCCTTAGTATATACATGCTTTCCAGATTTTCATTACTAGATCTTTTAGACAACCTGTAAACATAGCAAAGTTAAGTTTTGTAAGATTAAAATGAATATCCACTAACTCAAAGAATTACATTCTATAAGTTTTATTAATAATCACTTGAAGAAGAGGAAAAGTATGTGGCTTCAAGTAGTAGGAGATATTTCAGGCCATTTATTCAGTTGAACTACTATGACCAGACAAAATTTATACTGTTCAACTTTTGACATAGTGAGAAAATCAATTTGTAGGTGTTCAAAAGGTGAGTAAGCCAGAGGGTGCTCACCAAAAGCTTTGCCATGAAATGAGTGCTGATTGAATGCTTGGCAGGTAGTGCAGGCTGTACATACTTTAGAGGCTATGGTAGTTATGCCAGGGGCTATCCATAGTCTATACTGCCCTGGGTACCAAACTGACCATTTTCGTGAATGAATTGGTAAATTTGGTGATAAAAACTTCTAGGGAGTAGAGGCTTTCCTTCAGATAATACCATACACCATTTATCAATTTTGATTTAAATTTATGCTTCAATTTTTCTACCTCCTTCATTATAAGAAAGTGACAAATTTAAGTCATCACTAGTTGACAATGTTAAAATTAACTCAGGCCCTTCTAAGGCCACTAGCTTTGCAGTAGTATCTGCCCAGTCATTCTCCAAGAGACAAGGTCAGTGTCACCTGTATGGACAGGGCAATGAACTACAGCTAGGGTTTCAGGGAGGTGAAGGGAAGAAAGATCTTCATTAATAATTTCTGCAATTCCAGCTCATGTTAAAAATCCCCTTTGAAGCCATAGCATACCCACTGCATGACATATTTCAAATGCACATCTACAGTCTGTGTAAATTGTTGACTTCTTATCTTTGGCAATTATACTGGCATGTTTTAGAGTTAAAAGTAGTGAACCTTGAGCACTTATATTTGAGGGCAGAGAAGTTGACCACTGTTATAGGTAATTAACAATTTATATATAGGCTTTGTTATAATGAAAGCAGACAGACCAAGCCAAAACCTGGCTGAGGCTGTAAACATTCTAAATTTAGAATGTTTGAAGAGATTTGTCCCCAGAGACTGAGGAGTTGGCAGGTTTTTGCCTGGGAGAGTGTTGGTAGTGGTAGCATCTGTTCAACTAAGCCTGTGGACAAGTTTGGGATCTCAATAGAAGATTTTGAGCATCAATCAAGAACTAGGTAAAGTGGGTGCTTTTCCTATTATTGGTGGATGGCAAACAGAAAGCCCTTTACTCCCTACCCCTTTTTGGATTAACTTGCTGTGTTTGAAGTGTTCCTGTGTCCAAATTACATCTGAATATCATCTTGGATGTGATTTGTAAGATTACTAAATTCCCTTCCTTCTGCAGCCCTGTCAGTGCTGGCTGTCTGGAGTTAGTTAAGTGTAGCCAATGCCAACCCAGCATTCCTTTGACAGTGTTAGATTTTAAGATTTCAGCTAACCCTCTCCCCTCCTTCCCTATTCTTCTCAAACATTAAACAAAATGTTTATAAATTTCCCAGTATTCTCCTTCCCAGCCATCAAGAACTCACTGAGGTTAAACTGTTTTCCCTAGCTGTATTCATTTCTAGTTACTATTTGTTTCCCCAGATAAGTGACATTGTATTACCTCTACCTAAGCAGCTGTGTAGCTGTACTGGTGTTTTCACTTTCATTTCCTACCTATTTCTCCATTACCCTAAGTTACTCTTAGTTTATTGTTAGACATTTTTTTTTCAGTTGGGACATTTTATTTTTTCAGCACAGAGTGACAAATTTGGTGACTGCAGCAGCTCCAGGGTGCTGTATGCCATCCCTGATGAAAGAAAAACCATCAGTGAATAAGACTAGATCTGGATTTTCTAAGGAGTGCTCAGGAGATTATTTTGAGGTTTTTCAGCCAAGGACACTAAAGATTCAAAATTGTCCAAAGGTTCTCCTGAGACTTGTAAATCAGGAAGCAAAGTTATAACATTTAGTACTATACAGTGTTTCAAGGTAATATGTTCATTATCTAAAAGGTTACCTCATACCTTGCAAGTCTCTGACCAGATCATGCCTATGTTCTATGTCTTAGCAACAATGTTTCAACTTCATGTGGGCACATTTTAGTTAAAGAGCATCCCAATATTAAATCAGCAGATTTAGTTACTAACAAGGCTATGGCAGCTATACCTCAAAGATATGGTGGTGCTCCTGAAGCTACTGAGTCCAGCTCAGCTAGGCTGAGTAATAAGCAACTCGGTGCTAAGCAGGTCCCAGAGTTTGAGTTAGAACACTTGAAGCTACCCCTATCTGTTTATGTACATACAAAATAAATGGTTTGTTGTAATCTGGGATGCCTAGAGCAGGGGCAGACAGGATAGCCTGTTTTAATTTAGAAAGAGCTGACATGTGTTGCACCTCTAATTTAAGGGGTTCAGGGACTAAATTATTTGTCAGTGCTATAAGGGGCTTAGTGATTTCCCCATAGTAAGGGATCTACTTCCTATAAAATCCTATTACTCCAAGAATTGCCTCAACTGTTTCTTAGTTGAGGGTGCCCTCAATTTTTGAATATTTTCAATGTGCTTAGGGGAAATGGAGTGGGCATCAGCAGTTAAAATAAACTTTAAATATTTCACTTTGGGGAGACACCACTGAAAATTTGCCTTTGAGACCTTGTGACCTTTCTTATGCAGCTCTAAAAGGGGATATTTACTATCTTGGCACACTGTGACATTTGGTGAGGTCAAGAGTAAATCATCCATGCATTGAATTAAATGGCTATTCTTACATTTAATATTACATATATCTTGACTCAAAGGTTGTGAGACAATGTAAGGCTGTCCACAAACTCTTGTGGCAGCCAACACTAGGTCCTCTGTGAACCTTTCCAAGAAAAGAAAAATATATTCCTGGAATTCTCATGAATTGGTATTGAGAAAAATGCTTAGCAGAAGTCTATTACAATAAAGTATGTGGCTATGCTAGGAATAGAAAAGATAATTATGTTTTGGTTTGGAACCACAGGATATCTCTTTATGACATAATTATTCACAGGCCTTAAATCTTGTACAAATCTATAGGCAGGTTTCTCACTGGGGTCTAATTTTCACTTTTTATATATAGGAAAGGTGTGTTATATTCATATTTGTATGAAATCATTATTCCTTGCTCAATTAATGAATCTATTACTGGGGTAATTACCTTAATTGCCTCTTTTGATAGAGGATGCTGAGGAATCGAAGGAGATGGACCAGCTTTTTCCTAATTTGAACAGGAACAGCTGATTTAAGTAAGCCAACATTAAAAGATGATGTGGCCAAGAGTGGCTCAGGTATATCAGCTCAGATTTTTAAACTGGGTGGCTCCTTCATCTCCTGACTGTCTGAAAGAAGTACAGGAACCAAATTTAAGGATTCTTCAGGCAATTCTAGCAACATAGAGCCATCTTCAGAACAAGTTGTTGTGGCTCTAAGCTTGCATAAAAGATATGTCCCTAGCAAACTTATAGGGGAGCTAGCCTTTAGAAGAAAAGAATGTTCCACTGAAAGAGTGGACACCATTAGAAGGGAAAGCTTTCAGACTCTTAGGGGTGGCTCTGAAACATCGACTACATTTAGTGACCCAAATGAATCACAATCAGAATCAGGTATACTCATCAATACTGATTTGGAGACTCCGGTGTCCAAGAGGCAATCATAATACATATATTCAGCTTTCAGGTTTACATGAGGTTCATCACTATTGGGGAGGATTGGATAGGGATAACCGTCATTAAACCATCAGTCTTGGAAATCAAACATTTTACTATCTGATTCCAGTGCCCTTAACCCCTTCACACTACCACCTTCATAAAGATCTTTTGGTATTACTCTGGTAGCCTCCAAGCTTAGGAGCATTTTCATCCTGATTATAGCATGGAGGAGCCCCACTTTGGATATATTGTTATTGAGCATTTTGGTGTGAGTTATCATTCACCTCATTTGGATTATTTCTATAATTGTTATTATTTCTAAAGTTCTTTCTAATTGCTTGATTCTACTTCTTATAGTTCATCATTGTGTGACATCTTTTTTGCATAGAAGTGACATGTAAATGATTGCTTTTTTAAATTTCTACAAAGGAACAATGGCCACTGCTTGACCTGCTTTCTTTTTCAAATCTTTAAGTTAAAGCTTTTATTTCTTTTGTTAATGTCTCTACTAATTCAATTCATTGGTCTCATTATTTTTTTTATTTATGGCCTTTAGATATGTAAACTGTGACTCTTCTCAATTCCTCAAGGTCCATCTTAGGCCAGTTTGGACAGTTTATCTTAAAATAATCTTTGACCACTTTGCAACAGTTATTTACAAACTGTCTCCTAATTTTCCTTATATGTCTCTCTTTGGAAACATCTAGATCTATGTATCTTATTCCCAGCTCAATAAGTCAATCTATAAACTGGGAGGGAGTTTCATCCTCTTAATTTCTTAAGACTCTCAAACTTGGTCCATATACCTGGCAAGAGATCAAAGATATGAGAAAGGGATCTACTTCCATCAAAATATTAAAAAAACTCTTTTTGTTATTTTAAATCGCAAAAATTGGAAACTGAAGGGATGGTCACAATTGAAGAAAGTCTGAAAAGATTGTGTTACAAAATTGTAATGGAATAATATTGTGTCATAAGAAATGACAAACAAGGAGTTCACTCATACAAAAACAACTGGAAAGACATGTGAAGTGATGCAAAATGAATTGAACAGAACCAAAAGAACATTATATACAGTAATAGCAATAATGTTCAATGATCAACTTTAAATGATTTAACTGATATCAACAATGCAAGAATTTGGAACAATTCCAATGGACTTGTGATAAAAAAGAATATTTACTGCTATAGAAAGAACTGACAGTTGATTGAAGGTAGATTGACACTTACTATTCTTCACTTTATTTCTTCCATGACCTTTTCTTTAGTGTTAGTGATATATCTCGTTTCACATGACAAACATAGAAATATGCATTGTATGTTAACCCATGTACAACTTGTATTATATTACTTGCTGTCTTGGGGAAAAGGAAGAGCAAGAGAGGGAGAGAACATGGTTCACAAAATATCAGAAAATGATTAAAAATTAAATTGACTTACAATCTGGGAAAAAATTTAAATAATAATAAAAAATAAAATAATCAATTTGACTTGTGTTTTATACTTGTAAGACATGTGGATTCATATAAGAATGACTTTATGTTTGATCTAAATGTTTGATATAAATACACATATATTTAATCTTTATGAATTTCAGTTTACTAATCTATTAAATGGGCAGAAATGTCACAATAGACAATGAAATGGTATCAGTACTAAATATGTATACATCAAAATGGCATAACATACAACAAAACTCCTAAAGGAGAAAGTTACATGGGTGACAAAAGAAAATAGTAAAAACCTTACAAGCAGGAGAACTCAAACTTCCCTTCTCAGTAGACAAATCTAACCAAAAGAGAAAAAAAAAAGATGTCAAGGAGGTAAGTAGAACTTTAGAAAAGTTAGATATATTAGACTCCTGGAGAAAAGTAAATGGAAATAGAAAGTAATATACATTTATCTCAACAGCAAATGACACCTTAACAAAAATAATTACATACAATAATACATCAGTTTTCATTGACATCATGAAACGTTGGTTTTGGTTTTCAAGGATTTCTCTCTGTTTTTGTAGGCTGCCTCAGATTTCCTTGAAGTGCCCACATGACCTTGATGCAAATTTTGAGAAAACAATGGGCTACCCATGTGTTATCCTGTTCGGTGTGAGCAATACATGTATGAAAAGCAAATAAAGTAATTTATCTATATACATAGCAAATGAAAATCAGATAAAGCATATGAAGGAGAATGCAACCTGAGTATAGAAAAGAGATGTGCTCTCTCATTGTGAGCAAGATATCTCATCTCAGTCAAGTAGAAGTTCTTCCATAGTATCTTAGCTGAGAAGAGGGACATAATTAAGGTAACAACTCTTTTACATGTCAGCTTCTTTCCAAAGACTTTCCAGATAGTACCTTGATACCTAAAGTCCTTATGGAGAGGGATGCCTCTCCCAAACAACAACCTCTCTCTCTCCTCCTTACTGTCTTCCATATGCCAAGAGGAGTCTTCAGAAATGTAAATGCCTTGTTAAATGTTCATTTATTCTTTACATTAATCTTTTATATTCATTTTATATTCATTTATTATTGTTTTTAGTATTAAACACTATATTTATTCTCTACAAAATATGTTTATGGTATGTATTTTGGAGTGTCTAGAATGAATTAATTGGATTTACATTGATTCATATGAAAATAATTGCCTCAGTTTTCATATTTTGTGGATTGTTTTTGGACAGATTATCAATGAAAACCAAGGTATCACTGTAAGGGGGAATAAAACCTCAGAACCAAATAGAGAAGGGAAGAAATATCAAATATTTCCTTTGAGATCATAATGAAATGAAAATTATATTCAATAAAGGGCAACAGAAAAAAAGACAAAAAATATTTGGAAAATAAATAATCTTATCCCAAAGAATGAATAGGTCAAAAAACACATCATAATAACAATCAATAAATTCAATCAATAAGGAAAATTGCAACGAAAAGAGTATATAGCAAATTTTATGGTATGCAGCCAAAGTAGTACTTTATAGACTTTTTTATCTCTACATTTTTACATTAGCAAAATAAAGAGCAGCTTAATGAATAAGTAAGAACTCAGTATTTGACAAAAATGCAGGGAAAACTGGAAAATTGTATGGGAAAACCTAATCATACAGCAACTCTTATACAATAAACCAAGATAAAGTCAAAATAAATATTTGATCAAGAAACAAAGAGTGCTACCATAAACAAATTAGGGGAACACAGAAAAGTTTACTTTTCAGACTTATGGATAAGGGAAGAATTTATGACCAAAAAAGACATAGAAAACACTTTGAAAAAACTAAATGGATAGTTTTGATTAATTAAATTAAAAGGGTTTTGTAGAATCAAAATCAATGCAACCTATATTATAAGGAAAACAACAAATTGGGAGAAATTATTGCAAGTGTCTCTGACAAGGACCTCCTTTTTCAAACTTATAGAGAACCAATTAAAATTTATAGGAATACATAGTACTCCAGAATTGATAAATAAAGGATATGGAAGGCAGTTCTAAGGTAAAGCAATTGGAATTAACTATAATCATATAAAAATGTTCCATAACACTCTTGATTAGAGAAATTTAAATGAAAACAACTCTGAGATACCACCTCACTACTCTAATGTTGGTGGGTTTACTGAATGGGATTAGATAGTTTATTATAGGTCAGCATCAGAAGAATAACTGTTTTGGGAAGACCAACCAATCCCAGTGAAGGCAGAGCCAGACACTGAGATGATTCAAACTGACCAATAATATATTAACTAAAAGTTGTTTTAATTATCAAGGGAAAAGTTAGGAGGGATTTCGACAAATTCAATCTCTAATGCCACCTACCTAAGCCACCCAGATCTAAATATCTCTACACAGAGTGTACTTCAGAGTGATTTTCCTACCCAACTCCTCTCCTCACTAGTTAAAACACAATTCCTGTACTTGGCTAAACTAACACTAAACCCCCCTTTGCTGATTTTAAGTAAAGCATCTGTGTAAGCCTTACAGGGCCCAAAGGAGGTCCAAGATGCAAAAGGATCTAGGCTGGACCTCACAATCAGATGCCAGATGTCTCAGGATCACCACAGGAACTCAGTAGATATCAACCAGCCAACAGGGAAGCAGGGAACAGAGCAGTAGGTAGGATGGTAAGATAAGGTAGGAAAAAGCCACAGAGAAATAGGCAGTCTCCTCAGATCGAAATCCCAGAGAGAAAGACCTAACCCAAGGCCAAGTGTCTCTTAGTAACAGCTCAGCTCCCCCTGAAGAATTCTAGAATCTCCTACTCTGCTGCCCATGACTCAACCCTCTGCAAATTTGCATACTTTCCTCCTTAACAACTTTTCCTTGTAACACTACTAATAATTGGTTAATATGATCAAAAAAGAAAAGTGATAAATGTTGGAGGGGATATGGGAAAATTGGGGTACTAATATGCTGTTAGAATTTTGGACTGATGCAATCTTTCTGAAGAGTATTATGAAACCATGCCCATAACCTTTGACCCAGTAATACCACTACGTAGTGTGTTTTCCAAAGAGATCAGAGATGGGGGAAAGGATCTAAATTTACAAAAATATTTTAGCATATCTTTTTATGATAGAAAAGAATTGGAAACTGAGATATCTCCATCAATTGGGGAGTGTCTGAACAAGTTATTTTCTAAGGTTGTAATGGAATACTATTGTGCCATAAGAAATGAGGAACAGGATCAGTTCAGAAAAACCTGGAAAGCCTTATGAACTGATGCAAAGTAAAATGAGCCAAACCAAGAGAACAATATATAATAACAGAAATAATCTATCATGATCAATTATGAAAAGCTAAACTATTATCAGCAGTACAAGATTCCAAGGCAACTCCATGAGACTCATGATAAAAATGTTATCTATAGCCTAAAAATGAACTATTGGAGTCTGATTACAGGTGAAAGTATGCCATCTTTCACTTTATTTCCTTCTTGAATTAATATTATGTATTTGATAAGTATCTTGTATCATAGCTTGAGTAATATGGACATACTTAATGCAAGAAAGCATTGTCTTAACCCATATCTGAGTATTTACTGGCTCAGGGAATGGAGGAGATCAAAAGAGGGAGGGAAAAAATCTGAAACACAACACTTCAGTTAACAATTGTCGAAAATTGTTTCTACAGTAATTAAAAAATTCAAAGCTAAATACAAAAAAAAACACTTATAAAAGAAAATTAAATGGAATAATGACTCTCAGGGATAATTTTGTTAGGCCAAAAAAAAAGAAATGGCGAAGTGAAATTTATGGTATACACAGAAGCTTTCCAATATATTATGTTGTGATATATTAGGTTGTCTTGTTTTATATTACTGGTGATATATATTGCATGAAACTCGTTGCTCCTTATTAACCAATATATCAGTCCCTTATGATAGATAATTTGACATGACCCACTAAATTAAATAAAAAATTCACTCTAATATGTTATGTGTAATATAATATAATAAGAGGTGAGGATGAGGTGAAATATTTGAGAAATTATAGTTCAGAAAAAAAGACAAATACCAATAATTTGATCATTTCACAGATATCTCCTGCAGCATTTCTTGAACTTTTTAATTAATGGCATTTATTTACAAGTGTTCCAGTCTCACTCTCTCTTCCCTACATCATACAAGACATCATCTGGGAAAGAGATATGTACATATGTATTATGTCTTTCTTTTCTCCTTTTAAGAGTTCAAGAGTTCATTGTCTTTAGGTAACATTCATAGTGTGTTCTTTAAGTATTAAATGTATAGCTGTGCATGATGTTCTCTCTCTCTTTTTTATATTTTTAAACCCTTAACTTCTGTGTATTGGCTCCTAGGTGGAAGAGTGGTAAGGGTGGGCAATGGGGGTCAAGTGACTTGCCCAGGGTCACACAGCTGGGAAGTGTCTGAGGCCAGATTTGAACCTAGGACCTCCCATCTCTAGGTCTGACTCTCAATCCACTGAGCTACCCAGCTGCCCCCAATGATGTTCTCTTGGTTCTACTCATTTTGCTTTTCATTATCCCATATAACTCTTTCCAAGCATTTTTTAAAAATTAGCCTAATCATTTCTTATGGTGTACTAATAGATAATGATGAGCAATATCCTATCATAAAGCAGAGAGAAGTTGAATGTAAATGGTTATTGATATTTTTCTGACAACTTATTTTTGTTATTAAAATGTCTAAGTTGCTATGCTTTTCTTTCTTTCTTCAAGCTACTCATTTACAATTTTTCATATCACTTCCTTTTCAGGCAGCTAAATGGTTCAGCTTCCTTCTCTGGAAAACAGGGAAAATGATGGCAGCTACTTTATTGATGTTATGATAATCAAATGCAATAACATTTAAAATACTTTGTGAATTTGAAAGTTAATTCAATGAAAATTATTTTTATTATTATTAGATATAAGATCAGTGTTAATTGTCTATTAATTATATTTGTTCTTATTGTGTAAGGGGAGCATAGTGCTTTCTTACACAATGCCACAAAATGATATTGACTTTATTGAATACCATTCATTTAAACAGGTAAGAGATTCTCTTCTTAATACAACTTCTAGTGGTTTCCCTAATTGGGAACTTAAGGTATCGTGAAGAGAATTTAATATCGATAACCTATATTCTTAAGTTCACCTCCAAAACAATGAAACCATATTTTACTGAAAGCCAGTGCCTGTTGCCTAAAAACTGTAAGCATTTATTATATCATGCAATCAAATTTCATTGTTATTCAAGAGTACCAAGAAACTCACCAGGCTCAAATAATAGAGAAGGTAAAACAAAAGAGGGTAGCATAGAAGGAGAAGGTTCTTCTAAAATAAGGCTAATGACAGGTGCCAGGACTGATCTTTGGGTGAAGTTTGCCTTTACTTATCACCAAAGGAGAAAGCTACCTTAAACCTAGCACTAACAGAGAAAGTCTTATAGATTTTAGTGGCATTATTCTCTCTGTTAACAGATTTAAAATCTTCTAAATTAGGTGATATAACATTTCTCCTATAGTTTTTCTTTGGAAAAGCTCATGTAATTAAATTTTTATATGATTTTTAAAATTTAGTAGTGAGTCCATCAGAAGTAATAATTTTTTATATGTTTGGGGATAATATTAGTAGATACATCAGATATTACATTTTCTTAATGTTGTTATATCTTTTAACTATCACTTCCTCCCAGTAGTTCTATTCTCCAGAACCCAAAGGAGGAGAAGAGAAAGGTTCTATTAGTTACTTTAAACTTTGCATTTTTTAAATATTAAGTCTCTTGTGATATTCGAAGTATATCAAAACCTGTACTTAAAGTATTATAACTTGAGAAGTATTTGGACCATATTTTGTTTTGTTTTGTTTTTGTTCATACGAATTCTTGAATGGGATTCTATTTGTGTGTCTCTTATCCATGAGATTGTCTTTTGGGTTCAGGAAAATTTTCTTTAATTAGTTTCTTGATTAGTTTCCACATCATTAGGCTTTTCTATTGCCTCTGGTATTCCTATTATTCATAAAGAGGATCTCCGTGAGGCAGTATCTTTGTCCTTCTATTTCTTGGATTATTATCAACTCATCTGTGTAATTTAGCTGTGATTTCAGTTTGCTCTGTTAATAGGTCTTCACACTATAGATATTTTGTGTTCTGCTGCATGAAATCTCTTCATTATATAGCTGCAATCATGTTTTTTTAACTTTCTCTACAACATTTAAAAATCTAGTGCTTATTTTTATAGCAGAGTATATTCTTTGTCCCTTTATTTCTTTTTAAAACCCCTTTAAGGGAATCAATGTGAATTCATTGGCATTTACTTTTCAGTTTTTAAGTATTATTGGACTTTTTTTACCATTTTAAATATCCTCCAGGATGTTCCAAATTTACTTTAACTTTTGGTGTTGAGAAATTTGTTAATTTTCTTTCTTTGCCATATGTTTTTTTGCTTCCATATTTTTACACTTTCCTAAAGCAAAGCATTGATCATGTCATCTATCTGTTCTAAACATAATAAAGACCTCATTTTGGCTCTATTCTTCATTCCCTATGTAACCCGTAGGCAAGTCATTTTCCTTCTCTGTAAATCAAGTCATCTATCTGTAAAATGAAATGGTTGAGCCAGGTAACTTTTATGTACCCATTTTTACTATAAAAATTATAATTGTATAATCTCCACTGCATGCCAAATTAAATACAAAGTCCTCTGCCTGACATTTGAGATCTTCCACAATAGATTTAATATCACCTTTCCAAAACAATCTCATACTTTCCTCCTCTTTTACCTGATGCTTCAATCAAATTGGTCAACTTAAAATTCCACAAATGTATTTTTTTAATTTTCCTATCTGCATGAATTTGTTTAATTCACCCCTTCTGAAATGCTTTCTTTTCAATTTCCCTTATCAAAACTTTACCCATTCTTTGAGATCAGATGCTATTACCATATCTTCCATGAAGTTTCTCCTCAATCTGAACTTAGAACTCATTTCTCCCTTTTCTGGATTCATAATATATCAAAGCACTCATGGGCCCCTTCTCTTACAATACTATGTCATATGTTCTAGTAATTTGTGTGTATTTTTCCTCTAACTAGATTTCAATTTACTTGACAGTAGGGACTATGTCATAATCATCTTTTAAAAATAGTATTGGCATAGCATAAGTAATTACTTTTATATGGTAGTTCAATCAATTATTTGGAATAAACACAAGAAATAATGAAGTATCTCCCCCATCAGAAATTAACACAAGTGGATGAGTTGGAGATTTAGTGATATTTATTTTTCACTTAGAAGATATTATAATAATCCATAAAGAGATTTTTTTATTTATGGTTCACAGAGAACGAAATTACTGTTGTTTGTAAGAATGTCTCGACATTAGGCCTGTTCTGACTTTCTACCTAGAAATGTCCTTTTTTGCCTTTCTGGAAACTTTCCATTCCAATTCTGGAAACTACTCATTATTTTATTCCCTAGTTGATTCATTCAGGCCTCACCTTGTCAATGTCTACCATTGCTCTGCTTATAACATCATAGGTATAGAAATAACCAAACCTGAGCAAGAGAAACTATAAATCACATTTAAACCACCTACTCTTTGTCTATTTTAGTGCCTTGGTGTAAAAATAATTATGGTACCAATATCCCACACCAACTAATAGTGACAGAGAGTTTATTAAAATTGGATGTATCAAGTCGGAATGTAGCTTCTCCAATGTAATATTACTTCCCTCTCTGTGTCTGCTACCATTCTCTGAAAACAATAATACTTAGCTTTCTGGAGGCCACCGTTATTACATAATTCCTTCATTGAACATACTGAAACATGTTTCATTTCTTCTTTTCCTTTTTTTACCTTGACTTTATCCTTGTAAGTTAAAATCAATTGATATGAAGACATTGCTTTTCAACTCACTATCTTACTCTCCACAGCAGGTCTTCTGACCTTTTCATCCCTCCTCAATCCTCCTATGTCTCCCCTTTACCTTACACTTTCAGTTAAGAGGTTGGTCTTGTATCTCACAGAAAACAAAGACATTTTTCTTGAGTATCTCTTCTCACATTTTCTTCATCTCAGATATCTTGATGTCTTGTGCCACTTTCTCTTCCTTTACTCCAATTCACATGAAAAGATGATCTTATTCATTATTGTGCAAGCCTCTCTACCTGCTCAGATGAACTTTTCCCATCATGTATCCTCTAACAGATTGTCCCCTCTGTCACTCTCACTTTATCACTTATCTTCAATCTCTCTCTGTCTATTCATTCCTTTCCTACTGCTTGCAACGTCAAAAAACTTCATTTGGTCCTTGCATTTTTGCTAAATATTATCTCATATCTCTTCTGTCCTTTGTGAGCAAAATCCCTAAATATATCATCTACAACATGTGGCTCCACTTTCTGGCCTTTAACTCTTAACATCTTATAATCCAGTTTCCAACCTTTCTATATGCCACCAAAACTACTCTCCAAAGTCATCTCTTAGATGTCAAATTTAATGGCCTTTTCTCAGTCTTCATTTTTATGCACCTTTCTATAGACTTTGAAACTGTTGATCACCATCTTCTCCTAGATAGTTTTTATTATCTCTAGGCTTTCAGGATAATATTATTTCCTGAATTCCTCTTTACTCTTTGACTCCTCCTTCTCTGACTCTTGCTAGACTCTTTTCCATAACATGTTCAATAAACATATGTGTCCCACAAGTCTCTGTGCTGGGTCCTCTTCTCTTCTCCTTCTATACTTCTTAACTTGGTGTTGTGATCAGTTCATATTAATTTATACATTAGCTATAAGCTGATGATTCTCAAATACATTCACTCTACTCTGATATCTCTGTTAAAAATATAATCACTTTTACGCTTACCTTTCAGACATGCTGATTTGTATTTCCAGTGTACATTTTAAATTCAACATGTCCATAACTGAATTTATCAAAATCATCCTTCTTCTCATCTTCCCTGTTATTTTTAGAGGAAACATCATATTCTCAGTCTCTTTAGACTCTTCTTCATATCTTACCACTCCATATTCAGTGTGCTGTCAAAGTCCATGGAGTTAAAATTTTTAACATTTCTGAACTATATCGTCTTCCGTACTTTGATGCTGCCAGCACTCTAATGCAGGCCCTTACCATCTCACACTCAGATTATTGCTGTAGTTTGCTGGTGGGCTTTCCTGCCTCATGTCTCTCCCCATTCTACCACATTCTTAATTCAACTAACAAAGTTTATTTCCTAAAATTCCATTATGAATGTATCAGGTCCTTGTTAAAATTAATTAGCCCTGGGGTTCCGGGTTAAGATGGCAGCAGAGTAAGAAGCAGCTCTTAACCTCTCCTGACCAAAACACACAAAACTCCTCAAGGAGACATAAAAACAAGTCCAGACGAATGGAGGAACCCCACAACAGGGCACAGCGTGGCAGGTACGTGGAATCGAGGCATTTCCATGCTATAAAGGGGTGAAACAGCTCTCACTAAATCTCAGGCTGAGCAACCACCCCACCCCCATCCCCTCCACACACAACTCCTATAGCTCAGAAGCCAGCTAAAAAGAAATAGAGCAAGTTTGGGGCACCCATCGAGTCATTGGCAGCTCTGGGGCCTGTTCCTGAGAGCAGCAAGATTTAGGACCCCAATAAGCCAAAAAACGCACGTGAAATCTGAGCTCAGGAGCAGAGTGGACACAAGGCGCAGAACACCAGAGCACAGGCACAGGCAGAGGCGTGGGTGGAGGCAGACACAGCCAGGAGCTAAAGCTCTGAAACCCTGAGTGGGGAACCAGCGTGGACGGGTATACGACTGTGGAAGCAGCTCCCTGAGACTTGTAAAGGAACCTCCGGCAGAGGATCAAGCAAGGGGGTCCACCAAGGGGCTTGACCTTGGAAAAAACCATAACTCAGACCTCAGGAGCCAATAGACAGCAGACAGACCGTGAGCGCAAGGATAAACCTGAGAAGCTGCTGGGCTAACGATGGCTACCCAGTCTCAGGAAGCTCAGAAGAGAAAGAATAACAACAAGAAAAAGAAGTCTTTAACACTCAACAACTTTTACACAGAGAAAATCCAGACAACCGAGCAAACAGAGGAGGAGAACAAACAAGCATCCAGACCCTCCTCAAATAAGGAAAACTCCTCACAAGCTATGGAAGAGTTCAAAACTGAGGTTTTGAGGAAAATGGAAGAGATCTGGCAAGAAAATAACTGTTTAAAAGGTAGAACCTTGCAAATGGAAAGTGAGGCTCAGAAACCAAATGCACTGATAAGCAAATTGAACACCAGAAATGTCCAGATTGAAAAGGAATACCAGAAGGTTATGGCTGAAAACCAGAAGATCATAACCGAAAATCAGAAGATTATAGACAAAAACCAGAAGATTACAGCCGAAAATCAAAAGATCATAGCCGAAAACCGAAAGATTATAGCCGAAAACCAATCCCTAAAGGCTAGAATTGAGCAAGTAGAAGCTAATGATCTCTCAAGACAACAAGAACAAATAAAACAAAGTCAAAAGACTGAATAAATAGAAGGAAACATGAAATATCTCAATGAGAGAGTGACAGAGCAAGAAAACCGGTCTAGAAGAGACAATTTGAGAATAATTGGTCTTCCAGAAAAACCAGAAATTAATAGAAACCTGGACTCCATACTAA
>NC_058133.1:352295651-352337402 GCF_016433145.1 Gracilinanus agilis
TATTACCATATAATTGGGCAAAATAGTTTTTAATGATTGCCTTGATTTCCTCTTCATTAGAGGTGAGGTCTCCCTTTTAATCTTTGATACTGATGATTTGGTTTTATTCTTTCCTTTTTTTAATTAGATTGACCAGTACTTTGTGAATTTTGTTTGTTTTTTCAAAGTAACAGCTTCTAGTCTTGTTTATTATTGCAATAGTTCTTTTACTTTCAATTTTATTGATTTCTCCTTTAATTTTTATAATCTCTAATTTGGTCTTTAGCTGGGGATTTGTTTCCTTTCTAGTTTTTTTTTAATTTTCAAGCCCAGTCCATTGATATTTGCCCTCTCTAATTTGTTAATATATGCACTCAAGGATATAAATTTCCCCCTGAGTACTGCCTTAGCTGCATCCCACAGAGTTTGGTAGGATGTCTCATCATTGCCATTCTCTTCAATGAAATTGTTGATTATTTCTATAATTTATTCTTTAACTAACTGGTTTTGGAGAATAGTATTATTTAATTTCCAATTAGTTTTTGGTTTGCCTGTCCATGTGCCCTTACTAATTATTATTTTTATTGCATTATGATCTGAGAAGGTTACATTTATTATTTCTGCTCTTTTGCATTTGTTTTTAATGTTACTATGACCTATTACATGGTCAATCTTTGTGAATGTGCCATGTGCAGCTGAAAAGAAGGTGTATTCCGTTTTGTCCCTATTTACTTTACTCCACATATCTATTAAATGAATTTTTTCTAGGATTTCATTCACCTCTCTTATCTTTCTTATTCATTTTTTGGTTTGATTTATCTCAATCTGGAAGAGGAATATTTAGATTTCCCACTAGTATGGTTTTACTATCTATTTCCTTCTTGAGCTCTGCCAGTTTCTCCTTTAGAAATTTAGATTCTATACCATTTAGTGCATACATGTTGAGTACTCTTATTTCCTCATTGTCTATACTGCCTTTTATCAGGTTGTAATTACCTACCTATCTCTTTTAATTATATCTATTTTTACTTTGGCTTTGTCAGAAATCATGATTGCCACTACTGCCTTTTTTTCTCATTTAAAGCCCAAAATATTTTGCTCTAGCCCTTGACCTTCAACCTGTGTATATCCACCCACCTTATATGTGTTTCTTGTAGGCAACATATGGTAGGTCTTTGATTTCTAATGCACTCTGGTATTTGCTTCTGTTTTATGGGCGAGTTCATCCCATTCACATTCAGAGTTATAATTATCAATTGTGTATACCCTAACATTTTGGTATCCTCTCCTAGTTCTACCCCTTTTTCTTAAGCTAAACCCTTTTAAACCAGTGGTTCGTTTCATACCAATTCCCCTTGTCCCCTCCCTTGATATACTTCCCTTTCTACTATCTCCCTTATTATTCCCATCTTTTTTTATTTTTAAGGCCTAATGAATTCCCTTCACCCCTCCCCTCCCCTCTCTTTTTTTCCCTCCCCATTTCCCTGCTCCCCTTGGTTAATCCCTTCTGACTTTCTCAGTAGGGTTACACAGAATTCTATATCCCAATGGATATACCTACATTTCCCTTTCATGATTAATTCTGCTGAGAGTAAGATTTAAATAGTACCTCTTAATGCTCTCTTCCTCTCCTTCTTATAATAGTATTCATACCCTCCCCTTCCCATGCTCTCTTTGTGTGGTATAGAATATCCTATTTTTCTTATTCATTCAAATTTCTCTTAGTGTCCTCTACTATTCACCCCCCTCTTTTTTCCCCACCCTGTGTCATCTTAGACCATTTAGTGCTCTAACCTCTCCCTAGAAGAATAATTCCTCTAATTACTATAATGGTGAATGCAGTTTTTGAAAATTACACATAATATTTCTCCATATATTAATACATATAATTTGATTTTATTAAAGCCCTTAAAGAGGCAAATTTAAAAATAAGAGTTTTATTTCTTTCTCCTCTGTTTGTTATTTACCTTTTCATGTTTCTCTTGGCTTTGTGTTTGGATATTGAACTTTCCATTTAGTCCTGGTCTTTTCTGTGCAAATACTTGGAAATCTACTATCTTGTTGAATGCCCATGCTTTCCCCTAGAAGTAGATAGTCAGTTTTGATGGGTAGGTAATCCTTGTTTGTAGACCCAGTTCTCTTGCTTTCCAATTATCATATTCCAAGCCTTGTGATCTTTTAGTGTGGAGGCTGCCAGATCCTGTGTGATCCTCATTGGTGCTCCTTGATATCTGAATTGTCTCCTCCTGGTTTCTTGTAATATTTTTTCTTTTACTTGGAAGCTCCTAAATTTGGCTATTATATTCCTGAGGGTTGTCTTTTCAGGATTTAGTGTGGAGGGTGATCTATGGATCCTTTCAATGTCTATATTGCCCTCTTATTGTAGAACTTCAGGGCAGTTTTGCTGAATAATTTCTTTTAGTATGGAGTACAAATTTCTATTAATTTCTACTTTTTCAGGAAGACCAATGATTCTCAAATTGTCTCTTATAGACCTCTTTTCTTGGTCTATTAACTTCTCTGAGATATCTCATGTTTTCTTCTATTTTGTCAGTCTTTTGACTTTGCTTTATTAATTCTTGTTGTCTTGTGAGATCATTGGCTTCTAATTGCCCAATTCTAGCCTTTAGAGACTTGTTTTCAGCTAAAATCTTTTGGTTTTCCTTTCCAATCTGGTCTTTCTTGTTCTTCAAGGCTTCCAGCTGGTCATTTCTGGTCTTCAGTTTGCTTATCAATTCATTTGATTTCTGAGCCTCATTTTCCAATTGCGACATTCTACCTTTGAAACTGTTATTTTCTTACCAGATCTCTTCCATCTTTCTCATGATCTCAGATTTGAACTCTTCAAGATCTTGTGACCCATTTTCATTTTTGGGGAAGATTTGGATGTCTTTAATTGTTTTTCCTCCTCTGTTTTCTGGGTTTTTTTTCTGTGTAGAATTTATCAAGTTTTTTTCTTGGTCTTCTTGTTTATTTCTTGGGCTTTGCTTGCCATCCTTGTGCTTTATCAGCCAGAAGTCTGGGTAAGGCAATCTAATTCTCTTTGTATGGAGTTAGGGAGGAGTTTTTTCCTGAGGCTACTTTGTCAGTCTCCTGGTTTCTCTGGGGATCCTCCTGGGATCTCTGGTCTAGCTGTTTTCAGGGTCAAGCCCCCATGGTCCTATCTGGCTGCCCAGAGCCCGGAACTTGGCCCACACTTGCTCTTCCACCTGAGATTTTCCCCTGAGTCTGAGCATGCTCTGCGCTACTGCTGCCTCTCTCAGCCCCACTCCAGTGTCCAAGGTCTGAGTTTTCCAGCCATCTGGGATTTCAGGTCTTGGTGCTATCAGGTGCAAGCTCCTAGTGGTGCCAGTTAGCTGCCAAGGAGCTAGATTTTGTGTCCCCACTGGCTCTAACTCCGGAATACAGCCTCTTCCTCTGGTACTTTGGGTGGGGTGGGGGAGGGGTCATCTGCTCGCATTTTGATGGGAGCTATTTCCCCCCCTTATAGTGTGGAAGTGCCCAAATCCAATGTACCTTCAAAACTGTGCCCTATTGTTGGGTCCCTTCTTTCATCTGGATTTTGTTTTCTTGTCCTTTGGAGGTATGCTATATCTGTTTGTAAGGAGAGAAAGTGTCCCTGCCTCTACTCTTCTACCATCTTAACCCGGAAGTCCTGTGGATTATTCTAAAGCTTTGCTGCTTTTCCTTACCCTAGATGGAAAAGAAAAAGAACTGGAGTTTTTTTCTAAGATCATTCTTTACTTCAGGATTGTGTTACTTGTTTTTTCTTGGTCTTTACCATTAATCATGTTTTATCCAGAATTTATTGGAAGGTAGCAGAGAAGAGATGTGAAGAGGTAGAAGTTTGATTAACCCTCTGAGAGATCTTCTCATGAAGGAAGCAAAAAATCAAAGAAAAGAATTACTAAGCATCTCAGAAAAATCATATTTTTAAATTTTAGAGCTTTAAATATTTTTTTACTTTTTCTGCTTTTTCTACTACTTATTTTTCCTCAATTACATTTTTAAAAATTTCAACTATTTTTTTAAATTTGAGCCAAATTCTTCCTCCTTCTTCCTTCCTTGTATTCCATCCCCCTCCCCAAGACATAAAGAAATAAATTAATATATTTTATATGTGTAACAGTGTAAAATATTTTCCCATATTAGGCATTTTATGAAAGAGAATTCATGCAGAAAAAAAAGAAAGTGAAAAATCGTCATTTTTAGTTTGTATTCAGGTTTCATCAGTTCTTTCTCTTTAGTTAAATGGATTTTTCATCATGGGTGCTTGGGGATTGTCTTAGATAACTGTATTGCTAAGAATAGCTGTTATTTAAAATTGCTCATTAGGTAATATTATTACTGTGTGCAAAATTCTCCTAATTCTGCTCACTTCATTTTGTATCAGTTATGCAGGTTTTTCCTGTTTTTTCTGAAATCATTATTCTCATCATTTCTTATAGCACAATTAGAATAAAATTACAATCATGTACTCCAACTTGTTCAGACATCCCACAATTGATGGATATTCTCTCAATTTCTAATCTTTTGCCCCAAAAATAACTGCTTTAAAGATTTTTGTACAAATATACCTTTTCCCACTCTCCTTGATCTATTTGGGATATAGATGTAATATTTTTATTACTGACTTAAAGGGTGTGCACAGTTTTAAAACTCTTTGGGTATAGTTTCAGATTGCCCTCCAGAATGATTGGATCAGCTCACAACTCCACCCATGGAACACTAGTGTTTCAACTTTCCCAAATCCCCTCCAAATTATATTATTTTCCTTTCCTATCATATTAGTCAATCTGATGGCCATGAAGTAGTGCCTCAGAGTTTTTAAATTTACATTGTTATAATTGGGAGTGATTTAGAACATTTTTCATGTGATTATAGAAATCCTTCATTTCTTCATCTGAAAACTTGCTATTTATATTCTTTTCATTTATATACTGGAAAATGACTTTTATTCTTATAAATTTGATTCAGTTCATGGCCTTTATCAAAGATGTTTGCTGCCAATAATTTTTTCAGCTTTCAGTTTTTCTTCTAATTTTGTTTGCATTGGTTGTAAAAAGTTTTTAAGTTAATATAATCAAAGTTTTCCACTTAGATCTTCTAATGATTTTTATCTTTTGTTTTCTCATAAATTCTACACTTAGCCATAGATTTGACAAGTAAACTATTCTATTCTCTCCACATTTGCTTGTGGTAGTGTCATTTTTATCTAAATCATTTATACCTTCTTACCTTATTTTATTATAAGATGTGAGAATTTAGTCTAGATCCAGACTCTGTCATATTTGTTTTTTTTCTAATTTTCCTATCAGTTTTTGTCAAATATTGATTTCTTGTCCCTAAATAACTATGGCCATTTAGTATTCCATATTGTATAGCTAATCTCTTCCACTAATTTACCTACATTAGAGAATTAGAAGATATTTTTTATTTTATAAAAACTGAATTACAAAAGTATTGAGTGGACTATGGGATCTTTTATTTTGTTCTTTGCAACAGTTTTAAATATACACTTTGAATTACTTTTAAAATGTCACTTTGAAATACATATTTAATGTTTTGTTTTGCTTTGTTTTTAATTGGAAGGTAGATGACACAGGGGCTAGCATAGAACAGTGAGGCTAGAGTCAAGATGACTTGAATTTAAATTCTTCCTCAAACATTCACTCAGACACTTCATATCCTTCTGTAAATCATTTAGTCTTTCTTTGCTTCTTCTCTGCCACTGTAAAGTATAGATTAAAAAGGGCACCTATTTCCTAATGTGGTTCTGAGGATAAAATGAGGAATGTAATGGATAATAATGTAATGATGATAGAAATCCTGCATTACAATTTGCTCATTTATCTTTTGGAAATTCGCACCCTGAAACATTTCCAGGTCCCTAAGTTCTTAAGGAGTTCTACACTTACACTAAGACTAAACTAAACTCTTCTTTTTTTCCTATCTAAGCATTGCAAAACAAGAAAAGGGTTCTTAGCTCCTATGCTTACTCTATTGCTATCCTAAGCTAAACTAAGATGAGTTATCGAAAAGATAAAGGAAAGAATGGGGATTAAAATTTTACAAAAATTTTGAACAGAAAGGAAAAACTAGATTAAACACAAAACATCCAAAGAACAGTATTAAAGCAAAATATTAGCTAAATAAACTAAATAAACTCTAGCTATGACATTTTCTAACTTCATGAACTAACAATAAAATTAACAACTAAGAAAAATTTCTACCAAGTTTCTAAAACCTAATTCAATCTTTCTAAGAGTTAGTATGTTATTGTGTCAGTACTTTGTATGCCTATGTAAGGAAACATTAGTAAGGATAAGTAAGCCTAACACTGACCCTGTTCTATCTTACCAAACTAACTATTCTGTCCCTGAGTGTTAATAAAAATATTAATAAGGAAGCTATAAGTAAGAGTTAGTAAGCAGGCATTTACATATTTACATTCTTTAAAAAGGAAAATGTCAGATGGTTTTGAGTAGAAGGTGTCTGAAACAAAGTAAGAGAAAACTCTAAGATAAGGCATACAAACCCTTCTCTCCTAGGTGTAAATTAATATTTATATATGTACATGTGATGTCAGAAACATAAGATGTGTTGTCCAGTATGACCTGACCATGTGATGAAGTGTCACATACTTACTCCTTCAGAATTCTGCCAATTGCATGTACTGAGTGGATGGAATTCTAAAGTGTTGGTTGCAGTGAGAATTCTGTTCGATGTAATATATGCTCTTCAAAGGCATGGATCCAATGCTTATCAGATGATTCTCTTCACAGCACTGTTGTCCAATACACCGGTTGTGTAGATAGGTCATGGTTGTCCTTGTAATCCTCAGCATTGATGTCCTTGCAACAATCCATGAAGTCAGCAATGCCTGCATTGTGATGTTTGATGTCACCACACTCGCTTTTCAACTTGCACTGGAACTGTTGTTTAGTTGTTTTGATTTGTGTCACAACAAAAGTGTGTGTCCATGAAATTTTAACTAATCATTTCTTCTTTCTTCTTGCAGTGAAATAAAGTTGATCAAAGTTAAAAAAGAGTTCATTATGATGTCATTTGTGATTTTGCAATTATTCGTTGATGTCACTATCTAGGTCTTGAATTGATTGAAGTTCAGATGTTACCTCTTCCTCTGTAGTTGATTCTTCTTCACTGTCATGATAATCTATGGATGTTTCTTCTATGTGATTGTAACTAGTAGTGAGATAGTTATTTTGATGTTGGTGCAATATTTGGCTGCTCCCTGACTCTTGCACTGATTCTGGCTCATAAGTGAATTGCTGGAAAGCTATGGTCTGATCTTTAGACTGTGGATTTGCTATGGTCTTACTACTTGGCTGGCTGGTTGGTGCTAATTGATCATTGTGCTACATGATGCCTGGGTCTTGTTGATGTTGGGACATATCTTTTGCCGGCTTGACATGGGTGACATGGAACCATGGATCCCTCCCCTTAACCTTGATTGCACTAGGGGTTGTCAAGATTTTTTGTGATGGTCTATACAACTTAAGTTCTAACACAGACTTCCTAGTAAAGTTTCTAATGTAGACATAATCTCCAGGCTGGAAGTTGTGTACACTAAAATCAAAGGGAACTCTTTGATATATCAAAGCCAATTTATGAAGCTGATCTAAACATTGAGTAATTTGATGTACTCATAGAGCTTGCATTCCATACCCAGATGTGATAGGTTATGGATACTTTGAGGTGACTTGCCATGGTAAGGTGGATGTCCATATAGCATCTCAAAAGGTAATACTATTGGGCTGGCACCTAAGATGAAATAATGCCAAAGGTATTGCATCTGGCCACTTCAAATGTGATTCAGAACAAATTTTAGCCACTAGGGTCTTCAAAGATTTATTAACTCTCTCAATCTGTCCATTCGACTGAGGTCTGTACACAGAATGCAGATGTTGTTTGACTCCTAGGGTTTCATACAAACTAGCTAGAATTTTGTGTGTTAAGTGCGAACCACAGTTTAACACAATATGTAGTGGGATAGAGAACGTTGGTATTAATTCCCTAAGCAAAACCTTCACTTCAAAAGCTGATATATTGCATCTGGCTGGAAAAGCCTCAGGCCACTTAGTCAATTGATCCAAGATCACTAATGCATACCTGTAGCCCTGACACCTTGGCAAGGTTATGTAATCAATTTGTATGCATTCAAATGGTGAAAAGGCTAATGGTTGGCCTCCCAAACTGTGGACTTTGGTAACAGGCTGGTTGAACTGCATACAAATACGGCACCTCTGACAAACTCTCATTGCAACGTCATATATGCCCCTTGCATTCCAATACCTAGTTATAGAGTCTGCCAGGTCCAAACTTCCATAATGCCCTTTTTGATGTAATGCATTGCAGAAGATGAAATACAGGGATCTAGGCAACATAGGTTTTCCAATTGCCCCCAGCCAAACTCCATTAGCTAAGTATGCACCATGGTGTTTTTTTTTTTTCAATCCTTTACTTCCTTTGAAGAATGTGCATTTTTGAGATCAACTTCCTCCACCAAAGACAAGTTCAGGACGGAAATTGGTCCATACCTCACCCTGAATTTGGCCATAATATCTGCTATTCTATTCCCTGATTCCACTGGCCTTTGTATTTTACTATGGACTTTGCAATGAATGACTAAAACTTGGGCTGGTAATTGGAGTTTTTCTTACAGCTCATTTATCAAATTGCCATATGCTATCTGTTTACCATAAGATGTTATGAAGTCTTGGTTTTTCCATAGTTCACTGGAATGATGGACCACTCCAAAAGCATACAGGGAGTCAGTGTAAATGTTAACTCTTCGATTTTCAGCTAATTTGAGAGCATGTATCAAATCGACCAACTCTGCCCCTTGAGCACTCATAGTAGATGGTAAGGATGAGTACCAGAGGGTTTTAGAGACTGTCACTATAGCTGCACCGGTAAATCTCTTATTGCCTACTAAGTAAGATGATCCATCTGTGAAGAGTGTCAATTCAGGATTTTCTAAGGGTCTATCATATAGATTATCCCTTGTCTTATGCACAATGTTGAGTGTATCTTCACAGATGTGTAGACTCTCTCCTTCCAGAGGTAGATCTGGAATCAGAGTTGCAGGATTTAAACTTCTGCACCAGTGAAATGTGATGTTCTCATTAGCCAACAAGATTGCTTGGTATTGAGATAACGTTTTGGGAGGTGAAAGCTTGGAGTGTAGTGTTCCATAGAGTAGATTCCACTTGGTATGGGGAAAATACTCTCAGCTCGCCCCCTAATACCAAGGAAGATGCTTTCCTAATCATGATGGCTACAGCAGCAATGGCTCTCAAACAACCTGGTATTCCACAGGTTACCAAATCTAGCTTTGAGCTATAATATGCAACTGGTCTAAGGGTATTCCCAAATAATTGTGTGAGAACATTAGAGGCTATCCCTTTATCCTCATAAACATAAAGGAGGAAAGGTCTTTCGTGGTTAGGGATTCCTAGGACTGGTGCTGATAGAGTTAGCTCTTTGAGCTATTCAATGGCATGGGTATGCTCTTTAGTTAACTTCAATGACTTTCTGGTACATCTCCAAACTCAGAGGCTGTCTGGAGTTCACTATCCAGCCCTCCAGTATGTGTGGCTGAAGTCAGTTGATTTGTGTCTCCAACCACTGAGCAGACTTCAGTGATGTTGTTATTGAGCACACTAGCCATTGGAGATGAAAGCTGACTACTCTCTCTTCCCCAAGCTTCTGGCTTGAATTCATCAGCTAAGGGATTGAGAAAGCTAGATGTAGAATTCTCTGAGCTGCTGCCATCAGCCAGCAACCCCATGCTCTGCTCTTGAAAAGTCAAGCCTCTTTCAACATTCTGTTTGGTTTGCTCTCTAACATCTTGTTGCTTCATGCCTAAAACAAGACAATGGGTTTGGACATTGGGACTTGATTCCTTTTGGGTTACAAATGATACTCCTTCCTGAATACATTGTAAATCCTTGTCATTTTGTTCTTTATTCAAGTTAGTCTATTGTTTGGAACTTGAAATAAAGAGAAGAGCTTGAGATTTTGATGACTCTAATCAAGATTGTAAAGCTTCTGGAGGCAAGCAATTATGAATTCTTGGATGGTCCCTATTCTTCTCACCCAAGCCTTTTGTGGCGGAATGAGAAAGCAGACCCCTTTTATAGTCACTCTCAATTGTCCCATAAATCAATTTGTGCATTTGCATTATGTCCTCCTATTCTTGGTCTTCTGCCACAGAAATATCATTGTTTTCTGTGCAGCTTGCTAGAGACATATACTCTCCCATGCCCAGTCTTTAAGAATCATTTACTACACCTAGATTAGTAATACACATGTCCATGTCCTTATTGCCATTAGTCATTTCTGATCCTGAAGCTTGATTCATAAGGACTTCGGAATCTCATATTTCTCCATTTGGTCAAGAGATGGAGACTGGCTTACCTCTTGCAAACATGGTTGCAACATTGATTGTCATGTTTTGTGCCCCCAACTCTTCTTGTATTGCTTTTTGAGTTATAGAATGTCCTCTTGATATTCTTATCTCTCTGGTTGGGATTGTTGTTAGCTCTACCAAATTCTATTTGTTGTTTAAACCTACATGATTGAACCATGTGACCTACATGGCTGCACAGATAGCACTTTGGAGAAGAGGATTTGGGCTTGGTGACACTAGCAGTTTGCCTGGATTGACAATGTCCCCTGCTGGCCTGGAGGGAAAAGTTCTTAATTTCTTCGATTTCTTTCTCCTTCCTAGCCTGCTTCAGTTGTCTTTTGAGGTCAGCTATAACTGAGTCCTTTTCAGAATCTGACTGTCTGGCTGTCCTGATTTCCTTTTGCATTGAATCATGAATATAGGACACATGCTGCCTGATAACTTCAAGAGACAATGATTCCCATTGAGGACAGTTCTGCCAGAAATAGGTCTGGACCAGCAGTGAAGCACCCTTCACGAACCACTTCCTGATATGATCGATGGTCTCTGGGGAATGCCCATCTATCTCTAAGGCCTAATATTGTTTCGGTTGCCTCCATTACCCTGTTGAGGAAGCTGCTAGGGTGTTCTTCCTCTCCCTGCCTTAGTTTCTTGAATTTTTGCCAGGAGTTTGGTCTTTTTGCATGGAGCCACATTGCCTCAAATAAATCTGTCCAGCATTGGACCAGGTATCTCGTATTCTCATGAGATGTTAATTATAAGCCATGGTGGACCATGGGCCAGGCAGTGAGATTGGGGTTCGAGTGAGTTTCAGCCAAAAACTTCTCCTTCTCAGAGGGTGAATAAAATTCCCCTAAAAGAAACTCCACATCATCAAAGATTGGGTTGAATAGTGTGAAGACACATTTCCTTTCTTTTATACTTTTGAAAGGAGAGATGAAAAACTTGGGGAAGCACCTTCTGAGTACCTCTAAATCATTTGGGGTAAATGCCTTATATGATTTCACATGGACGATACCCTCCCCAGATTGCACGATGGTTCTGTCATTACAGATTACAATGGTCTCAGTGCCTGGTCCTTTCATTGGATTTCGGGTGTCCTTTACAGATTGTGATTCTTTGCTCTGGTTAGCAGCACCTAGATATTTTGTTTCTACAATCTCCAATTGGAAAATT
Organism: Gracilinanus agilis; assembly: GCF_016433145.1. Classification (NCBI taxonomy): domain Eukaryota; kingdom Metazoa; phylum Chordata; class Mammalia; order Didelphimorphia; family Didelphidae; genus Gracilinanus; species Gracilinanus agilis. The sequence goes on from NC_058133.1 coordinate 352,307,242, forward strand.
TTATGCTTATCCATTTCTTTCCCTTCACTAATTTGCTTAAGGACTTGGAACAATAGCCTCATGTGTTCCAACAGTTTCAGGGAGATAGAGTCAGGTTTAGAAGCAGGAGCAGAGGGGAAGCTGGGTAGCTCAGGATTGAGAGTCAGCCCTAGAAACAGGACGTCCTAGGTTCAAAAACAGCTTCAGATTGTTACGATTAAAAATGATGAGGGCCAAGATCAAAAGGGAGAATAGTATTTGAATGAAAGCCATGCTGATAGAGATAAACTGACCATGCACCTGTAAGAAAAACCTATTCCAACCTACACCTCAGCCATTTACCTTCCTCTCTCCTCAAGCTCAGGTAACTAAAGAGGAAGTTCCAAGTCACTTCCCCCTAATTAAAATAGTCCCTCACCTTTTAATACGTCATCCAAAACAGGAAACCCATGAAACCCATTGGACCATGGGAAATGTAGTTTTAAGGACCCCCACAGGTCCACAGAAGTTTGTCAAACACTATATTGAGGTTCAATCCTTCCAAATAGAATCCCAGGTGATTTTAACTAACACATTACACCCCTGTGATCCTTTGGGAGATAAATCTCCCCAATGGATCAGGAAAATATAATCAAATTAGAGTTTACAATAATTTAGAAATAAAAGGGAGAAAGAACAAAACCAATGTTTGGTACATTGACAAAAAACCATCAAGGGGGCAGTCCCCCTTTCTGGCATAAACTGCCCATTCAAAATAAATGCATCCAACCCCATAATTCAGAACAACTGTGTCCCAAAGTTCAAATTGGATCTTCATGATCCAGTGAAGGCTCTTCAGGCATCTTTTGGTTCCTCCACCAAACAGGTTCATCGTCTGGATTCTGGAGAGATGTCAAAATCCTTATACTGAAATTACTTTCAAAGAATTTAAACTTTACATTATAGATTATAAAACATACATTACCCCCCTGTGGTTACTTCTAAAGGAGTAAAAATTGACTTGCAATATAGATTATAGTTCAGACATTATGATTATAAAAACTTAACACACACCCCCTGAGGAAAAATTTAAATGACACATAACTCCCCTGAAAAGGTCAGCCAAGGATGCATGGCTGAGTGAGTAATGGGGGTGCATGAAATCAATTGGCAAAAGAAATAATAAAAAAATAAAAAGAATAAAATTTTAAAAAAGAGAAAAAATTAACTTGTGAATGAAATGTAAAATGTGCAAAAAATGTAGGGGAAATAAACAGGCCTTTGATTCAAGGCCCAATGAAAGCGATTTAAGCAGTTTGCTATAACCCATTATTCAGGGCCAGGACTACAGAAAAATTGCCATTTACTATATATATATATATGAATAAGGGAAATGCCTTTCTTTGATCGGATTTTTCCCTGCACCTTCTCAGGGAATGAGCCATTAAATGATAGCCAATCTTAGGTGCTTCACTAGGAATTTAAGTTGAGGGGACCCACGTCCTCTAAAGTTTTAGAAAAGACTGGGACTCCAGGACTCAAACCCCAATTTTTCAAGCCCTTCAAGTATTGGCATAGAACTCCTGCAATTCATGCAGATTCTTTCGTCAAGTATCTGACCATGTGGCTAGGCACTTCTCCTGGAATCAAAGAGGCATTAAATCACAATCCCATAGTCTCAGGCTCAGGCTCAGGTATTTGCATTGAGCTTATTTCGCTGTAGAATCAAAAAAAAAGGATAAATAATGATTATATATGTACTTCCAGTACAAGATGAGAAAAAGGAAAAATCAATGCTCTATAAAAAAATGTTTTAAAAATCAAAAATATATATACAGCTTAGAACTAGAAGGGTTTTGGTACCCAAAAATGAGATTTCCTGTGAGAGAAAGTGGGTTTTACAAAATAGCAGATTCACAATGCACATTCAAATAGAGTACCATATTTCTAATAACACATTTTAAAAGAATAAACAATGATGTTCAAAAAATCATATACTTGTTACAACTTTTAAACCTTGGCTAAGGGTTTCTCAACAAATTCTGTTACTGCTTCGATATAAAAACCTGATATTAAAAAAAAACCTTCTGGTCTAAATTATCCTCAAGAATTCTAGACCCTTCTGATAAAAGAGGCTAAAACATAGACTAATATAAAAAAATATAAGACAACAATTCTTCACAATAAAATATATAAAGCTTATCCTTTAACACAACAATTCTTTAAAATAAATACATAAAAACTTTATCATTTATACAGAAGGGTACTAAGCATCTAAAGTAAATTTTTAAAAGACCTCTCATAAAATCACAATTTAAATCTCAAGGCAGGCACCAAACTCTCCAAAGTTGAACAAAATTAAGTCAATTTATAACTTAAAATGTGTAACTTTTAAATGGTGCGAGAAAATAGCATTGTTGTTGATTACAGTAAAAATGAAACCTGGAATAAATTAGGAAATATAATGAGTATCAGATAACTAGCTGGTCAAAACCTCTTACCAGTTCTAATAGATTTTTCTCATTATTTTGGAGTTACAATAAAATCATAAACAGAATTAATCTAGCAGCCACAAACTACATTATCTTAAATGATTCAGTGCAACAGGAAAATCAATGAAATAAGCAAGATTAATTTACAAAACTTATCAGCAAAATACAGTAAGATACAGTCTCTTTAAAACAGAAATAAAACTCATTCAGTTCTGAGGTTTAAAAGTCTACCCCTGGTTCAATTTAAGGTTCTTTTGATTGAGTTCTGCTGAGTTTAAGGAGTTTTTTTATAATCAGTCTTTGCTCTCAGTTCAAAGTTCTGAGCAGGTATGGGGGTGAATAGGCCATGTGGCCCGATTAAGGGTAAACGCTAGGTCCACGTGGTGTCGGGTAATGGGCTCAGGGCTAGAGAAAAACTTAGGTCAGTTTTGTAGAAAATACCAGGTGTAGAGCTTGTGGGGGTTGGGGTTGCCTAACTTAGGTCTTTAGAGAAACATGTTGAGGGCTAGAATGCAGGCCATTACCAAACCAAGACAGGGGGTAGTGGGGACAATACCAAATCCTAAGGAGCAGTGGCAGAAGTCTCCAAAGATCTCAGCAAAAGCAGCATTAGGGGGTCATCTCTGTTGGGGTTTGGGGTTCTGGGACTAGCACATCTAACAGCACCAGCGGCAGGATTAGAGAAGTGGTCTGGGATGCTTGCAGGCTTGCGGCACAGCAGGAATGGAGATCAGGTCAGGAGTCAGGAGATTAGCGGCAGAGACACATTGGCTGGGCTCCAGCATTTTTAGTTTAAAGCCAAAAGCCAGAATCGGCTGGCCTTACCTCCCAAGGTGGTTTGGGCTGTACTGGCTGGCTGAGTCCCGCCTGAGGCAAAAATGTGCTGTTGCTTTCAGCAAAAGCATGGCAAGAAAAGCCACTTTCCTTTTTAAAAAAAGTGCTCAAAAGAGCTGAGCCAGGCCAAAAAGAAAGCATGGCTATCATTAGGCTATCTGGAAGATTGAGAGTTCAAATTTCGACCTTCTGGTTTGCCAAACTGTTACGATTAAAAATGATGAGGGCCAAGATCAAAAGGGAGAATAGTATTTGAATAAAAGCCATGTTGATAGAGATAAACTGACCACATGCCTGTAAGAAAAACCTATTCCAACCTACACTTCAGCCATTTACCTTCCTCTCTCCTCGAGCTCAGGTAACTAAAGAGGAAGTTCCAAGTCACTTCCCCCTAATTAAAATAGTCCCTCACCTTTTAATACGTCATCCAAAACAGGAAACCCATGAAACCCATTGGACCATGGGAAATGTAGTTTTAAGGACCCCCACAGGTCCACAGAAGTTTGTCAAACACTATATTGAGCTTCAATCCTTCCAAATAGAATCCCAGGTGATTTTAACTAACACAAGATACTTCCCAGCTGTGTGACCCTGGACAAGTCACTTGACCCCCATTGCCCACCCTTACCACTCTTCCACCTATGGGCCAATACACAGAAGTTAAGGGTTTAAAAAAAACCTAGAAAATAAAAATAAATAGAAGTAGGAGCAGAGCCAAAAAGCAGCCATAAGTGTGAGAGGACTCTCTTCAGGACTTTCAGGAATTGAATAATCATAAAAACTAGTGCCATAGCTGTGGGTATAAAGCATATAAACTCTGCCAGTGTTATGGCACACCATTTATAGTATTCATATAGTTACAATATTTGGTGTATGAATTATGAAACTTTCCATAACCAAAAATTAATCACTCCCTGCATGAATGACCAGAGAAGCATGGAGAAGCTGGAGACTATGAATAACATCCTAGCAAGACACATTTGGAATATTATTTATGTAGGTATTAACCTAACTGTGCTTGCCAAATGTAATGGGTAATAATTTAATGATGATATGATGATGATGATGATGATAAAAGTGAGTCATCAGGGGCCAGGGAGCCAGTAACTAAACTAGTAGGAGATTTTGGAGTTAGTTGATAACAGAGAATGAGCAAACTCAGCTGAGGTGCCAATGAGTCTCTGCTGCCAGCTGTAGGCTCCTTTAAGATGTTGAGTGGTTGGCCCCTCCCTGCTGAAGTAACTGCTTTCCTATTGGGTGAGAGCAGAACCAAGCAGGAAATGGGACTAATTCCTGGCTACAATGGAGGCTTAGCTTCCACTTCATAGTAACCTCAGTTCTTCAATATTCTCTCCTCTCCTTAGTCCCCTTAGCCCTGGTGAACTTGAAAGAACCACAGGGACTCACAGATTTAGGCTAAGGGATTTCTTTACACTGGAAAGGGAAAATTGAGGTAAGAGGGTTTAAGCTCTTGTAAAGCTGTTGCTAGGGGCAACTGCCAAGTGTTCGCAATGGACCTGGAAAGCCCTCAGCCAGAAATAACTAGAATCTGGCTTGATGTTATTTGTTCCACCAGCTAAAGAGATGATGATATTAAGTTGTTCTAGAGGTGTCCCTAAATCACTAGGCTACTCTAACCTAATTCCTGCCTACGTTCCACAATCCACCTCCCTTCAATCTCTCCCAGGGTACCCAAGGGGAAGATCAGGGGTAGCTGGGTGTCTGGGTGAGGTCAAGGAAATCAGAACTCCAAGGCTGGGTTTGCAAGTCCTTATATAAACACAGACCAACTGTCAGTTGGCACCTGGGATGGGACCTGCCAGGCCAGAGTTCAATTCTGCTAAACGACAGGATTGCCTAGGGTAATATTGCAAATGCAAGAAATCCTGCATTGCAGGTAATATAAGAAAAACATATATCATGTAATCGTTTCTTTATTACTAAGTTAACTATAAGAAGTTAATATGTAATTTATTAAGACATTCATTCGTTTCAGTAAATTTCCTGATAAAAGATATATTAAATTGAATGAAATATAAGTAAACTTATTGAGAGGTTTTGTTGTATAGTAGAAAGAGAGCTTTTCTCAGATTCAGGAAGAACTGTTTTCAAGTCTTCCTTCTGAAATATACCCACTATGTGATCTTGTGCAAATGAAAACATCTTACTGCCTCAGGCAATAATCTAAGACTATTGAGTCATAATAGAGTAGAGCTTTTGCATTGAAGTTGCCTCAGCAGAAAGCATCTTGATACCTTCATCAAGGCCCAACATCAATTAAATCATTGTTCTAAAACATCAAAACAACAACCAGTTATTTTATTGCCAGATGGCACCACAAGCCATTAATCTCTTCCAATTGAGCAGCAAGTATCCAAGTGTGACTCTTTCCCAGGTATACTCCTTGTCAGCACTTCATATTACTTAACAAAATTATTGGGGAAATGACAAGATTACTCTTTTTTATGGATCTCAAGGAAAGGATAGCCTTTTTACTTTAAATCAAATTTCTGAGTGGCAATGGGAGTATTTGACATAGAAGAGTAGTTTAGATATATTTTACTCTCTCAGCCTAGATCTGAATCCTGACTTATTGGCCTTTTTCTAACTCCTACAATTTGCTATATTTAGCTGAGATCTATCCAAATGAACTTAACATAGTGGAAGTGACTCCTCTTTAAAATGAGTAAAACATGCTTACAAGTATAGATTTTTTTTCTTTTAAAAATTATATATTGAATGGCTACGAATATATACCAAAGAATCCCTTAAAAATGAGCTACGCTGATCTTTTAGCCTCTGGAAAACATTTGATCTGTTAAATTTTTCAGTTCCTTCTTTTATGCATGGATAAAAGAAGTATAGAAAGAAAAGTATAGTCTTGACTGATCTTCAATTCAACTTCTCATAAAGCTATGTTTAGTTGTAGATTCAGGAAAGCAGGGCTTGGATATTGGTACAAATTAAAAATCCTTGTCATTGATACTTTCCTGTTTATCTATTTGTCCTTGAGCTTTTAAATTCAAGCTTCCTTTTAATAAGAGATAAATTTCATTCCCTCTGATCCTTATAAAAAACTCTAACCTTATTATCTACTACCCCACTATCTCCTCTTTACTAGACTTTATAGAATAAGGTGGGATGGAATAGTGATGTTACAACTAAAATGGACCATTTTTTCATTGCTTTATGAGAAGTACTCTGGAAATTATTCCTTTAACAACATTGGGAACCTATTTGAGAGAAGTGGCCCATAACTCTAAATAAAATGCATTCTCTAAACCTAGATAGACAAATGACTAACAATTGTGTCCCACTCTCTTTGGTTCAAAATGTTGTTGAGGTATGAAGAAAATAAGAACGGGATTTCTATTCAACTTCAATCAAAGGAGAGTGGAGGTTGACTTTCAAAATTAACTAGAAGAGGAAATAAAAAGCTAAAACTATTCTTGGATAATTAGGTATGTATAGATATATGGAGACAGATGCCAAGTCAGGGGAAACTAGGGGGAAATATATATATATATATATATGATGTGTGTGTGTGTACACACATATATAAAGAGTATCTATCTCTCTCTCTATTAAATGTAAATATATTGTTATCCCATCATATTCAACCCACGCTCTTGTCCTCTGTCCATGTACACTACTTCTAACTGCCCTAATAATGATAAAGTTTTTAGGATTTATAGGAATTGTCTTCCTCTATAAGAATGTAAATAGTTTGACCTTCTTGAATGTTTTTTGATGAGAAATTCATAATGCACTTTTTTAGCTCAAAGAAAAATTGCATAAAATTTTAAACTAAATTGTATTAGACTTTTCATTCTCTATATACATATATATATATATATATATATATATATATTCCTTCTTGGTATCCTTAATTAATTATCTATCTTTTAACTATGTATAGTTACCAAACTTTTTTCTAGAATGTGTTGATATAGTTTCTTATTCCGTGATCTCATCAGTTCTTATGAATTTGATTATAGTTTTTATGCTTTTCACAGTCTGAATCCCACTACTTAGCATATAGAAATTTTGATCTGCTCAGTTTCCTACATCAACATTAATTATAGGTATATGGCACCACTCCAGGTAAGATAGGTTGATTTGCTATTTTCTGTATCTCATAAACAGATTATAGAGGATGATCTGATTTTATTAAATAATTTTAATATCATATGACAGAAAATTTTAATATATTTCTATTCTTTAATCAGTATTTTCTTTTAAGTAAAAGAAAAGTCCTCATGGATATAATAAAATTATTAGTACCTACACAATTTCTTTCTACCGTAGTAAAATTTTTTTCACAAATTATAATATGCTCACATCAGACTTTCTCTTCTTTGATTTCATGAGCAATTGGTTTCAATGTACCAATAGACTGAAGCATGGAATGTGGAAAGAGTTTGGGATGGGATGTCATAATTCGGATCCTGCCTCTATTACTAACTACTTATCTTATTCTGAGAAAACCACTTAAAATATCTAGGCTTTTGTTTTCTCTTCTATTAAATGCGTATATTTGACTCAATGGCCTCTAAGCTACAAATTTAGTATTCTATGAACTAGTGAGAGCTCATTAATAATCAGCATCATTTCTTTTTTGGCAGACATTGCTTTTTTAAATTCACAATTATTTTAAATGATTGTTATGAATGGTCTGATAGATCTATTAAATGAAACATATTAATGAGGTTATCTTATCAATATGTTAGGTCCATCCAGATAACATTTGAAATATTTTGTTTTGTTTTGTTTTTCCTGCTGATTTCTTCTTTTAAATAAAAACTAGTCACTTATTTTGCTTGTCACCCATCCTTCTGTATTACATTAGGAAAGTTTAGAGGTAATTCTTTAGAAGGTAACTAATTGTCCAGCTATGTTAGCAAAGCTTATCATCAATTAAAATGACAAAATAACATCATTGAAGTATACTTCCAAGGCAAATAAGAGTAATGAAAAAAATAATTATATTTTCAAAGATCCCTTTAAATTGACATCAGTGACGTGTTTCTGAATCTGTTTTGAACATTCCACAGCAATATCATTTTCAATTACACAGTTGTCATGAAAAGGAAAGGAAATTTCAGTGTTTATTATTATATTATTTATGGGACTTAGACTACCTGGAAAACATGAGAACATCTACTCATGTCTAAAAACAGTTTCCCCATCTGTAGGCCTGTCAACAAGCAAGGAAGAACACAAATGTGTGAATCTCCACATTTATTTCTACCTTCTTTGAAGAAATAGCAACATGTTTTTCAGTGGTGACTAAAGTTTAAAATATTTTTTTTGCTGTCCTTTGTGACAGAAATCTTCAAGGATATGATGGAAAATATCTTCACTTATTTGAGAATATAGCATCCAATGATTTCATTTTAAGCCTCCAATATTAAGGCCTCTTGAAATTACACTGTACTATACAAACCAATGTTAATGCATATTGTAACTACATTATTTGATTGAGTAGGCTGTCACAACAACAGTTTTTAATAGATTTTCGGCAGATTTTCTCTCTTTGGTAGGGAATATTTTAGCAGTCAAGTAGAAGCCAGAAAGAAAAATCAGTGCTAACTTTTTGATAAATAGTTAGATTTTCATCTACTTGCCAGTCAATGTAAGGTAATGACAAAATCCCTTTCTAAATGTCAGTAGACATGCTTTTTAATATAAAAATCATAGTAAAGATGCAAAATTTATAGAGTATTTTAGAATAACTATCATTATCCATAATTTTGTGGACTGTTTACTCTATAACTACACATTCTCTATAATAAGAACTATATTGAAAGTTTAGAGAAAATTATTTCTATTACTCATTAATCTAAATATACTACAGTTCCTTCACATGTGGCAAGATCAATAGAGTAATGTTCTTGCAATAAAAAAGACGTGAGTTCAAAGTAAATTTTAGATACTCACTACCTAGTTTATCCTGGGCAAGTTACTTAAATTCTATTTGGCTAAGTTTTCTTGCTTATGAGATGCAGATTACAGCATCTAGCTCCAGGAATTCTTATGAGAATCAAATGTAATGTTATATTAAATTGCTTAGTACAGTGTCTAAAAATAATAGCTGCTTATTATTAGTTAACTTTTATTATATTTATTGTATTTATTTTAATTCTTGTATCTTTCTATTATTATTGGTTTTCAAAAACCTAGTTTCTAGTTCTCAGTGTTGCCATCCACTTGCAGTTTGCTTTTAAACAAGTTATGAAACTTCTCTGTGTTTCTGTTTTTATGTTGAATCACATAGGAATATAACTTATGTGTACCAGTGATTAGGTATAATCTTCAACCAATAAAGTAAAATCATTCCTTGTTGAAAAGGAGTCAGGTTCTAAATGAAGATATAACAAAAGTAAAATAAACCCAATTGGTACTAGCCTTTTTGTAGTGGATTAAAATTTAAAATCCTAATTTGAATAGAATAACTAAGATTTATGAATATGGAATAATCAAGTTATAATTGAAAAACATTAGATTTGGCATCTAGCTTTGATATAACTCAAGGAAGCTGAGAACTTCTGTTGTAAAGACTTGTAGAACCAATTTCAGGGTTACTTATCCACCTTTGGTGTCCATCTTTTTGGTGTCCATCTTTCACCTGTGGCTTCAAGAAGCTGTAGTATGCACAGTAACCATATCCTGGTAAAATCTTATTGGAAGATGGGCTAAACAAAATAAATGGTAACTGAAAACACTCAAACCTTTCAGTGAGTCAGGGGATTGTCTATCCCAAACAATTGAAGATTCTTACCTCAATAGAATTAGCTAACAAGAATAATACTTTCCAATGGCCATGAAGATGGCTGAAGAAGGCACTCTGTAGCCCTTACACCAGGGGTTGGCAACGTATGGCTCTCGAGCCACATTGGGCTCTTTTGAGGGCCAGATATGGCTCTTTCTGCAGGAGCCATGAAGTCAATTTTATTCAGGCACTGTTACAGGAGCACGCACTGTGAGCACTGTACAGCTCTCATGAAATTACATTTTAAAAATGTGGCGTTTATGGCTCTCACAGCCAAAAAGGTTGCTGACCCCTGCCTTACACCTTGGTCAGACAACAAGGAAACAAAAATCATTCACTGCATCAAGGGCATTATCAGTCATCCTGACTTTTGTCTTGCCTCTCTGTACTTTGATGACTAAAAGAAGTAAGGTTAATGACTGTGAAACTCTGCCTCAATTAAATTTAATTTCATGCAAATCAAGACATTGTATTATAACATGATATCCTTAGTCTTCTCCAAAATGAAGGATGAATAGTTACAAATTTATAATTTCTGTATTTTTACTAATACTATAATCTATGTTTCAATTTGCTTTCTTACAGTGGAGGATGTGCTGATCTTGGAATCAGGAAGATCTGAGTTCAAATACACCTCATATAATTAGTAGGTATGTGAGACTTGGCAATCATTTAGTCAATAGGTTTCTTTATAACAAAGCAGTTATCTTCTCACTTATTGAAAAGATCAAGTGCAGTATCATGAAAAGTAGCATATAAATGCTAATTATTATCATCTTAAAAGGAAGACATTTGAAGTTACAAAATTTAATTATTTTAATGTCAAAATTATAGAAGAAAATTGATAAGTTGAGATGAGTGAAATTATGTTTAGTTGTTTAGGGTTTCAAAAGAATTATCCAAAGTTTGATCTTCTTATGAAATCTGCTTGCATTCCTTTTGTATATTATATTTTATTTTTATTGATTAATTAAGAAAATTTTTCCATAGTTACATGATTCATGTTCTTTCCTTCCTCTCCTCCCAGCCCCTCGCATATATATACTTGAGTTTCTAAAGCCCCCACATAGTTAACAAGCCAATTTTGAGGAAATCTGAGTAAGATACTTTTCTCACCCCGAATAACTTCCCAGAGGAAACTTCTGTAAAATAAGGGAATACTTTGTAGAGAAGACAAGTTAAGTCAGCCATTAGGAAGAAAACATAGACCTTATCTATGTAAATCTCTAAGAAAAAAATTCCTGCACATCTTGGACTTAGCAGAGAGACCTGGTAAGTTCTTAGCTTGGTTGGTCAAATACTTAATTGAACCAGGTATTATCTAAGAAGAGAGATACTACCTTTAATAATTTACTAAGGCAGGAGTTTAAAGTCCTTACAAATGCAAATTTGTTTGAGCCCCTCTGGAATTGCTTAACTTAGTTAGCAACTTTGTCATTTTAGGCTTCAAAATGACTGATGGGGAAGACTTTTTTTGAGTTTCTTGACTCTAGGTTATAACATTGTTGTGGCCAAATGTATGTAGTGCAAAGATGGAAGAATATGACTTATGTAAATCAATAAATCTCTTATTCTGAGAACGCCACTTAAAATATCTAGGCCTTTGTTTTCTCTTCTATTAAATGAGGATATTTGACTCAATGACCTCTAAGCTACAAATTTACTATTCTATGAACTAGTGAGAGCTCATTAATAATTAGCATCATTTCCTTTTTGGCAGACATTGCTTTTGTTAATTCACAATTATTTTAAATGATTGTTATGAATGAGGTGTTTCATATTCTCCTCAAATTTTTCATGTTTTTTATTTCATTTAATATATTTTTGCTGCCCTGTGAAGTCATTATCTTCTAGTTGTTGAGTTCTGTTTTTTAAAGACTGAATTTCATCCCTGGCTTTTTGGTCATCCTTTTCTTTCTGGTCCGATTTTCTTTGTAGGTCATCTTTTGCCTTCTTTGCTTCATTTTCAAGCTGGCCAATTCTGGCTTTTAATACTTTATTTTCTTGTTTTAGCTCATTTATTTCCTTTTTCAAATTGTCTTCAGCCTCTCTTGATTGTTTTTTGAATTCCTGAAGTTCTTGAATTAATTGAGTTTTAAATTCTTGAGTTAATTGAATTTTGAGATCTTCCAAAGTCTGTGTCCAGTTCACTGGAACTACTTCCTCTTCTTCTATTTCTGTTTCATTTGCTCTCTTTTAACTTCCTTGAAAGAAGCTGTCAATTTCTTTTCTCTTTTTTCTGTTGCTTGCTCATGTTTTTTCCCCCTTCCTAGTTCTGCTAATTTGAGCAGATATATTTAATGATTTTTGATGAAAGATCTTCCCCCCAGGGGTAAATTACTTTCTCTACCCTTGGAAGACTTCTTCTCTGTTCAATTGTTGGGATTAAATCTGTATGGTTTGGATTAGTCTGCCCAGAGGCCAAAACCTTAAAGCCTTGAGGGGAGGGAAAAACAAACAAACAAACAAAAAAACAAAAAAGGTGGGGTGACAAGGAGAGGTTTTTTTGCTGAACTGAGCTCTCCAGCAGTGGGATCCCCCTGCGCTATCCACTGTGTTTGATCTGGTTTTCTTTCCTCTTGAAACCCTGCATTCTCTATCTTGGTATAAGGAAGCCAAGGTGTCTGCGCTCTGGGGTTTGGCTCTCTCTAAGCCTCCATCTTCTGGGCGTTTTTGCTGTGTTTCTCTGGTTTTCTCCTCCAGTCACCTCTCCAGTGTCTGTGTTTGACTCCCTGAGTCCTATGCCAGCAAGGCCCTCTCTCCCTACCAGTGCACCCACCAGCCCTGAGATTTCCTGGGCAGCTGGAGACTCCACACAGCACGTGGGGGAGGTGTCTTGGGATCCTGGGATTCCCCTTCTATGCCCACAGTCCTGAAAGTTCAATTATTGAAGCCTTTTTCTTGGTGTACCTCTTTAGTTGTGCTGTAGTAGGGTTCCCCCTGCTCTGTTCCATTCTTAGATTTGGTCCTCTTTTTTCTCGAAGCACATTGTTTTCTACCTTGGTGCTTAAGGGTGCGGAGGTTTTAAGATTCACTCGGTCTATGCCACCATCTTACCGGAACCTGATTATAATGATTTTAAATTAGATTATTCTGTTTAATTAAGAGTAGAAGTGTAAGGGAAGAAACGGAGTTGTAATTTGGATACTGCCTCCCATAACAGAAGGACCAGATAGGATGTTGCCGTGGGCTCTTTAAGGGAGAAGCCTTATAAATAGGACTTAGGGCCCTTTAAGGGGAGAAGATAAAGGTTAGTGAAGAGGGAATTCTGGGCCCCAGTTTCTCTGGACTGTCTGAGAGAACAGATGTGACTGGATTTAGCTCCCTGAGAGTTGGTGGCAGTTGGAAAGAAGGAAGAAGAGATAAGAATGTTAAGAAGCAAAGACTTATGACTAGTTGTTGAGTTTTAATTCACTGAAGAGTTTTTTCTCTAGAGTCTGATTTACAGAGTGTTTTTTCCCCTCTCAGCAACAGGGAGAGCTGAAGAGCAGTTAAGCTGTCTCTGTGACAATTGTAACAGGCAGGGAAATCTTTGGAGTGAGAAAAGATATAGGTGCTGCATTTTGACTTGTGAAGATTTCTAAATATATTTTTAAGGATTAAGATGTATAGGGGGCAGCTGGGTAGCTCAGTGGATTGAGAGTCAGGCCTAGAGACGGGAGGTCCTAGGTTCAAATCCAGCCTCAGACACTTCCCAGCTGTGTGACCCTGGGCAAGTCACTTGACCCCCATTGCCTACCCTTACCACTCTTCTGCCTTGGAACCAATGCACAGTATTGACTCCAAGATAGAAGGTAAGGGTTTAAAAAAAGAGATGTATAAATTAGAATAAGTTAGTAGGTTAGATGATCATATTTAGGAAGCTGAGGGTAGACTAGTGCAGGTTCACCATGGTGAACATAAAGATGCTCTGTGAGGAGCAGTTGGGGGAGGGGTTGTGTTATTTAGATAAAATTTAGTAATAGAGATTTATAGATTTCCTAACTATTATTCCTACCTCCTGTTCTACTTTTTATACCTTTATAAATCTCCATTATAAATCAGTTGTATTGGACTGTCTCAGACCTTCAATCTACCATCTGCATAGTAAACCTTGCCAGTTTAGTTTATCAATACAGCTGGGCAATCAAAGCTATGAATACTACCAATGAAATTAGATCAATTATATTTATATTATTTATTGCACCAGTTTTAATTCACCCCATTACAACTGCCCTATACTAGAGTTAATATAATTAATAAAAGTTTTAATATGCATTATGATAATTTAAATATCACAAACTATATTCAGCAGCTTCTTCCATTCATTGCTTTTATGTTATTTCCCATTATTTTGTCATAAGAAACAAGTCTTCCATGAATATATTAATACATGCACACATTTTTACCCTCTCAAAATTCACGAATGCCCCTAGAGTTTAATGCTAATAATGGATTCCCTAGGTCAATAAGTATGAACACTTTTACAATTCTTTTTTTTTTAAACTCCTACCTTCCATCTTGGAGTCAATACTGTATATTTGCTCCAAAGCAGAAGAGTGGTAAGGGTAGGCAATGGGGCTCAAGTGACTTGCCCAAGGTCACAGAACTAGGAAGTGTCTGAGGCCAGATTTGAACCTAGGACCTCCTATATCTAGGCCCAGCTCTTAATTCACTGAGCTACCATTTTACAATTCTTAATGTATAATAGTATCTTGATTCCTAAAAAAATAAAAATTAAAAAATTCACAATTACTCTAACAAATAATATTATAGATTCTCCATGTCCCCATAAGCAATTAATTTGATTGCTTTAGCCTGTTTGGTTATTAATTAGCTCATATTACCTTGACCATATTTTGCTAGATTGGTACTTGTGCAGAAGCCACAATCTGTTGCCAAAACCATACTCTTTCCAAAAACAAATCTTTCTACCCTTGTTATGCCTAATGGAACTAGTGTTCCAGTTTTGTAAACATTTAGGGATACAACTTTACCTACATAGTATGATGAATGTTAAGGTAAGATTTTTGAAGAGTATTTATGCTCTCTAAGCCATTATTGACCAGCCAGAAACTATTTTTATATTATGTTTGCTCTCAGGCTTAGATCCACTACTAATCTCATCCAAGTGTGTGGGGACTCTCCCAATAGCTACTAATTTTTTGTAAGGTTCTATTTATCTCCTTAATTTCTTTCTTATTTACTTTTAGTTAGATTTATCTAGTTCTGAGAGGGGAAAATTAAAATCTACCACTATTATTATTTTGTTATCTATTCCATCTGTATTTAGTTTTTTTCTTTAAAAATCAGAGCTTTATGTCACTTGGTGCATACAGATCCAATATTGATAAGACTTCATTATCCATAGTAAATCCCTCCCTACAATATAATAGTTACCCTTTTCATCCTTCTAATAGTGTTAATTTTAGCCACATCTCTGTCAGAGATCATGGCAGCAACCCCTGCCTTCTCTGGCTCAAATGAAGCACAGTATATTTATTGCTCTAGGCTCTCCTCTTTACTCTATATTTGCCTCTCATTTTTAGTGTGTTTCCTATAAATTGTTGGATCCTGTTTTTTTATTCTTTTTACTATCCACTTTCTTCCTATCTATGAATTCATTCCATTAAAATAAATGTTATAGTTACTTGTTGTGCATTTCCATATACTCCGTCCCGGCCTCATTATTTGTCCCCTTCTTCCTTTCTTTCTGCAATATTCCTACTCAGATGCCCAATTTCCTTTGATCAATACTTCTCCTATTCATATTCGTTTGAAAAATTCTCCCTTATTCTCTCCCCTTGACTTTCTAGTTACAAATAGATACACCTTCCCCAAAGCCAATATCCTATCTCTTCTTCTTTACCTTTTGTGTCTTATTCTATCCATATTTCTCCTAATTGCTTCCTTACTCCCCCAATTTTACCCTCCTACTTCTTGATTCCCTTATCCCTCACCTTACTTGCTTACCTTTTGATATATATTTCCCTCTATATATCCTTCCTTTCCCTCTCTTTTCTTATCCCTCTGTCCTCCATTCTCTTCCCAGACTATCCAAAGACTGGTGGGAGTTGGGTTCTAGTACTGTACCCCCTCATACCCTTCTCTGTGGCAGTTTCTCCTCTCATTCCTCATCCACTTAAGATAGCTATTTCACCCTACTTCCTCCTGATCTTTTCCATTAGCATTTCAATTCATTCCTTTACATTCCCTCAACTTTGAATCTTCCATCCATAATTGCCTCTTCAAAATATTCAGTCAATGATTCCATTCCTAGAGGCCCTAGATGACATTTTCCCATATGAGTATCAATCAATTTGACTTTTTTGGTTGGTTATGGTTATGCTTTCATTATCTTTGTATGTTTCTTTTAGTTCAAATTTTCTTCTGTATTCTGAGTTTTTCTTCAGGAATAGTTGACACTCCTTTAAATAATTAAATGTCTGGGTTTTTTCTTTATAATTATACACAAGTTTGTAAGATGCATTATTCTTGGTTGCAAGCTTACTTCCACTGCTCTATGAAATTATGTATTACATGTCCTGAATCTTTATAATGATGTGGTTGCCAAGTCTTGTGACAGTATGTCTGCTTTTTTTCTTGCTCTTTGTAGTATTTTCTCTTTATCTGTGGTGCTACAGAATTTAGCAACGATGTTCCTGTACATTTTTATATTTAGATATCTTTGAGTCGATGATTGGTGTATTCTTTAAATTTATATTTTACCCTCTATTTCCAACATTTTAGGCAGTTTTCCTTGATGATTTCTTAGATAAGGGTGTCTAAAAGTTTTTGTGTGTTAATTTTCTGGGATTGGGAAATATTTTTATTTTATCCTGCCCTGATCTA
The DNA here is from genome assembly GCF_016433145.1 of Gracilinanus agilis. Taxonomy (NCBI): domain Eukaryota; kingdom Metazoa; phylum Chordata; class Mammalia; order Didelphimorphia; family Didelphidae; genus Gracilinanus; species Gracilinanus agilis. Next base: position 352,324,129 of record NC_058133.1, read on the forward strand.
TTTTCCAAGTCAGTTGTTTTTGGAATACTTCATATTGTCTTCTATTATTTCATCCTTTTGATTTTGCTTCATTATTTATCATTCTCTTAGCAAATTATTTGTTTCTTGTCCAATTCTAGCTTTTAATACATTATTTTCTTCCATAACATTTCTGGATCTCTCTTTCCATATGGGTGATCTTTCTTTTAATATTTTCTTTGTATTCTTTCATTGCTCTCATTTTTCCCCTAAATTTTCCTCTACCTCTTCATTTGATTTTTGATATCTTTTTCAAGCACTTTTTATGAGCTTTTTCCATTTATTCTATTCTTCTCACTTTTGAGGTTGTTGTTTTTACTTCACTGTCCTCTGAATTTTAGCAGTGCTCTTCTCTGCCCTCGTAATGATGATGAATAATTAGCTCTTTCTCCTTTGCTTGTTCATTTTTTTTTATTTTAGTGGCTGAGCCATCAGAGTTAATTATTGGCTTTTTTCTGGAATACCAGGGTTCCTTTTGTGTTGTTGTTTATTATCTCAGGCTTCAGGATTGTGTTTGTGTGTGTGTGTGTGTGTGTGTGTGTGTGTGTGTGTGAGTGTGTGTGTGTGTTTCTCTGCGTCTGATTTAGTTATTACAGTTTTTTATAGACCAGAGTTAGAGGTACTCAGGCTCCTGATCAATGTTCATTAATTCAACTCAGGTGCATAATTCACAGCCTGTGGGCAGTTCTGCCACAGTAATCACAGGCAGCCAATCCACATCTCCCTGTGGCAACAACTGCAGGCTCCACTCTCTTGAGACTGACCACAGTTGATATGGCCCCGGTTACTTCAAAAACACACTTTCCTTTGTACAATTCTCCTCACTCTTCCTCTCCTCTCATGATATTCCCAGACATAGCAGTTGTTTAGTCTGTTTTGGGGGCTTTGAACATCCTTCCTTGGCAATGAGATTTGAGTTCTTGCCTTTAAGGCCTATCACATGCACTCTGAGATATGAACTCCTTCAGTCACCAATCCCAGACCAGCCAGGATCTCTAGAGAAAAGGTTGAAGCAAACACACCTGCTCCTCGTGTCCTCCAGGGTTACTTTGTGGATTCCCTCTCTTCTGTTCCTGCCCTCAGGGACTGAGGTTTGGGATGTTAAAAACCTTTCTCCCAAGTTTTATTTGGCTGTTCAGCTTCACTCTGGACTCCTATCTGTTTTTACTGCTTTTAATGTTAATCTTATGGAGTTTTTATTGTTTGTTGGGGATTTTAGGAACCTGAGAAAGTTTCACATCCTATTTCATTTTCCCCTGAAAAGAAACCTTGATGAGTGAATTCAAAACTCAAGAGAGGCATAAAAATGTAAAGTGAAAACATAAGGATTTTTAAAAGTTGAATTGGGTACATTCATACCTGGGGAAGTGATAATTGAAATAATTAATATATATACATATATATATATTATACTCAAGATACTTAAAGTACTGAAAGCATGAAATGATCAAATCTATTAAGATCGAGGAGAGGTGCACTATCTCAAGAAGAAGCAACGTTTTTCCCACTGGATATAGACATATTGAGTGGGAGGGAAACCAGTAGTTGTCATAGGAAGGAAAAATGAGTAATGATTATTAATGATTCCCTTCTGAGGTGTACCAAAGTGGCTATTACTCCACCCGACCTGTTTTTTCAAGACATATCCAAAACATGAAAGAACTTTCTCAGATTGGTCAAACTAAAGAATGTTAACTATTCCATGTGATTAATAAAGAAGGTAATACTATGACCAGAAGAAAATATTCAATTTTATGATGTCAGGGACAAAAAAATTGTTTTGGGAACCTAAGTGATCTTCTCATGACTATTACTAGTGATGGTAAGGGATGAAGGCAAGTTTGGATAGTAAAAGTTGTTGAATACAGCATCATCTGACCTTTAATTGATCTTTCTACTGACCATCAACTGACTTTGCTAAGGCCCAGAGCCAAAAATTACCTAGGGGAAGATCATAGCACTGACTTAACTCAGGAACCTCTGGTATTCACAGTCCCCACCAGTCTGTGAAATTTCAATTGTTATATAAAACACCTTAAAAAACTTGAGATTATACCTCCCAAATGAATTGAAATTTTATTGTTCTCTTATCCTTAGTGGGGATCCCTGGTATTCTGATGCTGTGAGGAATCAAAGAGTATAATCTCATTTTGATCAAAGACCTTCCATTTCTCTACTACTTTGATAGATTTTTTTAATTGCTTGACAGTTATTTAGAACATGTAGTATTTTTTCCAGAATATATATCAATTTTTTAAATATTTTTATATAGTTTGTGATATTCTCACTTTCCCTTTCTTTCCTGCTCTCTACCTGAGACAAAACATACTTCAATATTCATCATGTGGAAGAAGACACTTATGAGAAAAAGAGAGTTAAAAGCTAGTAAACTATCTCTCAGGAAGAGGCATATAATAGGGAATAGAGTGAAAAAGAAAATGGAATGGAACAGGCTATGATTGAACCTTACTCTCATAAGAATTAGTTCAAACGGGAATAACACCCAAACTCAGTCAGCTTTAGAAATCTATTTTACCCTATAGAGAAATAGGAGAGTAGGGGGAATAAGAGAAGGGAGAATATCTAAAAAGGAGGGTGAATTGGGGAGGCTCTCCTGGAAAATAAAATATCCACGACTGACAAAAGCATAAAAGGAAAGGGAGAGAAAAGTAAATGGGAGAAAATAAGATGTTAGGGAAACACAATTAGAAACCATAACAGTGAATATAAATGGTATGACATCACCCATAAAATTAAAAAAAGGATAGTAACATGGATTAAAAACCATACTCCCACATTAAGTTTTCTATAAGAAGTACACTTAAAGTAAGAAGATACACACAAAGTAAAAATAAGGGGCTGGAGAAGAATCTACTGTACCTCAACTGAAGTTTAAAAAAAAGAGTTGGAAATCATGATCTCAGACAAATCAAAAGTAAAAATCAATCTAATCAAAAGAGATAAGGAATGAAATTATATTATAAAAGGCAGCCATAAATAATGAAACAATGTCAATAATAAACATTTGTGAACCAAATGCCATATTATCCAGATTCCTTAAGGACAAATACATTAATTGTGGGAAGAAATTAATAGTAAAACTCTAAGAGTGGGAAACTGCAATTTTCCACTCTCAGGAAAAGATGAATACAAGAAAAAAATAAACAAGAAAGAGGTAAGGAGATAAATTGAATTTTAGAAAAGTTTGACATGATAATGCTCTGGAGAAAACTGAATGGTAATAGTAAAGATTATACCTTTTTCTTAGCAGTATATGGCACGATTGAAAAAATAGACCATATAATAAAGCAAAAAATCTTAAAACCAAAATGCAGAAAAGCATAAATATTAAAAACATATTTCAGAATATAATTCAATAAGAATTACATTAAACAAATGTTAGAAAAAAAGATTAAAATTCATTGGAAACTAATCTTACTCTAAAAGATGAATGGGTCAAAGAACAAGTCATAGGAACAATAACTAAAGAAAATTACAAAGAGGAGAAAACATTCCAAAATTTATGGGATCCATTCAAAGCCATATTTAGGGTAATATTTATATCTTTAGATACTTATATCAACAACATAAAGAAAGAGCAGGTCAATGAATTGGGTATGAAACTAAAAAAGTTAGAAAAAATAAATTAAGCATTCTCAATTGCACACCAAATTCGGAATTATGAAAATTAAGTAAGAGATTAATAAAAATGAATGTAAAAATATGGAATTAATAAAAAAGAGGTAGTAGTTTGATGAAAAAATTAATAAAACAAGCTTTTAGTTAACTTTATTAAAACAGAAAGAAAACAAAATTACCAATATCAAAAATGAAAAAGCAATAACACAATCAAAGAAGAAAAATTAAAGCAATTATATGTTATTTTGCCCAACTATATTCCAATAAATTTGATAACCTAAGTGAAATGGATGAATACTTACAAAATAAAATTATCCAAGTAAATAAAAGAAGAAATCAAATACTTAAACAGCACCATCACAGAAAAATAAATTGAACAAAGCATCAAATATTTCCCTAAGCAAATGATCCCAGGGTCACATGGATTCATAAGTAAATTATATCAAACATTCAAACAACAATTAAATCCTGTATTAAATGAACTATTTGAAAACAGAGTAAGAACTCTTTCCAACCTCTTTTTATTACTCAAATATGATAATTATGCCTAAACCAAGAAAAGCTACAACAGCAAAGAAAACTATAGTTCTAATCTCCCTGATGAATATCGATGCAAAAATTTTAAATAAAATACCAGAAATGGGATAACTACTTTATATTACCAGGATCATATACTGTAAAACATGAGTTTTATACCAGGAATGTAGGAATGGAGCAATATTAAAAAATCAGTATAACTAACCATATCAATAACAAAACCATTGGAAATGATATGATTATTTAAATAGATGCAGAAACAGCATTTAATTAAATAGAACAATAATTCTTATAAAATATGAGAAAATATTGAAATAAATAGTCTTATTTAAATTGAGAAATGACATCTATCTAAATCCATCATTAAGCACTATCCAGAATGGGAAAAACTAAAACCCTCTCTAATAAGATCAGAGGTAAATCATAATCACCACTACTATTTAATATTGTGTTAGAAATAAGAGCAGAAAAATGAACTGAAGGAATTATATAGGTAATGAAAAAACAAAGTAATCATTTTCTATAGAAAATGGTATACCTAGAGAACCTTAGAAAATGAACAAAAATTTAATAGAAAAAATTAACAACTTTAGTCAAGTCTCAGGATACAAAATAACCCCCCATAAGTCATCAGCATTTCTCTTTACCAAAAAATTCAACAGCAAGATAAAGAAAAGGAAATTCCATTCAAAACATCTCTGGACTATATAAAATACCTGGGGTCATGGTTAACAAAAACAAAAAAACAAAAACCCAGCAACTATATGAAATCAATTACAAATCACTCAACACAAATAAAATCAGCTCTAAACAATTAGAAAAATGTTAATTACAAATAGGTCAAGCAAATATAATAAAAATGACAACCCTTCCAAAATTAATTTGCCTATTCAGTACCCTACCAAACTACCCAAAAATTATTTCATAGGACTAGAAAAAATAACAACAAAGATCCTCCGGAAGAACAAAAAGCCAAGAATATCAAGGGAATAGATGAAAAAAATATGGAGGCCCAGCCATATCAGATTTTAAAATATACTATAAATTAGCAAGCATCAAAGCATTCTGGTGCTGGCTAAGAAATAGAGTAGTGGATCAATTAAATAGATTAGTAAATGAACATATAACATTTAATCTCCATAGCAATTTAATGTTCAATAAATTCATAAATCTTAGCTTTTGCAGAAGGACTCACTATTTGACAAATACAGTTGGGGAGACTGGAAAATAGTATGGCAGAAACTAGGTATAGACCAGTATCTTATTCTATTCAACATGATAAAGACAAAATAGATATTTGATATAGAAATAAAAGGTGATACAATAAACAAATTAGTAGAACATGGAAAAGTTTACCTTTCAGACTTATGGATAAGGGAAGAATTTGTGACCAAACAAGACACAGAAAACATTTTAAAAAATGAAATAATTTTAATATATTAAATTAAAAGATTGTTATTGTAAAGGTTAAATTAATGGTTGGACAATGATTATATGAAATTATATGGTTGCCAGTATTTATTATATCTTGAGTCAGAAATTTATTTACAAATATTAACAAATAGAGAGGAAACAATAAAGAACAATGTGAGGGGGATAGAGAAGTGATCTATCCTGTCAACCTAAATGTTTTGCTCTGGGTCTGATTAATCCAGGCAGAGATTAATTAGCTCTCAATCAGTAAGGCTGGTAGTAAGTAACCACATGGCCTCCTCCAAGATGGAAGCTAGTCTCTCCAGACTCTAGGAAAGGGGTCAGCCTTTCACTCATCCAACAAAGTAGTCCAAGAGTCAGAGTCCAAGTAGAAGCTTAGCTCTGAGCCCATGATCCAAACCAAAGTTTACAAGGAAGCTCCCTCAAAGACTAAGACTATCTTCAGAAGACAATCTCTTCAGACTATCTTCTCAAAGATAATCTTATACTCAAGGAGATCAAGGCTTGCTTTTATGGTGACTTATTGTCCCTGCCCCTCTTCACAAGGGCCAATCACACTTTCTAAATTGTCTAGCCATTGCCCAAGGGACAATGTCTGTGGGATTGACTTCTCACCTTCTGAAGTTTAAGTTCTCATCAAAAACAATTCACAGATTCCTGACTGATTGAAACAAAAAGGTTCACAGTTTCCTGATTGACTGAATTTCTAATGGTATGAATTCTCTACCTACCTTGCTGGCTTCTCACCTAGTACTAGGTAGGGTGTTTAAATTTCTGTTGATTCAATTTAAAAGTAGAGAAAGGAAAGTTAATTCTGACTTCAGTCTAGTGAGATACTAAGTAGGACTACTTAAGTTAGTGTTAACTCAGGATAGACAATAGAGAAAAGAATTCTCTTTGCATTATACAAAAAAAAAGCAATGAGCTCAAGATTAGAAGGGAAACCACTAATTTGGGGAATTTATATTGCCTCTGAAAAGAGCCTCATTTTGTAATATATATATTTGTATACAACTGAGTCAAATTTATAAGAATATATGGAACATTTCCCTGTTGACAATTTGTCAAATGTCATGAACAGGCATATCTTAGAGAAAGAAGTTAAAACCATCCATAGTTATTTGAAAAAAATCCAAATCACTATTGAATAGAACAATATAAATTAAAACAACTTTGAGATAACACCTCACACCTACTAAGTTGCTAATATGTCTCAAAAAGAAAATGATAAATGTTGGAGGGGATGTGGGATAATTGGGACACTAATACACTGTTGGTTGAACTGTGAACTGATGAAACAAATCTGGAAAGCAATTTGAAACCAGGTACAGAGGGCCATAAATCTCTGTGTACCCTTTTACCAAGCAATATCACTACTGGGTATGTTTCCCAAGGAGATCAGACATAAGGAGAAAAGACCTAAATATAACAAAATATTTTTAGCAGCATTCTTTGTAGTGGCAAAGAATTGGAAAATGAGGAGTTGTCTATCATTAAGCGAATGGGTGAACAAGTTGTGATATATAGTTATAATGGAATATCACTGTGCTCTAAGAATTGACTAACAGAACGAGTTCAGAAAAACCTAGAACTCTTCGAACTGATGCAAAGTGAAGTGAGAACAATGTATATAGTAACAAATACAATATATTGATCAACTGTGAAGGACTAAACTATAATGAGCAAAACAAATTTCTACTATATCCACAAGGGACTCATGATGAAAATGTTATAAAAACCTTAAGCAGGAGTTTTGGAATATGGGTTCAGATCAGAGTATGCAAACTTTCACTTTGATTCCTTTTTGAGTTTTTTTATTGTATATGTGATATGTTTCTTTCATGAAATGAGCAATATGAAAATATATATTATATGGAAGCATAATAATCCATATTAGACTATGTACTACTTCCTAGAAGTGGGAAAGTAAGAAAGAAAATCTGAGTACTTAAATATCAGAAAAGAGTTGTCAAATATTGTTTCTACATTTAACTGAAACAGTGAATAAACTTTTCAAAAAAAAAGGACACATATGGCTTAGATAAGAGTGGAGTTGTGAACTGATCCAACCATTCTGGCTGGCAATTTGGAACCATGCTCAAAGGGCTATAAAAGAATGCCTGTCCTTTGATCCGGCCATACCATTGTTGGGTTTGTACCCCAAAGAGATCATAAATAAACAGACTTGTATGAAAACATTTATAGCTGTGCTTTTTTTGGTGGCAAAAAACTGGAAAAGGAGGGTATGCCCCTCAATTGGGGAATGGCTGAACAAATTATGGTATATGCTGGTGATGGAATACTATTGTACTAAAAGGAATAATAACCTGGAGGAGTTCCAGGTGAACTGGAAAGACCTCCAGGAACTGATGCAGAATGAAAGGAGCAGAGCCAGAAGAACACTGTACACAAAGACTGATATACTATGGTAAAATCGAATGCAATGGACTTCTGTACCAGCAGCAATGCAGTGACGCAGGACAATTCTGAGGGATTTATGGTAAAGAACGCTACCCACATTCAGAGGAAGGACTGCAGGAGAGGAAACATATAAGAAAAACAACTGCTTGAATGCATGGGTTGGGGTGGACACGATTGGGGACGTAGACTCGAAACTATTACATCAATGCAACTATCAACAATTTGGAAATAGGTCTTGATCAATGACACATGATGAAACCAGTGGAAATGTGTGTAGGCCATGGGTGGGGGTAGTGTGGGTGGTAAAGGGGAAAGTAGGAGCATGAATCATGTAACCATGTTAAAAATGAATATTAATAAATGTTTAAATTAAAAAAAGGTCATGAAGGAAGTACACATTGAAATAGATTTCTAGACTGTTACTTGTAATAAGTTGAAGATCATGTTAGTCTATAATAGAAAATAAGTAAAAAATTCCTGCAAAAGCAGTCTTGTGACTCTAGGTAAAGGACTAGTAGAAAATTGCCCTCATATCTTTCTACCAAAACCAATACCATAGGAATTAGTAGATATTAGGTAGGCAAAGGAAGAATGGAACAAATGTGTGGATCAGTAATTGATGAGGGTCATTTCTGAGGAGGGTTATAGCAATTGAGACCTTAGACCAGTGATGGCAAATCTTTCAAAGATGGTGTGCCAGGCTGTGCCCCACCCCCCTCCAGCTAAGTGCCCATGCCCAACCCCCATTGCCTTCCATGACCCACCTCCAACTGTGTATACTTCTTAATATAGATATAAATCTATACTCTTTTTATAAAGGAAAAGAAAAATAGATTGATTATGAGACTAAAGCTATAAAATAGCTTCTTCTCTTTTATTGAAAATAGGGTGGAGAACAATTCTTTATTTATCTTTAAAGTCTTCTTACAAAGATTCATAAACTATAGTACTAGGAAAATAAATGCAAAAGATATTTTGAGACATGTCTCTCTGAATAATTTTTTAAATGAAGAGATGTTTTAGGTATTCTCTATCCTACCTGAAAGATACAAGATGATCTGAACTGTTTCACTGGTCAGTATAAAATTAGCTGGTGTGATTGGCTAGACAGGTCACAGAATATAGAAACAAGTCAGGGGTGTGTGCAATGTGTGCAAATATGTGTAATGTACCACCCACCCCAGTGTTTGGTCAGCCAATTAGAAAAATTTGGACAGGACAAAGTAATTTTTAAAATGGCATCGTATGGAAGGTACCTAATTAGGAAACTTAATATTAATCTATACCCTTTTTATAAAGGAAAAGAAAAATAGATTGATTATGAGACTAAATCTACAAAATAGCTTCTTCTCTTTTGTTGAAAATAGGGTGGAGATCAATTCTTTATTTATCTTTAAAGAAGTCTTCTTATGAAGACTCATAAACTATAGTACTAGGAAAATGAATGCAAAGGATATTTTTTAAAAATTTAAACATTTATTAATATTCATTTTTGACATGGTTACATGATTCATTCTCCTACCTTCCCCTTCACCCCACGCACTACCCCCACCCATAGCCTACACACATTTCCACTGGTTTTGTCATGTGTCCTTGATCAAGACCTATTTCTAAATTGTTGGTAGTTGCATTGGTGTGGTAGTTTCATGTTCACATCCTCAATCATGTCCACCCCAACCCATGCGTTCAAGCAGTTGTTTTTCTTACATGTTTCCTCTCCTGCAGTCCTTCCTCTGAATGTGGGTAGCATTCTTTACCATAAATCCCTCAAAATTGTCCTGGGTCATTGTATTGCTGCTGGTAGAGAAGTCCATTACATTCAATTTTATCACATTATACCAGTCTCTGTGTACAATGTTCTTCTGACTCTGCTCCGTTTGCTCTGCATCAGTTCCTGGAGATCTTTCCAGTTCACCTGAAACTCCTCCAGTTTATTATTCCTTTTAGCAAAATAGTATTCCATCACCAGCATATACCACAGTTTGTTCAGCCATTCCCCAATTGAAGGACATACCCTCCTTTTCCAGTTTTTTGCCACAAGAAAAAGTGCAGCTATAAATATTTTTGTACAAGTCTGTTTATCTATGATCTCTTTGGGGGTACAAACCCAACAATTCTGGATCAAAGAGCAAGCATTCTTTTATAGCCCTTTGAGCATGATTCCAAATTGCCAGCCAGAATGGTTGGATCAGTTCACAACTCCACCAGCAATGCATTAATGTCCCAATTTTGCCACATCCCCTCCAACATTCATTACTCTCCCCTTCTTTCATTTTAGCCAATCTGCTAGGTGTGAGGTGATACCTCAGAGTTGTTTTGATTTGCATTTCTCTAATTATTAGAGATTTAGAACACTTTCTCATGTGCTTATTGATACTTTTGATTTCTTTACCTGAAAATTGCCTATTCATGTCTCTTGCCCATTTATTAATTGGGGAATGGCTTGATTCTTTATACAATTGCTTTAACTCCTTGTATATTTGCGTAATTAGACCCCTGTCAGAGTTTTTTGTTATAAAGATTTTTTCCTAATTTGTTGTTTCCCTTCTGATTTTGACTACATTGTTTTTGTTTGTACAAAAGCTTTTTAGTTTAATATAATCAAAAGCATTTAATTTACATTTCGTAATTTTCTCCAAGTCTTGCTTGGTTTTAAAGTCTTTCCTTTCCCAAAGATCTGACAAGTAAACTATTCTGTGTTCACTTAACTTGTTTATAGTTTCCCTCTTTATATTCAAGTCGTTCACCCATTCTGAATTTATCTTGGTGTAGGGTGTGAGATGTTGATCTAGACCTAATCTCTCCCATATTGTTTTCCAAATTTCCCAGCAGATTTTGTCAAATAGTGGATTCATGTCCCAAAAGTTGGGCTCTTTGGGTTTATCATACACTGTCTTGCTGATGTAATTACCCCCAAGTCCATTCCATTGATCCTCCTCTCTATCTCTTAGCCAGTACCATATTGTTTTGATGACTGCTGCTTTATAGTATAGTTTAATACCTAGTACTGCTAGGCCCCCTTCCTTCATATTTTTTTTCATTATTTCCCTTGATATTCTTGATCTTTTGTTATTCCAAATGAAATTTGTTATAGTATTTCCTAATTCAGTAAAGAAGTTTTTTGGTAGCTTGATAGGTATGGCGCTGAATAGGTAAATTAATTTGGGTAGAATTGTCATTTTTATTATGTTAGCTCGTCCTACCCATGAGCAATCAATGGCTTTCCAATTGTTTAGATCCAGTTTTATTTGTTTGGAAAGTGTTTTGTAGTTGTTTTCATATAATTGCTGTGTTTCTTTTGGTAAGTAGATTCCTAAGTATTTTATATTGTCTAGGGTGATTTTAAATGGTGTTTCTCTTTCTAATTCTTGCTGCTCTAATGTGTTGGAAATGTATAGAAATGCTGATGATTTATGTGCATTTATTTTGTATCCTGCAACTTTGCTAAAGTTGTTGATTATTTCTACAAGCTTCTTAGTTGATTCTCTAAGATTTTTTAAGTATACCATCATATCATCAGCAAAGAGTGATAGCTAAGTCTCCTCATTGCCTGTTTTGATACCTTCAATTTCTTTTTCTTCTCTAATTGCAACTGCTAGTGTTTCTAGTACTATGTTGAATAATAGAGGTGATAATGGGCATCCTTGTTTTACTCCTGATCTTATTGGGAAGGCTTCTAATTTATCCCCATTGCATATGATGTTTGTTGATGGTTTTAGGTATATACTGTTTATTATTTTTAGGAAAGGTCCTTCTATTCCTATACTTTTCAGTTTTTTCAATAGGAACGGATGTTGTATTTTGTCAAAGGCTTTTTCAGCATCTATTGAGATAATCATGTAATTTTTGTTTGTTAGACTGTTGATATGGTTAATTATGTGGATGGTTTTCCTAATGTTGAACCAACCTTGCATTCCTGGTATAAATCCCACCTGATCATGGTGGATGATCTTCTTAATTACTTGCTGGAGTCTCTTTGCTAGAATTCTATTTAAAATTTTTGCATGTTCATTAGGGAGATTGGTCTGTAGTTTTCTTTCTTTGTTTTTGTTTTGTTTTGTTTTGTTTTTTTGTTTTGTTTTGTTTTTTTAACCCTTGTACTTCGGTGTATTGTCTCATAGGTGGAAGATTGGTAAGGGTGGGCAATGGGGGTTAAGTGACTTGCCTAGGGTCACACAGCTGGGAAATGGCTGAGGCCGGGTTTGACCCTAGGACCTCCTTTCTCTAGGCCCGACTCTCACTCCACTGAGCTACCCAGCTGCCCCTCTTTCTCTGTTTTTGATCTCCCTGGCTTTGGAATTAGTACCATATTTGTGTCATGAAAGGAATTTGGTAGGACTCCTTCTTTGCTTATCATATCAAATAATTTGTATAGTTTTGGGATTAGTTGCTCTTTGAATGTCTGATAGAATTCACTTCTGAATCCATCAGGCCCTGGCAATTTTTTCTTAGGGAGTTCTTTTATGGCTTGTTCAATTTCTTTTTCTGATATGGGATTATTTAGGTATTCTATTTCTTCTGCTGTTAATCTAGGCAATTTATACTTTTGTAAATATTCATCCATATCTCCTAAATTGTTATATTTATTGCCATATAATTGGGCAAAATAGTTTTTAATGATTGCCTTAATTTCCCCTTCATTAGAGGTGAGGTCTCCCTTTTCATCTTTGATACTGTCAATTTTGTTTTCTTCCTTCCTTTTTTTATTAGATTGACAAGTACTTTGTCTATTTTATCTGTTTTTTCAAAATACCAGCTTCTATTCTTATGTATTAATTCAATAGTTCTTTTACTTTCAATTTTATTAATTTCTCCCTTGATTTTTAATATTTCTAATTTAGTTTTCTTCTGGGGATTTTTAATTTGCTCGCTTTCTAATTTTTTGAGTTGCATGCCCAATTCATTAATCTCTGTCCTCCTTATTTTGTTAATATATGCACTCAAGGATATAAATTTCCCCCTGAGTACTACCTTGGCTGGATCCCACAGAGTTTGATAGGTGTCTCATCATTGTCTTTCTCTTCAATGAAATTGTTGATTGTTTCTATGATTCCTTCTTTGAAAAATTGGTTTTGAAGAATCATATTATTTTATTTCCAATTAGTTTTGGATTTGCCTGTCCAGGTGCCCTCACTAATTATTATTTTTATTGCATTATGATCTGAGAAGGTTACATTTATTATTTCTGCTCTTTTGCATTTGTTTGCAATGATTCTATGCCCTAT
>NC_058133.1:352337785-352425612 GCF_016433145.1 Gracilinanus agilis
GTTGATCTAGACCTAATCTCTCCCATATTGTTTTCCAAATTTCCCAGCAGATTTTGTCAAATAGTGGATTCATGTCCCAAAAGTTGGGCTCTTTGGGTTTATCATACACTGTCTTGCTGATGTAATTACCCCCAAGTCCATTCCATTGATCCTCCTCTCTATCTCTTAGCCAGTACCATATTGTTTTGATGACTGCTGCTTTATAGTATAGTTTAATACCTAGTACTGCTAGGCCCCCTTCCTTCATATTTTTTTTCATTATTTCCCTTGATATTCTTGATCTTTTGTTATTCCAAATGAAATTTGTTATAGTATTTCCTAATTCAGTAAAGAAGTTTTTTGGTAGCTTGATAGGTATGGCGCTGAATAGGTAAATTAATTTGGGTAGAATTGTCATTTTTATTATGTTAGCTCGTCCTACCCATGAGCAATCAATGGCTTTCCAATTGTTTAGATCCAGTTTTATTTGTTTGGAAAGTGTTTTGTAGTTGTTTTCATATAATTGCTGTGTTTCTTTTGGTAAGTAGATTCCTAAGTATTTTATATTGTCTAGGGTGATTTTAAATGGTGTTTCTCTTTCTAATTCTTGCTGCTCTAATGTGTTGGAAATGTATAGAAATGCTGATGATTTATGTGCATTTATTTTGTATCCTGCAACTTTGCTAAAGTTGTTGATTATTTCTACAAGCTTCTTAGTTGATTCTCTAAGATTTTTTAAGTATACCATCATATCATCAGCAAAGAGTGATAGCTAAGTCTCCTCATTGCCTGTTTTGATACCTTCAATTTCTTTTTCTTCTCTAATTGCAACTGCTAGTGTTTCTAGTACTATGTTGAATAATAGAGGTGATAATGGGCATTCTTGTTTTACTCCTGATCTTATTGGGAAGGCTTCCAATTTATCCCCATTGCATATGATGTTTGTTGATGGTTTTAGGTATATACTGTTTATTATTTTTAGGAAAGGTCCTTCTATTCCTATACTTTTCAGTTTTTTCAATAGGAACGGATGTTGTATTTTGTCAAAGGCTTTTTCAGCATCTATTGAGATAATCATGTAATTTTTGTTTGTTAGACTGTTGATATGGTTAATTATGTGGATGGTTTTCCTAATGTTGAACCAACCTTGCATTCCTGGTATAAATCCCACCTGATCATGGTGGATGATCTTCTTAATTACTTGCTGGAGTCTCTTTGCTAGAATTCTATTTAAAATTTTTGCATGTTCATTAGGGAGATTGGTCTGTAGTTTTCTTTCTTTGTTTTTGTTTTGTTTTGTTTTGTTTTTTTGTTTTGTTTTGTTTTTTTAACCCTTGTACTTCGGTGTATTGTCTCATAGGTGGAAGATTGGTAAGGGTGGGCAATGGGGGTTAAGTGACTTGCCTAGGGTCACACAGCTGGGAAATGGCTGAGGCCGGGTTTGACCCTAGGACCTCCTTTCTCTAGGCCCGACTCTCACTCCACTGAGCTACCCAGCTGCCCCTCTTTCTCTGTTTTTGATCTCCCTGGCTTTGGAATTAGTACCATATTTGTGTCATGAAAGGAATTTGGTAGGACTCCTTCTTTGCTTATCATATCAAATAATTTGTATAGTTTTGGGATTAGTTGCTCTTTGAATGTCTGATAGAATTCACTTCTGAATCCATCAGGCCCTGGCAATTTTTTCTTAGGGAGTTCTTTTATGGCTTGTTCAATTTCTTTTTCTGATATGGGATTATTTAGGTATTCTATTTCTTCTGCTGTTAATCTAGGCAATTTATACTTTTGTAAATATTCATCCATATCTCCTAAATTGTTATATTTATTGCCATATAATTGGGCAAAATAGTTTTTAATGATTGCCTTAATTTCCCCTTCATTAGAGGTGAGGTCTCCCTTTTCATCTTTGATACTGTCAATTTTGTTTTCTTCCTTCCTTTTTTTATTAGATTGACAAGTACTTTGTCTATTTTATCTGTTTTTTCAAAATACCAGCTTCTATTCTTATGTATTAATTCAATAGTTCTTTTACTTTCAATTTTATTAATTTCTCCCTTGATTTTTAATATTTCTAATTTAGTTTTCTTCTGGGGATTTTTAATTTGCTCGCTTTCTAATTTTTTGAGTTGCATGCCCAATTCATTAATCTCTGTCCTCCTTATTTTGTTAATATATGCACTCAAGGATATAAATTTCCCCCTGAGTACTACCTTGGCTGGATCCCACAGAGTTTGATAGGTGTCTCATCATTGTCTTTCTCTTCAATGAAATTGTTGATTGTTTCTATGATTCCTTCTTTGAAAAATTGGTTTTGAAGAATCATATTATTTTATTTCCAATTAGTTTTGGATTTGCCTGTCCAGGTGCCCTCACTAATTATTATTTTTATTGCATTATGATCTGAGAAGGTTACATTTATTATTTCTGCTCTTTTGCATTTGTTTGCAATGATTCTATGCCCTATAACATCGTCAATCTTTGTGAATGTACCATGTACAGCTGAAAGGAAGGTGTATTCCTTTTTGTCCTAATTTATTTTTCTCCAAATATCAATTAAATCTATTTTTTCTAGGACTTCATTCACCTCTCTTACCTCTTTCTTATTTATTTTGTGGTTTGATTTATCTAGACCTGAAAGAGGAATATTTAGATCTCCCACTAGTATGGTTTTACTATCTATTTCCTTCTTGAGCTCTGCTAGTTTCTCCTTTATGAATTTGGATGCTATGCCACTTGGTGCATACATATTGAGCAGTGTTATTTCCTCATTGTTTATACTGCCTTTAATCAGGATGTAATGACCTTCCCTGCCTTTTTTAATCATATCTATTTTTACTTTGGCTTTTTCAGAAATCATAATAGCCACTCCTGCCTTCTTTTTCTCATTTGACGCCCAAAAGATTTTGCTGAAGCCCTGAACCTTTAATTTGTGTATGTCCACCCGCCTCATATGTGTTTCTTGTAGACAACATATGGTAGGATTTTGGTTTCTAATCCACTCTGCTATTTGCTTCTGTCTTATGAGTGAAGTTCATCCCATTCACATTCAGAGTTATAATCAAAAGTTGTGCATTTGCTGACATTTTGGTATCCTCCCCTATTCCTACCCCTTTTTCCTACACTATTTCCTTTTAAAACAATGGTTTGCTATTAAGCTGCTATCCCTTATCCCCTCCCTTGATTAACTTCCCTTTCTACCCCCTCCCTTATTTTCCCCCCTCTTTTTGTTTTTTAACGGCCTAATGAATTCCCTCCCTCTTCTTCTCCCCTCCCTTTTTTGACCTCTCCACTCTCTTGCTCCCCTTGGTTTATCCCTTCTGACTTTCTCAGAAGGGTTGGATAAGAGTTTTATGTCCCAATGGATATTATAGCTACTCTTCCCTCTCCAGGCTGATTACACTGAGAGTAAGGTTTGATTATTACCTCTTAATTTTCTCTTCCTCTCCTTCTTATAATAGTATTTGTCCCCTCTCCCTCCCATGCCCTCTTTGTGTGTAATAGAATATCCTATTTTTCTTATTCACTCAAGTTTCTCTTGGTGTCCCCTGCTATTCACCCCCTCTTTCCCATCCCCATGTCATCTTAGATTATTTAGTGTTCCACCCTCTCCCTGTGAATTATTCTTCTGATTACTATAATAGTGAATACTATAATAGTGAATAGAGTTCACTACAGAGAATTATACATAGCATTTCTCTACATAAGAATACAGATAATTAGATCTTACTGAGGCCCTTAGAGAGGCAAATTTAAAAATTATGAGTTTTCTTTCTTTCCCCTCTGTTTCTTATTTACCTTTTCATGTTTCTCTCAATTTTTGTGGTTTGATATCAAACTTTCAATTTAGCCCTGGTCTTTTCTGTACAAATACTTGGAAATCTTCAATTTTGTTGAATGCCCATACTTCCCCCTGGAAGTATATAGTCAATTTTGATGGGTAGTTGATCCGTGGCTGAAGGCCTACCTCTCTTGCCTTTCTGAATATTGTATTCCAAGCCTTGTGGTCTTTTAGCATTGAGGCTGCCAGATCCTGTGCGATCCTGATTGGTGCTCCTTGATATTTGAATTGTCTCTTTCTGGCTTCTTGTAAGATTTTTTCTTTTACTTGGAAGCTCTTGAATTTGGCAATTATGTTCCTGGGCATTTTCTTATCTGTATCGATTGTTGAGGGTATTCTATGGATCCTTTCAATGTCTATATTGCCCTCTTGTTGTAGGACTTCAGGGCAATTTTGCTGAATAATTTCTTTTAGTATGGAGTCCAGGTTTCTATTAATTTCTGATTTTTCTGGAAGACCAATGATTCTCAAATTGTCTCTTCTAGACCAGTTTTCTTGTTCTGTCACTTTCTCATTGATATATTTCATGTTTCCTTCTGTTTATTCAGTCTTTTGACTTTGTTTTATTTGTTCTTTTTGTCTTGAGAAATCATTAGCTTCTAATTGCTCAATTCTAGCCTTTAGGGACTGGTTTTCAGATATGATCTTTTGGTTTTCCTTTTCAATCTGGTCATTTCTGGTGTTCAATTTGCTTATCAGTTCATTTGATTTCTGAGCCTCACTTTCCAATTGCAAGATTCTAACTTTTAAACTGTTATTTTCTTGCCAGATCTCTTCCATCTTCCTCAAAATATCAGTTTTGAACTCTTCCATAGCTTGTGAGTTTTCCTTATTTGAGGAGGGTCTGGATGCTTCTTTGTTCTCCTCCTCTGTTTGCTAGGTTGTCTGGATTTTCTCTGTGTAAAAGTTGTCGAGTGTTAAAGACTTCTTTTTCTTGTTGTTAATCTTTCTCTTCTGAACTTCCTGAGTCTGGGTAGCCATCATTAACCCAGCAGCTTCTCAGCTTTATCTTCCCGCTCAGCAACTGTCTATGGTCTTTTGGCTCCTGAGGTCCTGAGGTCTGGTTTTTTCCAAGGTCAAGCCCCCTGGTGGACCCTATTGCTTGATCTTCTGCTGGAGGTTTCTTTACAAGTCTCAGGGTGCTGCTTCCACAGTCATATACCTGTCTGCACTGGTTCCCCACTCAGGGTTTCAGAGCCTTAGCTCACGGCTGTGTCTGCCTCCACCCGTGCCTCCACCTGAGCCTGCGCTCCGTGTCTGCGCTCAGGGTTGGTGCTCCTTCTTTAGCTTTTTGTGGACCTAAATCTTGCTGCTTTCAGGAACAGGCCCTGGAGCTGCCAATGACTGGATGGGTGCCCCAAACTTGCTCTATTTCTTTTTAGCTGGCTTTGGCATTATAGGTGGTGTGTGTGGAGGGGTTTGGGGGTGGGTGGTTGCTCAGCCAGCAATTTAGTAAGAGCTGTTTCACTCCTTGATAGCATGGTAATGTCCCAATTCCATGTACCTTCCACGCTGCACTCTGTTGTGGGGTTCCTCCGTTCGTCTGGACTTGTTTTTATGTCCCCTTGAGGAGTCTTGTATGTTTTGGTCAGGAGAGGTTAAGAGCTGTTTTTTACTCTGCCGCCATCTTAACCCGGAACAAACTGCAAAAGATATTTTGAGACTTGTCTCTGAATAATTGACCCACATTTCTGTCAAGCTACTAAAATGTAATGCCAAGTGTTGTATTTGAGAAGCTTTAAGATGACAGAGTCTGTTGGATCAAATCTCTCTGATCCTTTGGTCTATGGAGAGGACACACACACACACACACACACACACACACACACACACACACACAAACAGGCTTGACTGAAGGGAGGAGCAAGATCTTGCTGAGAGCTCCTTCACTTCCCCCCCTCCCACCATACAGTTAGAAAACCAGTTACAATATAGATGTCGATCTGTTATCTTCTGGGCTCAGACAGTAGACTAGGAAAGACTAAGCTCCTTAAAATGATAACTTTTTCTAAACCATTTCTCCACAGGATTGAATAGGAGAGGATAGGAGAAGTTTGATGTCTTTGAAGCTCACAGGCACAGAGGATAAGATATATAACAAGGCTACCAAGTAAGAGGAAATCATCTTGAGGAAGTTGTGAGTATTTCCCTAAATATAACCAGGCACTGCTCACAATTGATTAAAAGTTTAATGATATGTGGGGATGTGAAGGAAGGGTGATGAAATTGACAAGGATTGACAAGGTCTGGGAAGCCCTCAAACTGATATGTCCAAGCAGCCCCGTCCCCCAAAGGGGAAAGGTAACTTGAATAGTTAATCTGCTCTCTATCCCTATAAATATTCTTCCTCAATGTCTAAATAATGAAACAGAAGTAAATTGTGATGTAGTTAAATGTCAAACCAAGATAAAGCAGGTTGGCAGGCAGGAACTAAAATGGCCTGGCTCAGATTCAATCCTCAAGCCCCAAGAGCAACCCAGGACCCAAGATACAGCAAGCAGAGTGACCTGCCGACTCCAATCCCCAGGCACCAACTCACTTAACTACCTTAACTGCCCCCTCCCTCAGAGTTCTCAGAAGGCCATCTGGAATTCTGAGCTGTAGCCAGAACCCATCTCTGCAGGTTGAATCATTCTCTGCAATATGAATCTCACACAAGATAACTCATTTTTTAATGGTGTCACTAACCCCAGATCAGGTGAATGTCACAAACATACTACATCTGGGTTTCAGTAAAACGTTTGCCAAATTCTTTGTTGATGTCTTCATAAAATGTAAAAAGAAATGAGAGATAGGTGATAATTCATTTCAGCAGTCATAACTGATAAATAATTTTTCCCTGGAAGAAAAGAGAGAGAGAGAGAGAGAGAGAGAGAGCAAGAGAAAGAGAGAGAGAGAGAGAGAGCAAGAGAAAGAGAGAGAGAGAGAGAGAGAGAGAGAAATACAGGGTGATATAGAATATAAAATTTTAGGTGATATAAAAACAGAACATAGCAATAAATAAGAATATCTAAAAATATTTTAGATTAATTGGTAGATTTCAAGTGTTATCATTATGTGTGGCTCCATATTAGATCCTATGTTAGCCAATATTTTCATTAGTCAGTTAGATAAGAAGAGGCAGAAGTAGATTATGCACTGGTGTAATGGCCAGAAAGAAATGGGAGTCCTATTATAAATGAAACTGTAATGGAGGTTGTGAGACCTCTTATTTAGGTGGTAAATGAGATTGCTTTAAGTAAGCATCAGTGACTGCAGCTGGATTTGGTTTGTGGTGAATCAGCTGACAGGCCTCACCACTCAGTTGATTCCTCCTTTACAACTGACCAATGAGGAAGAAAAAGATTCTTCCCCAACTGTTAGTGCTAAATGAACTTAGTTCTGTAAATGAAATGAAGATTAATAAACTCAATCTATTTAAAGATGTTATAACCGGCTGTAATTTGTTGATTTTGATGCTGATCCTGATAATGAAAGATTAATAAGCACCTGAATGAACTTCATGATATAAAGGAGAAGTTTTAACTGACAACTTTCCCCTAAGAATCTTCAGCACAAATCAGGGCGATACAGACATCTCTCTTTTAACTTATTTAATGAAGGTAAACAAGGTTAGGGAAAGGATGGGTTGAAATATTGAGGAAAGAGTGATTAGGAATGAATCCTAGAACCTTGTTTAACTAATTAAGCCTATAATAAATCTTCTGGAGTTTTCAAGAGAATCCGATTCACTGAGCCTGCCAGTTGAATTGCCTTGGTCAGGCCTAAGGCCTGACTCTGATTACTTGATGTTCTAGCTCAGTTCAAGGTGACTTGGTTTATCAGAGCTACTCTTCAATATTTATCTTCTTGTTGGTGTTTAGAGAGTTGTATATTATTGATGATGATATGGACTGGATGCTGATAGCACTAGATGAGCAGTGAGCCTAGGTAACTAATCCTATGAAGTATAAGTTAACCTTAGCTAAGAGATAATCCTGAGATGCTTGCCTTCCCACCTTTCTCAAGACTGAGACCTTGAAGATAGAATCAGTCTCAATTCATAGGGTGCTCTGAACAGACATTTTGGTTTCATGCCAACTCATGCCACTCCTGCATTCTGCATTCCAATCTCAGTAACTGGCAACTATCCTGGCCCAAAATAGCTTCTTGCAAAAGTATTTACAAGCAGCTAGATTAAGCACTGGTGTAACAGCCAGAAAGACATGGGAGTGCTATTCCATTTGTTTTTATATAGTTGTTAGTACGCTATCTTTGCCAGTGGAGTGTAAGATCCTTGAGCACATAGGAATGTATTTTTGCCATTCTTTGTATCCCTAGAACTCAGCAGTGCATGACATAATAGTTACTTCATTTACAGATAGAGGTAGCAATTTAATAAGCTTTATGGTGATATCATTGAAGAAAATATGTGTCAGCCCAGGGGTATATTACATTGTCATTATTATTATTATTATTATTATTATTAGTCATTATCTTAGTGTTTGGTAACATTCTTATCATTGTCATTTTTCCTAATGTTTAAGAATGGAATTGTCATTAAGGTAAGTTGACAATTTATCAGCTACTCTACTTTTAGTAGTGAGACTGCTAATGATTTTCTAGGATTTTGAAGTTTCCTATCACCATTATGGAGGCAGTGAGGTTGCTCAGTAGATAAAGTGATGGATTTGGTGCTAGAAAGATTTGAGTTCAAATACAAACTCAGACAGTTACTAGTTGCATAACTCTAGGAAAGTTGCTTAACCTCTGTTTGTCTTATTCCACTAGAGAAGAAAATGGCAAACCTCTCCAGTATCTTTGCCAAAAATACCTGATGGGAATCACTGATATGCTATATTATCTGTGGTAATGAATAGTCAGACACAACTGAACAATAACAATCACTATTGTATCATGTTTCAATGTGAACCATTTTTTTTAAACCCTTGTACTTTCTCGGTGCATTGTCTCATAGGTGGAAGAGTGGTAAGGGTGGGCAATGGGGGTCAAGTGACTTGCCCAGGGTCACACAGCTGGGAAGTGGCTGAGGCCGGGTTTGAACCTAGGACCTCCTGTCTCTAGGCCTGACTCTCACTCCACTGAGCTACCCAGCTGCCCTGAACCATTTTTAAAATTAATCTAGCTTGCCACCATTCAATGTTATTCTTATTTAGTCCTCTATAGTATACTTCCAGCATAACATCACTTTTAATTCTCTTTCTATTGATACTCAAGCAATTGTTTTCCATTTTGATCCAGCCTGATGGTTTATGGATATACTCACATGAGGTTATGTTCTTAGTTGGAAATGTGATACTACCTCTTTTTTCTAACCTATCCACTTTGAATTATGAACAATTCACTTCCATAACAAAATTCAATTTATATGTCATATATCACCATACTTCATTGATATCTCTAAGGTTAAAATTACCAGTTTAAATTATTTCTATTTCATCTTGTTATCATGCATTTTATGGTTATATATGAAAATAGAAATAAGAAACAGCATAATTTAAATCTGGAATTGCCAAGCTTGCTATTCTCCACATATGAAATTCTATCTCTAATTATTTTGTACTTATGCAAATTAATACTCATATCTGAACTTTGATTTCATCTCTTCTCTACCTCCTGGAATCCATATCTTCTTTCAGTTCTTACCCTAAGTACCATCTACTAAAGAAAGCCTATCCTTAGATTCATTGATTACCTAGAGCAAGGGTCAGCAACCTTTTTGGCCCTGAGAGCCATAAACACCTGCCGAAGGAGGAGGATGGAGGTGGAAGGAGCTGGAATATGAGGCTGGGGCTCATCCTGGGGTTCTGCCTGGACTGGCTGGTTGGGAGGTGGAGCTAGATATGGCTCGAGAGCCATACATTGCCAACCCCTGGCCTATAGCCTTATAAACCACAAATTATATACATTTAAATATTAATTTTCTGTATAGATTCAATTAGTATTCTCTGCTTTCACCACATACAATGTAGCTTTTTGATATCAGGGAATGTATAAAATTTATTTTTGTGTATCCATTATCTAGTACTTAGTAACTGATTAATAAATATTTATTTAGTTTAATTTATTGCTTTCCATCCTCTTATAGAATCATTAATGGTCTTCTCCACTAATATTCTTCATGTCACTTAACAATTACTCGTTTAGATTATTTAGATTATTATAATTATACATGTCATAATAGATTAGATTATTGTTATAGCCTCCAAAGTGGTATTTCTCCTTTTCTGAAAAAGTACAGCTATTATATTAAAAATTTGACAATTTTATTCCTCTGTCCCAATACTATTAATATAGTAAAATATAGCAACCTTCTGAACATATAAAGTCTACCAAAATCTCCTTTCAATATGATTTTCCTTCTTAATTTCATCATCTTCCTATTCATACTCTTTACAATTGATCCAGAGTGAATTATTAGCTAATAATTCTCCCTGCCAAACTTTAAACACATTCATTTAAGTTTGCTCATACTCATACTTGAAATGTAAATCCCCAGTATCTACATGTTATCTCTCTCCTTTAGTATGTCAGCATAAGGGCATTTTTTCTTTTCTTTTTATATCCACTGTTTTTAACTCAATGACATGCATAAAGTAAACACTCAAATACTTGCTTTTTCATATATTCATTCATTCTTTTGTTTTAGTCCTTGGAATATCTTTCAAGTCTTTTCTTAAGCAAAAGTCATTTTTTTTAAAACTCTTACTTTTCCTCTTAGAATCAATACTGGGTATTGGTTCTAAGGCAGAAGAGTGATAAAGGCTAAACAATAAGGGTTAAGAGACTTGCCAAGGTTCATACAGCTAGGAAGTGTCTGAGGCCAGATTTGAAGCAAATGGCATTCTTTAAGTCTTTCATGTTACTCATAGTCAAAATTAATCCTCTATGTTCTTATAAGATTTTGATTAGATCTCTTCTTACATCAAATCATGTTAAATTAAGAATCATAATTCTTAAGCTGGGAAAGAATTCAGGAGTCACCAACATTCACTTTTTGTAAATGGGTTGTAGTCCATTAATTGAAAGCTCTTTGGGAATGAGAACTGGATTATCATTCATATTTGCAAACATAATATTAAAAATCTTGATGGGCAAAATTTAATATATATTTGATAAATTGAATAAAAATTAAATTGAACTTATTCTAATTGGATATTTCTGTGTCTCTCTGGCTCATCCAATGGCCTATCCAATTCACTTTCATAGAAAACAGTTAACAATTAAAGGATTGACTTGTATTCCTACTTTAAAAACAAAACTAAACTTTTCCATATTCTAGTACTTTCAAGGACTATTATGAGAAAAAAAACCAGATAGGAATGAAACAAGAAAAAGGAAATGAGGTTAACCTGGTACAGATTTTCCCTTGGTATATTTCCAAGTTCTCTTTTCTCTTTGTATTTTTTTACTCCTCTTTCTATTATCTTTACTAACTCCTAACTTAATTCAGAAAGTTTTAGGCATTCATTTCAAACTTTTGGTGGTGAGTCCCAAAGAATACAACTAAAAATACTTCAATAGGATAAACTAGTATAATCCATGTACTTTTTCACTGCATTTTGTTTCAAAAGCAGGAAAAAATAAAAATGGAAATAAAAAGGGGAATAATTTACTAAAGGACACATAAGGAAGGCCACATTGGCAATAATGCTTAATTTAAGTAATGGTAAAATTCTAAGAGTTAAGTATTTATATTTGAGTTAAGTATTCTATTACTTAAACAGGTAGATGGACCAGTGGACACTAGGCTTGGAGTCAGGAAACCTGTGGGAAACCGTTCGATATATTAAAGCCTTTGGAGAAATAGGATCAAATTTAGGGCCTGTTATCTGGATTCCCTACATGACCAATCCAGACTGAGGCAGTCTTTGTGTTTGGTTCTGGTCAACTGAGCCCCGAAAAGCTCTGGTACCAGCAGGTAGGTTAATCCAAAATCAACTTGATCCCTCCAAGAGGCTATTAGGAGTCATTTAGAGAAACAGAGTCTGTAACAGATATTTTATCTGGATCCCATTACAAAATCATCAGCAAGTAAAACTGTGCGTATGATTTTTCTGCATTGAATGTCAGGAATGCAGACAGAATGGGCCATCTAAGATAAAAATCTGAGGCTCCTCTTTTGACTCAGTTTTGATCCCCACCTTTCTTAGAACTCCTATTGGAAAACTTTGAAGTGGCAGACCAACATCTACTGAGTTAATGATTTCTCTCCTTGATAATTAAGAAGCCTGAACCCTAACAAACATTACTTAAGATAAGTCTGGTGCTTTTAGTCTTGACTTTATTTGTCCAGGTGCCTATAATCCTGGAAGACAGAACTCAATAAGTGAGCATCTCCATAAAAATATTTCCTCTCCCAGAATTATCCCTACTAATTGATGGTTGGAATTTGGCCATTGTCTTGGTACTTATACCTTTACTCTTTAGACTTTAATGGGTTATGTATGATCTGTTACCCCTTCATAGC
Source organism: Gracilinanus agilis (assembly GCF_016433145.1). NCBI lineage: Eukaryota > Metazoa > Chordata > Mammalia > Didelphimorphia > Didelphidae > Gracilinanus > Gracilinanus agilis. Next base: position 352,350,073 of record NC_058133.1, read on the forward strand.
TGTGTTCTTTGTTTGAAACCAGTATATAATAAACTCCCAAGCCCAGAGAATTTGGAACAGCATGGGCTAACCACTAGTCTAGTTGTTCTCATTTTCTTTCTCCTGCTTTAACCATCCTATACCACCACGCCACTCAGGATCCCAAAAAATCATATGGAGGTATGGCCCCCTATAGAAACCTGGGTTCAAATCTGGCCTCAGTCCCTTACCAATTAGGTGACCCTGATCAAGTCACTAAATATCCATCTGTCTTAATCCAACAGAGAAGGAAATGTTAAATCACTATAGTTTCTTTTTCAAGAAAATCTTACAAACAGTATGGGATAATCATGGCGTCATGAAGAATTTTATATAACTGAATAAGAATCCTATTTCAATCATGGAAAATATTGGATAATAAGATATACTTAGAAAGTGATGATACGCATTTATAACAACTGGTGCAACAGATAAAATATTTTAAATGGCTATGCTTAAATTTTTCTAATATTTTAAAATCACTCCTTCAATTCTAACTTCAAGTTTCTATGCATTTGATACAAAAGGGAGAAACATAGATCACCATAAGTAGAATATTGAATAAAGAAATGTTTATCCTCAGGATGAATGAGGTATGGTTCACATTATAACATAAGTACAAAGTGATTCCTTGCCACTTAGACAATGTTTCTCTAAGTTTACTTCAACTAAGTCATGATATTGACTTAAGAGGCAACATTTTTTAGATGATTCATTTTCAGGACTGGAAAAGCTTAGGAATTGCAAGTTCCAGAAATGGAATAGATGAGCAGTCATAAAAGTGGGCACCAAAAGCACATACTAGAGTTGGATGAGAGTCAGCAAAGCAGTAGACAGAAACACACTATAAAATCAGGTAGTGGATAGACAAGTTAATGAGATGGGAAAAAATATCTAAAGTTCAAGGCAAATTTACAGACACTAAGGAGTCCATAAAATTGGAATAGAGAAAGAGTAAGTGAAAATACATATCACTAGAAATGAAGCAACTGACATCTCTGCTTTAGGACTGTATTTTTTTTACATGCCACATGGTGGGGGCCAGTGCCAAAGAACTTGACCCAAGTCATGTAACAAGGGTCAGACAGTAGATGGCTTGTAACTAAGGAATGGTAAAAACAAAACAACTCCATTTGACCATGTCAAAAATTGTCTTTCAGCTTCCACTTGGTACATCCTTTTGAATCTGGACAGTGGAGAAACAAAGAGGGAGAGAAAATGAGTGCTTCTTAGTTGGGGAAAATGTTTCCTTTGCAACTAAAAAAAGAAAAAAAAAAGAAAAATCAGGCTTAAGAAGAAATCACAGTTGTTACTTTTTAATATCCACCTACTTCAAATATATCATCTTATGACATAATTCTGCAGAACTAAATACCAGATCAAATTACACTCTTTTGCCAAATTCACAGGAGTATTTTAGATGAATGGATATGAGAAAATTAATGATCAAAAAAAGATATATTATGCAAGAACATTATAAGAATGAAATGGATAATTTTGATTACATAAATTTAAAGAATTTTATTATACAAAACCCGAAGTAAATAAAATTTGAAGAGAAACAATGAATTGTGTGAAAAAACCTGTTCCACATCACAATTGATTAGAGGAATGTACATTAAAACTACTTTGAACTGGAAAAGGAGGGTATGCCCTTCAATTGGGGAATGGCTGAACAAATTGTGCTATATGCTGGTGATGGAATACTATTGTGTTCAAAGTAATAATAAACTGGAGGAATTCCATGTGAACTGGAAAGACCTCCAGGAACTCATGCAGAGTGAAAGAAGCAGAGCCAGAAGAACATTGTACACAGAGACTGATACACTCTGGTAAAATCGAATGTAATTGACTTCTGTACTAGCAGAACCCAGGACAATCTGGAGGGACTTATGGAAAAGAATGCTACCCACATTCAGAGGAAGAACTACAGAAGTGGAAACATAGAAGAAAAAACAATCACTTGAACACACGGGTTGATGCGGACATGATTGGGGATGTGGACTCAAAACAACAATACCAATGTAACGATCAATAATATGTAAATAAGTCTTGATAGATGACACATGTTAAAACTAGTGGAAATGTGAATTGGTATGGGAAGTGGAGGGAGGGTGAAGGGGAAAGTAAAAACATGAATCATGTAACCATGGACATTTTTTCTAAAAAAAAAATATTTAAATTAAATTCCCCCTCATACCTATTAAATTGACTAACCTATCCCCAAAGGAAAATGATAAATGATGGAGGGGATGCCTTTTACCACCTTATTTCCTTCATGGGTCTTTTTAAAAATTGTATGCATGATATGTGTGTTCTGTCATATGAGAAATATGGGAATGTACATTGCATGAAAACACTGGTATAACCTTAATCAGATTATTTGCCCCCTTTAGGAAGGAGAAAGGAAGGAAGGAGAAACTGAATTCTAAAATTTCTGAAAACAATGAATAAAGTTTTTTCTATATGTAACTAAAAATGAATATTTTAAAAAATACAATTAAAAAGAGAACATAAGTAAGTGTATATATTATTCAATAATGCAAAAAATATATCTACATGAATTACATTTTTGTTTTTCCCCTTGTAAGACATCTACATTACAGTATGTTGTCCTTGAAGTCAGAGGCTTTAGATATGAATTTTTGGATCTGAACCTTATTGTGTAGATTTCTTTGGTTGCTAAACCTTTCTGGGAGTATTTCATCATCTTTAACATAAGGATGTTCTTAATATTTTTTGATAAGTGAGTGGTCTAGCTAACATTTGGATTAAGGTTAGAATATTGCTCTTATTGCAAACTGCTACTTATATAATTAATAGTAAAAATGAAAGTAAAAAAAGGTTAAAAAAACAACCTAATCATCCCACCAACTAATTCTTATTCTTCTTTTCATTCTTAATATTGATTATGTTTTATAGAGCAACAAACTTAAGGATGTACGTGGTAGTCTGGAACTGATGTTTCACTTTATTGAATTTAGGGTGTTGGAACTGTCCATTGATGCAGATAGGCAGAAATGAGTGACAATATAGTGAAAATCACAGCCCTACCTAAATTAATTTACTTTTTCAGGCTCATACCATAAAATAAAGTTCATGTGTAAGAACAAAAGACAAAGAATAGCAAATGAATTAAGTGGGGGAAATCTGAAAGCAAGAGGATTGGCCCTACCAGTTCTCAAAATATACTATGAAGCAGTAAATATCAAAATCATTAGAATAAGAAATATAATGGTGAATCAACAAAAGAGGTAAGGAAATGAACACATCAGTTAATAGTCATAGCAACTTAATGTTCAATAAAGTAAAAGATATAAGATTTTGGGGAACAAATTCATATTTGATAAAAACTACTGGGAAAATGGGAATGAAAATGGTAAATAGACCAACAACTCACAACAATATCAGGATAAGGTCAAAATGGATATTCGATATAGAAGTAAAATGTAATACCATAAATAAATTAGGGGGACATGGATAAATTTATTTGTCACACTTACAGATATGAAAAGAATTTATGACCAAATGAGATGTATATAATATTACAAAAAATAAATGGACAAATTTGAGGATTTTAAATGTAAAAGGTTTTGAAAAAATCAAACCAATGCATCCAAGATTAGAAGGGAAACAAATTTTTGAGGAAAATATAGTAAATGTCTGACAAAAAGCCTCATTTCTCAATTATATGGAGAATTGAGTCAAATTTATAAGAATAGAAATAATTCTCAAATCAAAATTAGTCAAATGCTATGATCAGGCAGTTCTCAAAGGAAATTAAAGCTATCTATAGTCAAATGAAAAAATATTCCAAGTGACTACTGATAAGAGAAATGCCAATTAAAATAACTCTGAGTTACCACCTAATGCCTATTTCATTGGCTAATATGACTAAAAAGGAAAATGATAAATTTTGGAAGGGATGTGGGAAAATTGGGATATTAATAGACTGTTGGTGGAACTATGAACCGATACATACTTTCTGGAGAGCAATAAAAAGTCAAGTCTAAAGGACCACAAAACTATGCATACCCTTTGACTCAGTTATAACACTAGTGAGTATGTATTCCAAAGATCAGAAATAAGTGAAAAGGACATACATGTACCAACATATTTTTAGCAAATCTTTTTGCAATGGCAAAGAATTGGAAGCCGATGAGTTGTCCATTAGTTGGGGGAATGGATGAACAAGTTTCATTATATGGTTGTAATAGAATACTAATCCACTATAAGAAATGATGAAGCAGAATAAGTTCAGAAAAATCTGGAAAGATTTCTACCAGTTGTTCCAAATTGAAGTGAGCAGAACTAACAGAATGATTTATACAGTAACACTAATATTATATAATGATCATCTGTGAAGAACTAAACCATTATCAGTAAGCCAGTCTCCAAGATAATCACAAAGGACTCATGATGAAAATACAATCTACAGCCAAAGAGGGAACTATTAGAGTCTGAGGGCAGATCAAAGCTTGCCATCTTCCATTATATTTCCTTCAGGAGAGTTCTATTGTATATATGATATCTATGTTGTATCGTATCATGAGCAACATGGAAATATGTATTACATGAAAGTAGGGAATAACCTATGTCTGACTACTCACTATCTCAAGGAGGATTGGAATGTAAGCGAAAGAATATCTGAATTCTCAAATGTCAAAACAATTATCAAAAATTGTTTCTACGTGTAACTATAAAAACAAAAAATGGAAAAATATGAAGCAAGTAGGAAGGTATCAAACACCTAAAAGTTTAGAGAATTGAGAGGAAGAATACAGAGTAGAGGCTGTAATATCTAAATTACATTTTGACATCCCTCATTCTGTCAAGACATGTTTATCCATCAATAGAAAAAACTTACCTCATCTCTAACTCCCTTTGAGTTTTTTTGAAAAGCATCCTTTTTTTAAAAATCAATTTTAGATATCATGTTCTCTATTAATTCTTACCTGGTAAGTTATATTTTCCTCCTCTGATGATTATTTAGAAAGATTGTTGTGGAGGAGATGGATATTCAAAAAGAGGTTGGATTAATTGACACTTAAGGTATCTTATAACATCAATGCTCTATGAAATGTAATGACATGAGATGTTAAACCATAAAGAAAATTAAAGAGTTAAATTTAGAGAAAATCCTCTCATTATTTAAAGAAGTGGGGAAAATATGTTTAGATAAAGAACTACATGAATTGCATATAAACGATGCAAACAAAATGTATATTTGTTTTAAATATATGTCTTAGGGTAATGAATCCTTTGATAGGAAACTAATTTTTTTGACAAGCCTGAAATCTCTGGAAATGTTCCCAGATTCATTGGAACAGAAGGATTTTGCATGAATCTTTGGATTTAGATATTCATAAGCATTAGAAAACTGCTATATTATACTTTTCAAGCTGACATTTTTAGAGAAAACAAGCATACTTATAAAATAAATCAAGAACTATGGGAATTAAAACTTGCCATTTTAAAAGAAATTGTCAAATATATTTGTTATTTTATTTCTTGACTTAAAGACCTTTGATATTACAGAGTATGTATTTTTCATGTAAAAAATCTTTGCATATTCATAGCCTTGCTCTTTGTGGTGGCAAAAATTGGAAAATGAGGAGGTAGTCATTGATTGGGGAATGGCTGAACAAATTGTGGTATCTGACGGTGATGGAATATTATTGTGCTGAAAGGAATGATGAACTGGAGAAATTCCATGTGAACTGGAATGACCTCCAGGAATTGATGCAGAGTGAAATGAGCAAGAGAACATTGTACACAGAGACTGATACATTATGGCACAATCGAATGTAATAGACTTTTCTACTAGCAGCAATGAAATGATTCAGGACAATCCAGAGGAATTTATGAGAAAGAACACTATCCACACACAGAAAAAGCACTGTGGGAGTAGAAATGCAGAAGAAAAACACATGATTCAATGGGAATCTGATTTTTTTATTAAAAAGATGACACAAATATGAATAATGTAGAAATGGATTTTGAACAATGAACAATGAACATGTATAACCCAGTGGAATTGCTTGTCAGTTCCAGTAAGGGGGAGGTAAGAAGGGAGGAAAAGAACATGAATCATGTAACCATTGAAAAATATTCTAAATAAAGTTTAAAAAATTAAATTAAATTAAAATCTTTGCAGTATGATACTACTGTAGTTTTCTCACAGCACATTAGCCAATATCATAATAATTACACACTGGAGATTGTAGGTGTTTTGTCAGTTTAAAAATGTAATTTTATTTCCATATGAAAGCTAATTTATGTCAGTCACCAATAAAACACTTGCCAATAGTACTTAATGATGCATATCTCATTAACATTTCATAAGTCTTTAATGGATATTTAACAGCTGTTTAGGTTGCATTTTAAAATTTAAACTGGGTGACATATTGGAGAGTTATTTCACATATGAGAGAAATAAACATTCAGCTATAAATTTTCAAAACATGCTATTTTGGATAATGTTAATGTTATAAAATAAATAGGTATCAGATCCTTAAATATCTTATTATGAAAATTATAATATTTCCATTAAGCAATACCCTCTCTAGGAAGGCAAATTTTGAAATTTTGTCATAAGCAATTTAGAAGCATTACATTCTTTTAAAGAAAAAAGTTTCAAATAAAAAATATGTGTCATTACATCATATTCTAGGTAGTCTGCTACTTGCTGAGAACAAAAACAAAAGCAAAAAATAAAATACTTGCCCTGAAGAAGTCCACATTCTGATGGAAGAAGACATCTCATAAAAAAGAAGTGGTGATATTCAATATTAAGTACTATTGGCAAGTGTTTTATTGGTGATTCTGGGCCTCTCATGGGGCTTCCACCAACTCAAAATAAAGTCAGTGTAAAGCTGACTGTCTTACACTGGGTCTTGGGCTCTCACCGTTAGCATGGATAGGGCCTGGGAGCTTCACTCAGGACCTATATCAGCCTAGTGTACTGCAGAGTCCCTTGCAAGCACTAAGCCTTGGAACTTCAAGAAATGGGCATGGCATGTTCTGCTATTGGCTTAGGCAGGGTCTTGGGGTCTCAAAGTTGGTTTGGATTCAAGTTCAGAACCTGGAACAGTCAACGTGGGGTTGGGGGAGGGCGACTATAGAATTGTACCAATAATTGAGGACTTGCTGTGGGCAGATTTCTTCTCTCACCTCAGTGAAACAGACCCACTTTGCCTACCCTTCAAGTTGTTTTCTATAGGAAAATTGCTTCACTTCATCCTCTTGTTGGTTCTCCCACTCCAGTAATCATTTTAAAGCATTATTTTAAGTTTGGCTGGAGAAGATTCTCTGAGAGGTTAAAGATTTCCCTGCCTTTACTCTGCCATCTTGACTCCCCCTCTATTCAAAGCTTATTGAATGAATAAATGGCAATGTCTTATCATATTATATGTGTATATATTCATATACAAATATATCCTATGAACATTTTATGTCAATACAGTCATATGCATATGCCACATATGCATGCACATAATAATCTGATAAACACAATGCATATATGTGTATATCTGCATATATACATATATATATACATATTTGTATACATATGTATAGATGGGGAATTTTGAAATCAAATTAGCATTGTACTGATTCTCTTACATGGCAACTTCCAAAATAGACCTGTTTATCTCTACTCATTCCAATAGTTTATACTGATTTCTCTGCAGAAAAGTTTTGAATTGATATTGTCTTTCTGTTGAATTCCTGTCCCTTTTTTATATGTAAAACCTGTATGTGTCTATCCTTCTAGTCATTCAGAAATTCAACTTAATTCTCTACATAGTCCTTACATTCTGTGATATGTAACACTAATGCTAAATTTGGATTAGTTTGATTTTTTTTCTATGATTAGCCTGCATGAGTTCATTTTCTTCATGACCACATAGCTAAAAGAACATTTAACAGCTAGAAGTCATTCCTTTAACCTACTTGCATAAATTCTAGTCAGACTACAAAATATTACTTAAAGGGGGCAGCTGGGTAGCTCAGTGGATTGAGAGTCAGGCCTAGAGACGGGAGGTCCTAGGTTCAAATCTGGCCTCAGACACTTCCCAGCTGTGTGACCCTGGGCAAGTCACTTGACCCCCATTGCCTACCCTTACCACTCTTCTGCCTTGGAGCCAATACACAGTATTGACTCCAAGACGGAAGGTAAGGGTTTAAAAAAAAAAATATTACTTAAAATAGAGACTATAAATTAAATGAGAGTTTCATTGCATATTAGACCCTTTATTTGATTTTGTTCTACTTCCTATGCCAAAGATGACAATTTAAAATTTGAGCAATTTATTTAATTCTTCTAAATAACATATCATACAAATATGATACTTAGCTTAGGCAAAGGTTACAGAAAAATATAACCAAATTACACCAAATTTGGGATAGTATGTATTAAAAAGTGCTTAGCTTTTAACAGCTATCTACAATTTCAGCAAACAAAAATTGTCTGTATGTGGTCACAAGAGTAATGGTACTAATATAGACTTAATGAGTAAGTACTCCTGTGTGATATTTTAACTCTTTCTGGTATTTCTAAATATATATGAAAACGTAATTCTAAATCCTCATATTTCAAAATCTATATTTTCCCAAATAATTTGAACATTTATTCTTGCTGTAAATTAGATCAGTGTAAATGTTACTTAAATATAAATGTTACTCTGTAAATGAGGCAGATTGGAAGTTCTCTCAGAGTTTAAGTAACATTTTCAGGGTTAGTCACATAGTGGTAAAATGAAAAGGAAATATAAAAATCACATCTAATTCAGAATTTGAACAAAATTTTGACCCCCAAATATGAAGCATTTTATCCTCACAAAATAAGGTCATATTGTCACCCAGCGGTCCTTCCTATTTGATTAGCTTACCATTTTAATACTTATTTCACAAATAGCAAAGTGTTCAGGCTTTTTTCACTTATAGAACCATGTTTTGAGGCAAACATGTACATTGTACAAAACATGATAGAGTTAAAATCTTTTGCTTTGTCAGAGGTTTCAGTTACATTATCTGAAGGAGAGTCCCTTCTAAGGTATAAAGGGGCTGCTCTCTTTCTACGAAATCAAATACCCTTGAAATATTGAGAAATGAAGAATTATAATAAGGAAAACTGCTGTGTCCCCTTTATTTAAAATATACCATAACCTAATATTCTGAAGACAGTGAGTTATAACAAATCATTATAACTTTTCTTTGCCTTGACAATCAATTTTCTATGCCATCCTTTGATCTTCTCAAAATACTGACTCCTTTTATCTTCCCCATGACATTTACATTTGTGATTCTTCATGAGAAACCAGAAAGTATAATTCTTCAAGGATAATGAAAGCTGAGAGAATGAATGCTGAATGTCTTGTGGCCATCCCCCACATTTTGGAGGTTCATTGATGAGAGAATCCTAGAGAGTGAAAGACTTTTTTTCTCATTTAATCATATATAGTAATTAATGATTTTAAAATTATCCATAAGGGGTATTAAAAATTTGAAAAAAATTTATTTCATTTTTAAATATTTTAATGTGTCAGGCTAGTGAAAAATGACAGGAAAGTATTTTATATTGAAAATAGATATGTGGAGCCAAATAACTAGGGCAGCAGTGTGCCATTTCATAAAGAAAGTCCTCTCCAAACAAGAGTAAAATATCGCCAGAAAGAATTCAGGAGTGAAAGAATCAACAGAGACAGAGGGAAACAATCATCAAAAAAAAATTCAGAAGATAGGCAGAGATCATCTGGGGAACTGAGGTGAGAAAGGAACAGAGCTAACAGGAGTTATAGCAGCTAGTGAAGAGCAAGCAGAGAGCAAACCACACCCCCAAAACCCCACTCATATGCTCTCACAGGTTCTGAACTTAAGTAAAGCTAAGTCAGACCCTGAGATCCTGATGGGCAAATAGTGGTCCAAGCCAACTAACACCCCTTGAAATTGCAAACTGGTGGACAAGTCTGGAGTCCCAGCCCAAGGCAATCTGTACTGGAGGGGGATATTCCACATGGGCCTAGAGTGAAGCCATGAATCCAAGGCTAGGTTTGTCGTGAAGACATAATCTATAGACCAATCTCCTTAATGAATATAGATGCGAAAATCTTAAAAATAATACTAGCAAAAAGACTCCAGTAAGGGATCATAAGGATTGCTCACTATGATCAGGAGGGACTTATATGTGAGAATGCAAAAGAGGTTTAATATTAGGAAAACCCATCCACATCATTGACCATATCAATAATTAAATCAACACAAATCACATGAAAAAGCCTTTGACAAAATACAACACTCATTTCTATTGAGAACACTAGAAAGTATAAGAATAGAAGGGTTATTCCTCAAAATAATAAACAGTATATATTTAAAACCATCAGCAAGTATCATCTGCAATGGGGACAAGTTAGAAAACTTCCCAATAAGATCAGGAGTGAAGCAAGGATGCCCATTATCACCTCTTTTATTCAATATTGTAATAGAAACACTAGCAGTAACAATTAGAGAAGAAAATAAAATTGAAGGGATTAAAGTAGGTAATGAAGAAACTAAACTACCACTCTTTGCAGATGATACGATATAATACTTCAGGAATCCCAGAAAATCAACTAAAAGATGAGTGGAAACAATTAACAACTTTAGTAAAGTTGCAAGGTACAAAATGAATCCCCCCAAATCATCAATATTTCTATATATTTCCAAGAAAACTCAGCAGCATGAGTTAGAAAGAGAAACTCTATTTAAAATTACTCTACACAATATAAAATATTTAATCTATCTGCCAAGACAAACACAAGAATTATATGAACACAACTATAAAACACTTTTCACACAATTAAAACTAGATATAAACAATTGGAAAAATATTAATTGCTCATGGGTAGGATGAGCTAATGTAATAAAAATGACAATCTTACCCAAATTAATCTACTTATTTGAGCCATACATGTCAAACTACCAAAAACTTTCTTATAGAATTAGAAAAAATATAACAAAGTTCATCTGGAAGAACAAAAGATCCAGAATGTCAAGGGAAATATTGAAAAAAAGTGAAGGATGGAGGTATATCAGTGCCAGTTTTTAAACTATCCTATAAATCAGTGGTTATCAAAACAATATGGTACTGTCTAAGAAACAGAAGGATGGATCAATGGAATAGACTAGGAGTAAATGGCCTCATTCAGCTAGTGTTCAATAAACTCAAAGACCCCAGCTTTTGGGACAAGAACTCACTATTTGACAAAAACTGCTGGGAAAATTGGAAAACAGTATGGGGAAAATTTGGTTAAGATCAACATATTACATCCTTTACCAAGATAAATTAAAAATGTGTAAATGACTTAAGTATAAGGAGTGAAATTATAAATGAATTAGATTTAGTATATCATAGATTAGTATACCTGTAAGATCTATAAGAAAGGAAGAAAGGAATTTAATACCAAGAAAGAGATATAGAACATTGCAAATTGTAAAATGAATGACTGATTATATCAAATTTAAAAAAAGTTTTTGTACAAATGAATCAATGCAACCAAAATTAGAAGGAAAGCAACAAACGTGGAGAACATTTTTATAGCAAAACTCTCCAACAAAGGTTTAATTTCCCAAATACATAAGGAACTAAGTCAAATATATCAAAAATCAAGTCATTCCCCAATTAACAACTGGTCAAGGGATATGAATAGGCAGTTTTCACAGGATGAAATAAAAACTATCAATAAGCCCATGAAAAAGTGTTCTAAATTCATCCTAATTAGAGAAATGCAAATCAAAATAACTCTGAGGTGCCACCTCATACTTAGCAAATTGGCCAATATGACAGAAAAAGAAAGCAATAAATATTGGAGGGGATGTGACAAAAGTGGGACAATAATAAACTGCTGGTGGAGTTGTGAATTGGTCCAACCATTCTGGAAGGCAGTTTGGAACTATGCACAAACAGCTTTAAATGAATGTCTGCCCCTTGATTCAGTCATACCACTGCTGTGTTTGTACCCCAGAGATAATAAGGAAAAATACATATGGAAATATCATAGCTGTGTTCTTTGTGGTGGCAAAAAATTAGAAAAATGAGTGGGTGTTCATTGATTGGGGAATGGCAGAATAAATTGTGGTATATTTTGGTAATGGAATAGTATTGTGCTGAAAGGAATAAAGAAATGGAGGTATTCCATGTAAACTTCTTCTTCTTTACTCTGCCTCAGTTCTTTATGGAGATAGATCCTTCCACTTATTTATTACAGATTATAGATATTATAGATAATCAATGAATGTGGGCATGTATTGAAAATAGTGGTATTTTTAAAATTATTAGCACAACACCAAGCATATACTAAGTATTTAATAAATGCTTACCCTTGTAGCTTGTTTATACCTAATTGCCTGCATGTGATCCATATACCATATCTCAGAGGACTATATTTTACCTTTCTAAACTTTAACACACTGCCTAGCACATAGTACTTAATAATTATTAACTATCTGAGGTCGGAGTAAGGATATCTAAGGACATTTTTTAGCTTTTAGTCTGATGATCTCATAAGGATACTTAGGTTCTCCCCTGGATTTTGGTGTTACCAAAGTAAATATGATTTTGAGCAGTGGTTAGATTGAATAAACCCAAAAGTTTTTATAAATTTTTAAGTTCTGTTGTTAAATAATTTACATATTAATCTCCAATTTTTCTTCATGTCTTTTAAGAGACAAAGACTTTATCTTATTCTGTTCCCTAATAATTAAGTGACCAAAATTATCTGAATTTTAAGTGGTCTCATAATATTTTGAATTAAGTTTTGAATGTTTCAATTCCAATGACAGATATCTGGAATCACAATATTTCAAACACTTAGCAATCAATAAAATAATAATAATATTTCAATAAAGGTATTGAATATTTTGCTTTCAGAATTAGAATTCTTTTTCTTCAAAGGTTTATCAAAAGCACATATGAACAAAAATAAAAAACAAACAGTTTGAAATTTCACCATGGCCTTTTCCATATTACATTGGAGCAATTTATTTCATAAAGGAAAAAGCCCATTTTTTCCATCTAAGATTATTTTGAAAATGCTTGTTGAACACAGTGTTTTGCATTAAATAATTAATCTCTAGTTCCCTTGCAGTTTTTCCAATTAGATATCTTCTCAGACTACTGTGTCCTCTATCCACTTAGTTGAATTTTTATTAATATTAATGAAGCACCCATTACCTGTAAGGTAACATGATAAGCAATGTGGACAGTCCAAAAATGTGAATTTAAAGAATTTTAAGGGGACATAAAGAACTTATAAAAATAAATACATTCCAAGTCAGAATACATTAAATTCATTAATGATATTGGATCAGATGTTATATGAATTCAAAGAATAGAAACAACTTTCATAGGAGTGAAGAAGAAAAGATTTAGCATTTGAACTGACAAAGAATGAATAGAATTTTCACAGGGAGGGGTAGAGAAAGTATGATAACAATTCATTTCTGATAGAGAAAATAACATGAACAAAGAAGGAGAGACATAAAAGTACAGTAGGAATGGACAATAGTTCATGTTACATAAAAACATTGCTGCAGTTCAAAGAGGCTGAGTCCATATAGTATACAGAATCAGAAAACATGGCTTCAAATTCTGTCTCTGACACTTACTGCCTGCATGAATTTAAGTAAGTCATTCTCTTCATGTGACTGTTTTCATCAGTTGTAAAAAGAGGTAGTTGGACTAGATGGTTTCTAAGATATGTTCCAGGAATATATGTATGATTCTAAGGTTAAACATAAGTATCTAGGCAGGGAAAAGAAAAAAACTTAAAAAATAGGTTCTGGGAGGATTATGAAGCACCTTCATTGGAGTTTGGACTTTGTAAATTAGACAATGAGGATTTATTGGATATGTTTGATCAAGATTAGATTATTATCTTATTAGAGCAAGAATTTATTAGAGTTATATTTAAGAAAAACTACCCTAGCAAGATTAAAAAGTTTAAAATCAAGGGAAGAACAAATTGAGGCAATAGCAGTAATAAAGAAGATATCACAGAGATATTGTAAAATCCTAAAAAAAAGATTGAAAACATTTTGATTGTTGGAGTAAGGGACAAAACAGGTAAGGCAAGAAGAACAAATTAAGGGCAAACTCCAAGTTTTTCAACCTGAATAACAGAGAGGCAAATCAAACAGAAATTATAGGAAAGAAAGCAACAATGATGGTAGAGTAAGAGAAAGTAATAGAATTTTTCACCAAATGACTACTCCAGAATTCTGGGAAAAGTTTATACATTGTAAACATTATAAAGACAATAATATTGAAATCCTTAAGAGCTCTGATCAAAATGATGGCAAATCTATATTCTAGATTATTGCTAATGAATCATGCTATGCACTGCAAATCAGAGAGGTTTTAAAATTGGGACGTAGAATAAAATATATATATATATATATGTATGCACACATATATATATATAAATATATAATTTTCATTATTAGTTCCAAATATTCTTCTTCCCCCAGAAGCTCTCCCATCTAATGAGAAGCTAAGAATTATAATAGCCAGATTACATGTGAAGTCCACAAAATATTTTCACTACAAGGTATGATGCAAAAAAACAAAAATAAATTTAATGTGAAAAATTTATTTATAATGCACTCAGAGTTACTAGTTCTCTTTCTGATGGTGAATAGTTTTATAATCACGAGTTATTTGTATTTGTAATGATTCTTTGAATTGATCAGAATAGCCATCTTTTTCATTACAATATTGCTATTATTGTACACAGTGTTCTAGTTCAGCTCATTTCACTTTGATTTACTTCTTATCATTTTTGCCAGGTTTTCAGAAATAGTCCTCTTTTCTTCTGTATTTTAAAATATAATTAATTTTGTTTATTTTAACAATATTTTTAAATTTTGATTCATGCATCCTCTTTCTACATCCCATACTGTCACAATGACTGCAAAATCATACAATACCATATCAATTATACCTGTGAAATCATGCAAAATTATCTCCATATTAGCTGTATCATTAACAAAGAAAGAAAAGTATACTTCATCATGCATTCAGTTTTATCTCTGAGGATGGAAAGGTTTTGTTCACCATGAATCCTTTAAAATTATCTTGCATTAACATGTTGATCAGAGGAGCCAAATATTTCAGGGTTGATCATCATTACAGCATTGCTGTTATTGTATATGATTATATCATGATACTCTCTGGCTCTCCTCACTACATTTTATATGAGTTTATGAGGTCTTGTGGTGTTTTTAATTTTTCTCTTGAAACCACCCTCATCACCATTTCTCATAGCCCAATAGTACCACATCAAAATTATGTGCAACAACTTGTTTAACTTCCCCAACTGATAAGTATACCCTTGATTCTCAATTCGTTGCCAGTTTGAATAGAGCTACTATAATACTTTTGTACATTTGAGCCTCTTTTCCTTGTTCTTTGATCTCTTTGTGATAGACATAATAGTAATATTCCTGGATCAAAAGCTATGTACAGTTTTATAGTCCTTTCAGGTATTGTTCAAAATTGTTCTTTAGAATGTTTGAATTAGTTCACAATCTAAGAACAATTTGTTAGTGAAATTATTTTGCCTTTTTTCCTCTAGTATTTGTCATTTTTGAAGAGTGAGTCATGGTAAGTTAGATTTGTTTTAATTTGCATTTTTCTAATCAATAGAGATTTAGAGTATTTCTTTATATGACTATCAATAGCTTTAGTTTCTGATTTTGGAAAGTTTGGGGAATAGGAATTGGTGACAGAAGCAGCAGCATACAAGCCAGAAAGGCTAAAAATGTCTGACAACTGGTGAAAAATATATTACAATGGGCAACTACAGCAATAGTGTAGAGAGAGCCAGGCCAAGAGATGGAAGGTCCTGGGTTCAAATATGGCCTCAGACACTTTCTGTGTGACCCTAACCAAGTCACTTAACCCCAAATGCCTAGCCTTTACCACTCTATTCCCTTAGAAATAAAATAGAAGGTATTGGTGCTAACATTGGATTCTATTACCTAAACTCACTTCTGGGCCATGGGCCAATGGTGGAGAGGAACATTTTAATTGAAAAGAGAATGGAAGTTCTGAGGAATTATCTTACTTTCTGTCCAAAGAGATCACGGAACTTGAAAAGAAGTATCATTTCTATTCCCAAAGAATCAAATTCCCTACCTCACTGAGGATCAGAATGAAGAACAAGAGTGAAGTGACCATGCTTCTCCCCAAATCACACCACCTTGGAAGCACCAAAAAATCCCAAACCACTAAAAATAAATATGAAAACAATAGTGCAAAAAAAGACTGAAACTTGGGACAGTGCCCCTCAATTTTAACCTCCTTCAGCCCATGGTAAGAACAAAGTCTAAAATTAATAAAGTGCCTAATAAACAAAAAGATTTTTTTCATTTGCTTAATGAACAATGAAAATGAATCAGCCTTTAAAAAATTTCTTATGATGGCAAAGGAAATAAAGACACAAACTCAGAAGAAGGCCCATTGAGTCAAAATAAGTAAAACCAAAACATGAAAGAAAAATGAGAGTCAAACCCTCCATGAATTCCTGGAAAAACAAAAAAAATAATGCTTTTAAAAGTCAAATAAGATCAATAGATCATTATTAAGAAATCAACATAATTGACCATATCAATAACAAAACCATCTGAAACCATATAATTATTTCAATAGATAAAGAAAAACCTTTCAACAAAATACAACACCCAGTCCTAATGGACAATTATTTTCAAAAACATATTTCAGATCCCTTTTGAACTTTTCTGCGATTTCTTTGAATTTCAGAATATGCTCTATCTATAAGAAATAATCATAAATTAAATAATTTTAACTATGATTCATTTAGCTGACAATATAGTCCATAAGTCATCCTTCTGTAATAATAATTTAATCTTATTAAACAGATTTATACCTTAGTTTAGGAAGCTACTGCAACATTGTCCAATTATTCCTATAACATTCAGATATTTTCTCGAAACTCATGATAGTAATAGGCAAATGACAAGCTCAGTACTCATTTACTTGACTGTTTGAATAGCTAAACTCTTACAACTTTGTATCTGTAGTACATACATGATTATTAAACAATCTAAAAACTGTACCACCTATCATGATTATAGAAAATTGACATAAAAGGAGAGAGACTTAGCTATAGTAAAGAGAGAAATACTCACCCACTTTTACATATCAACTACAGGCAGAAGTTGACAATAATGTATAGCCAGATGTAGAACTTTCAGTTCAAGTGGGCAAGCTATATTAAGGGAAACTAGAAAGAAGAGTTTTAAATCAGTGTATGCTAAAATCTTTCTCTCGGACTTCCTCTAAGACAGAAGTTCACCTGCAATTTACTGATGTCATTTCATAGGGCTACTGGCATCAAAGGTCTTTTGCTTCCATATCACTTCTTACAGTTACAATCCTGTAAAATTTAACTTCAAATAGTAGATTATTCTCCAATATTTAGTGGTTAAATATAAACTTTCCTTATGTTATTGCAACTACATCATTTTAGAAAGTTACCAGGTTTCAGTATTCCTCAAAATATCTAATCTCATACTGGTATAAATTTCTAACATTTTAATTAGAAAGTAATTACATCTTGGAATTCTAGATAGATAGTAGATATGTGTGTGAGAGACTAACACTAGGCCAGTGATGGTGAACCTAAGGTATGTGTACCAAAGATGGCATGTAGAGCTTCCTCCATAGGCATCAATCAATCTAAATATTATTATAGCCTTTATACTTGCCCTCACAGGAGTCCTAATTTACCGCTCTCACCTTATATTTACCCTACTATGTTTAGAAGGCATAATATTATCCTCATTTATCTTAACAGTCCTACTCATCTCACAATCCCATATAATCTCCACATATAAAACACCTTTAATTCTCCTAGTATTTTCTGCTTGCGAAGAAGGAGTTGGACTAACCTTATTAGTAACCATCTCCAACATCTATGGAAATGACCACGTACAAAACCTGAACCTCTTACAATGCTAAAAATTCTTGTCCCAACCCTTATACTAATCCCATTAACTTGGTACTCAAAAAAACCATGAATATGAATGAATACTACAGCCCATAGCTTATTAATCAGTATTACAAGCTTATCTCTTATCTATCATAACACAGACCTATCTTACAACTTTAATAACTCATTCTCAATAGATTCTTTATCAGGTCCCCTTCTAATCTTAACATGTTGACTACTCCCTCTCATAATTATAGCAAATCAAAATCATTTAAAAAAAGAACCTTTAACATGAAAAAAAACTATACCTGACTACACTTATTATTCTTCAACTTTCACTAGTTATAGCTTTTACCTCATCAGAACTAATCATATTCTCTATCTTATTTGAAACTACCTTAATTCCAACCCTCATTATTATCACCCGATGTGGTAACCAAAATGAACGATTAAATGCAGGCCTTAATTTTTTATTCTACACCCTAATTGGATCACTTCCCCTACTAGTTGCCTTTCTCAATTTAGACAATAATCTAGGTTCCCTTCATATCCTAATAAACTATATCCTCATTGACCCACAAAATAACACATTATCTAATTCTATACTATGGTATGCTTGCATGATCGCCTTCATAGTCAAATACCCCTATACTGTTTACATTTATGACTCCCCAAAGCACATGTAGAAGCCCCTATTGCAGGATCAATAGTTCTAGCAACTATTCTACTTAAACTAGGAGCCTATGGAATTATACTAATTACTATATTTACTGAACCTATTACCTCACACTTATTTTATCCCTTTATTATCTTATTCATATGAGGGATAATCATAACTAGCTCCATTTGCATACTCCAAACAGACCTAAAATCGCTAATCGCATATTCATCAGTCAGACACATAGGACTAGTCATTATTGCTGCCCTAATACAAACCACAACCAGCTTTATAGGAGCTACCTCACTAATAATTGCCCAAGGCTTAACATCCTCTTTATTATTCTGCCTAGCAAATACTAACTATGAAGGAATTCACAGCCATACAATAATCCTTGCTCGAGGCTTACAATTGATTCTACCACTAACATGCACGTGATGACGACTAGCTAGCTTAGCCAACTTAGCTTTACCTCAATCCATTAACCTTCCAGGAGAACTAACAGTTATTATTTCATCATTCTCAAGATCTAACTTTTCTATTTTACTATTAGTAATTAATACAGTTATCACTACCCTATATTCCTTATATATACTTATCACTTCTCAATGAGGTAAATTTACCCATTATCTTATCCCTATCTTCCCATCACTTACACGAGAATACATCCTAATAATCCTCCATATTTTACCATTAATCATACTATCACTTAATCCAATATATATTCTAGGAACAACATACTGCAAATATAGTTTAATAAAAACATTAGATTGTGAATCTAAATATAGAAGTTTAAATCTTCTTATGTGCCGAGAAAGTATCAAGAACTGCTAATTCCTGAAACCATAACTAAAACTATGGCTTTCTCACTTTTAAAGGATAGTAGTTATCCATTGGTCTTAGGAACCAAAAACTTTGGTGCAACTCCAAATAAAAGTATGAAACTAGAAAATCAAGGGAAATAATGAAAAAAATGTGAAGCAAGGTGGCCTAGCTATACTACAAAGCAGCGGTCATCAAAACAATATGGTAGGGGGCAGCTGGGTAGCTCAGTGGATTGAGAGTCATGCCTAGAGATGGGAGGTCCTAGTTCAAATCCGGTCTCAGACACTTCCCAGCTGTGTGACCCTGGGCAAGTCACTTGACCCCCATTTCCCGCCATTAACACTCTTGGCCAATTCACAGAAGTTAAGGGTTTAAAAAATTAAAAAAAAAATTTAAAAAGCAATATAGTACTGGTTAAGAGACAGAAGGGAGAATCAGTGGAATAGACTTGGGGCAAGTGACGTTAGCAAAACAGTGTATGATAAACCTAAAGAGCCCAACTTTTGGGAACAAAATTCCACTATTTGACAAAAAATGCTGGGAAAATTGGAAAACAATATGGGAGAGATTAGGTTTAGATCAACATATCACACTCTACACCAAGATAAATTCAGAATGGGTGAAAGATTTGAATATAAAGAAGGAAACTGTAAGTAAATTAAGTGAACACAGAATAGTATACTTGTCAGATCTCTGGGAAAGGAAAGATTTTAAAACCAAGCAAAAGTTAGAAAAAATTACAAAATGTAAAAGAAATAATTTTGATTATATCAAATATTTAGCTTGTATTGATTGGATTAATCTGTACTTCTTAATCTGTCCTGAGGCTAAAACCTGGAGAGGAGAAAAAAAATGAGGGGGGACCAGAAGGAGTGTTTTCACTGAGCTGAGCTGTCCAGCAGTAGGGTCCCCCTGCACTGCTGTCCTTGTCTTTGATCTGGTTTTCTTTCTTCTTGAAGCCCTTTGTTCTCTCTCTTGGTGTTAGGTAGCCAAGTAGTCTGAGGTCTGAGTTTTGGCTCTCTCTAAGCCACTTTCTTCCAAGTGTTTTTGCTGTGTTTCTCTGGTTTTTTCCTCCAGTCACCTCTCCAGTGCCCATGTTCAACTCCCTGAGTCTAGCTCCAGAAAAGACCTCTCTCTGGGTTGATGCATCCATCAGCTCTGATATTTCAGGGGCCGCTGGAGACTCCGCACATGGGGGAGGCATCCTGGGATTCCCCTTCTATACCCTCAGACCCTACAGTTCAAAAATTAAAGCCTTTTTCTTACCGTACCTCTTTAGCTGTCCAGCAGTAGAGTTCCCCCTGCTCTGTCCAATTGTTAGATTTGTACCTCTTTCTTCTTGAAGCACATTGTTTTCTATCTCGGAGTGCAAGGGTGCAGAGGTTTTAAGATTTGCCCTTTCTAAGCAGCCATCTCCCTAGAATTCCTAATTTCTCAATTTTTTTAAGGATCTTAAATTAATTGTATTGAAAACTAAGCCATTCCCCAATTGATAAATGGGCAAGGGACATGATTAGGCAGTTTTCAGATTAAGAAATAAAAACTATCAATAAGCACATGAAAAAGTGTTCTAAATCTCTCATAATTAGAGAAATGCAAATCAAAACAACTCTGAGGTACAACGTCACACCTAGCATTTTGGTCAATAACACACCAAAGGAAAGCAATAAAAGTTGGAAGGGGTGTGGCAAAATTGGGACACTAAAGCATTGCTAGTGGAGTTGTGAAGTGATTCAACCATTCTGGAAGGCAATTTGGAACTATTCCCAAAGGGTTTTTAAATACTGGTTGCCATTTGATCCAGCCATACCTATGCTGGGTTTGTACTCCAAAGAGATAATAAGGAAAAATACTTGAACAAAAATATTTTGTGGTGACAAGAAATTGAAAAAATAAGGGGTTGTCCATTGATTAGGGAATGGCTGAACAAATTGTTGTAATTGATGATTATGGAATACTATTATGTTGAAAAGAATGATGAACTAGAAGATTTTTATGTGAACTGGAAAGACCTCCATGAATTGATGCAGACTGAAAGGAGCAGAACCAAGAGAATATTGTACAGAGTCTGAGAAACTGGCACAATCAAATGTTATGAACTTCTCTATTCACAGAAATGCAATGATACAGGATAATTCTGAGGGATTTATTGAGAAAGAATGCTATCCACATCCAGAGAAAGAAGTATGCGAGCTGAAACTCAGAAGAAAAATATATTATTGATCACATGGTTCAATGGCAATATGATTTGGGATGTTGACTTTAAATGATCACTCTACTGCAAATATTAATGATATGAAAATATGTTTTGAACCATGATACATGTAAAACCCATTGTAATTGCTTATTGACACTGGGAGGGGGGAAGGAGAAGGGGAGTGAAAAAACATGAGTCATATTATAATGGAAAAATATTCTTAATCAATTAAATAAATAAATACTTTTAGATGAGTTTAAAATTTCAAAGAGTTTCTACTAAAAGAAGTATTTTCAAGATGACCTGGTGACAGCATATATCCAGGTAAGTGGTTTTTTAAAATAAAGTTTCTTTTGAAAATAAAAAAAATCAACAAAACATTAGGGCAGTAGGTAGAAGAGGAAATTGATTAACTATCATTGTACACAGTATTAAATTAAAAACTATATTAGGAAGCAAATACAACTGACTTGGCATACATACTGCTATTGTAGGAGGAATATGGAAAGTGAATATATGGTATAAAATATCAATATTTTAAAAAAAATTATTTAGTTTTACAAACATTCATCTCCCTGTAATTTTCTGTGTCTACTCTTAATTATGATATCTTAGATTGAACATCTTACAATCATTTTTCTATATTCACCTGAATCACTTAAATTTTGATTATTATATTTGTTATTTATTCTGCCTATTTTTTTGGTTTCATGATTATTTGAATTCTGATTTATCTTGCCAGGAGAAAATCATCTATCATCAACCCCAAAATTTTCTCTGACTGAAATTTGTCAAGATCTTCCCCAGATGAGATAAGACAGAGCTAGACACTATAATTAAACCAGGGGATTAAATTATTTTTAACAAACTGGAACTGGAGATAGAAAAGCAGGTAGTGAAAACTTGTCAGTAAAAAGCATTAAGAGCTTTAGAATGTAATAAAATATACAACTTGAGAGGAAATGTGGTGTGGGAGATTACATTGGTGCCTTCTGGGAGGAAAAAAAATAAAGATCTTCCTATTCCATAGTCATTGAATCTAAGATGTCTTGAATCCCATAAAGACAATTTGAAATTATTTGATTAGGGTAAAGTCAGAGTAGGAAATCTAAAAAACATAAATACAATATAGTTGTATTAAATATTTTCACTTCAAATTTTCCCTTATATCTACTTTTTACATATCTTGTAGTTTCATTTGTAAGCACTTGTTTGCTACTTTACTAAAAAGTAAAATCCTTGATGTCAAGGACGTTGGTCATTATATTGGGAGAACTGAACATATTATCTGGAAAATAGTAGTTACTTAATAAATGTTTGTTGATTGATTAAATGTCTAATTTATATAAAACTCTGGGTTAAGCACTGGGAAAAAGGCAAAGTCTAGATTACATCATATATATAGACTCAGTCTTGAAGAGAAAGGAGAAAAGAAAAGACACAAGGAACAGTCATAGATGAAAGAAAAGAGTGGGATCGCAAGGTATCAAAGTATATCTTGAGGTTTATGATACTCTACCCTCACTCTAGCACTTTATTATTTTCAATCATGTTATCATACAATTGATATTAATGGATACTGAATAATCACCATCTTCTATTCTTTCAGATGTGTAAGATAATTTCAAGATAAAGAAACAATTGAATGAAAAGCCAAGAAATCCTAGCTTCAGGTATTATGTCTGACACATTGGTTGAAGCATCTTGAACAAGACACTTAATGTCTTGATATTCTAGGCAATCTAAGATGCAAAAAATCATGTTGATTTGCTTTGAAAGAGAGTGTTTCTTTACCAAGGAGTATCTAATATCAATGAACTCACAAGTTCTGTTTCATTCCTTTTCTTAAAATACAGAGAATGGATTCTTCTTCATAAGATGCAGGATGAGACTTATACCTCCTTCCTTAATGAGAATATATAATTAAAGGTAGATATTGAGGCTATAAATTTAAAACTGTTCTTATTCATTTTGTAATGATATTAAAATATTACTATTTTTAAATAACTGAAGGCTTTTCTGACATTTCACATTGGCTGGTTGCTGCTGAGCTGCACCCTTAAA
Source organism: Gracilinanus agilis (assembly GCF_016433145.1). Taxonomy (NCBI): domain Eukaryota; kingdom Metazoa; phylum Chordata; class Mammalia; order Didelphimorphia; family Didelphidae; genus Gracilinanus; species Gracilinanus agilis. The sequence goes on from NC_058133.1 coordinate 352,373,825, forward strand.
TCCCTTCCCTTGCAAGTTCAGAGATATTTGAACATGTTTATTATAATCATAGCTTCCAGCTGAATACTGATCAACATCCCCACACTTATTAACATACATGTTTCTTTTTCTTTCACCTTCATTTGCATGAGTTTCAAATAGCTCATTCTCCCTCTCTGTTCAAACAGCCACTGACCTTTGTAATCAAGGAGAAAATTAGAAGCAGGTGGGAGCATATTTTTAATGCTGTTGAGACCAAATTCCTAAACCTAAAAGTTGATCTCTTTACCCTCTTTCAAATTTCTATAAAAGCCTGACAAATATTAATTATTTACACATAGGCTGAGATGCTGACTTCCATACTTTATCTGAGCAAGCTCTGAAACTAACCCTTTGCTTATTGAGCCAATTAAAAGGGTAAAAACATTTCCTCTAGGTCTTTTCTTTTCCCCTTAGAGCTTCAATATAAACATAATATAATTGGGATTCAGCTAATAGCTTGGCAACCTTTTCATATTTACCTAGATGATGATAAGTAAAATGGATGGAAGACATTTCCTTTAGGATTAAGTTATTATTTATTTTAATGAGTGCATATTAGTAAATCAGAAAATAGTTTCATCATCAGTGACAGATTTAAAAAGTATTGTCCCTTTTGCATTATGATGTTCTTTATACTATTTATTTTTAATTCTTCTCTTTCTCTAAGGTTGCTATAATGAAGTGCAAAATAAAACCCAGTCAGAATTGCGTTTCACAAGAATATAGAATCAAACAATAATAGAGTAGAGAATATTAATTCAGTAAACTCCGGGTTAACTGGGTGCAGATTATTTCCTTTCTTAATTTCCCACGATAATTTTAATCCCAGTTGAAACCCACAATGTCTAGACTTCAATTGATTTATCACACAATACAGGCTGGGGTGATATTCACAAGTTATGATAACCTAAATATAAATTATCATTTAACCTAAACTAAACAATTAAGAAGGTAAATTCATCTTGATATGGAAAATTGGTTAGTAAGATCACCCAATTTGAAATCCATACTCTAGGCATGATTATTTGATCCAAGGTTTATCCCACATGTTTCTGTCTTCAGTTTTCTTAAATAATGAAGGGTAGCAGTAAGTTTTATTGTTGCCTTATAATTTGGTGATTCCATGAATCAGTATAAAGGCATTTTGTTTGGATTTAAATTTAGCGACACTTGGGTTATATGAACTCAGCTTTAATATACTTTTCCCACAATGAAGCCAGATCTAAACAATTAGAAAAAAACATTATTTGCTTATGTGTAAGTTGAACCAATATAATAAAAATGACAATTAATTTACCCGTTCCATGCCATAACAAACAAATTGCCGCAAAATATTCCATAGAGCTAGAAAAAAAGTAATAAAAATTCATATGGAAGAACAAAAGTCAAAGTATATTAAAAGAACTAATAAAAACAAAAACATAAATGAAAGTGACTGTATTAGACCTCAATCTGCATTATCAAGCAGCAACTATCAAAACAATCTGGTACTGGCTAAGAAATAGAGTAATGGATCAATGGAGGAGATCAGGAACTCAAAGGCCAGCAGTAAATGAAATTGTATCCTAGTTTTGACAAAACAGAAGATGCAACCTTTTAGAAGAACTCACTATTTGAAAAAAAAAGTTAGGGAAACTGGAAAACAATATGGTAGAAACTAGACACAGACCAACATCTCATGCTATATGTTAAGATAAAGTCAAAATTCATTGCAGGAAAATATATTCAAGTTTGTATCGTGGTCTGGCCCTAAGAATGGGAAACTAAAAGCATCATTCAATCCAGAAGTAAGAAAGAATTTTATCTAAAGAAGAAAAGGTTTTTAAAATAGCATAATAGCCTAGTCTGGTAAAATGACCTAGGACAGTAATAGCAAACGTTTTAGAGACCGAGTGCTCAAACTGCATGCTCAAGCTGCATGTGTGCAAACCCTTACCCTAGACAGAGGAAGGAGGAAGTGCTCCCAGTGGGCTGCTGGGCAGAGGAGCTGGTGATTTGAAAAATTTCCCCAGGCATGGTGGAGAGGGATAAGGGAGTATGCTTCTCCAGCATGGTCTGGCTAACATGCAGTAGGCTGATCAACATGGGGCTAGCAGAGTTGCCTTGGGACTGGTAGAGTAGCTTAAAGTCTGATAGAGTAGCCATAGAGCTAATGGAGAAGCCCCTGAGATGATGAAATAGCTCCAAGTGTGGATCAGGGTTTGGATATTTATAGGGGTTCTGGGAGCTTGCAATCTCCCATTAAAGGAAAATCTCCACCTTTTCTGAGAATTGTCTATCCCTTGGCATTACAGGGTGTTACAGGCTGAAGACCCAGGAGATGCAATAGAAGAAGAGGGCCCAAATCCAGGTAGAGGTGTGTTTTGAGATCTGTTACATCATAGTAATCTTGAGAATGCCAGAAAGGGAATGAGTATGTGCAGATTCTCCTACACTGTCAAAGCCCTTAGTGCACATGTCCCATGTTTTCCCCCCATTGACCCACCTGTCATAATTTATCAATGTAGGAGATCTCACTATCCTTCTGGAATTCTTTCATCAAAAATGGGAACATAGGAGGAGTATAGTACAGTAGACAACATAATTGGTAATTAATAATGCCTAACAGCTCAGAAATAAGGTGAATAAAAAATAATATTAGTGATTAAATAATACAGAACAGCACAAAGCTGGTGCATAAAACAGAGTAGTACAGAACCTTTATGATTGATTAATAATACAGAACTGGTTAACTGATTAATAATATAGATTCTGCAATTTATACTTTACTAGTTATGAAACTAGAGATTTTGCAGTTTATGCTTAACTTGTGCTAACTAATAACAAATACAAGATTTCAGTATATGAGAATCACTGCCCATTGCCAACTTTCATCAAAAGAATGCATCATCTAGAAATAAAGGGTCTTACCATAAAGAAATTAGGGGAGCACAAAATCATTTATCCATCAGGTTTTTGAATAAGGGAAGAAATTATAACCAAAAAGCTGCAAAGAATGTTACAAGAAGTAAAATAGATAACTTTGATTACATTAAACTTAAAAAGTTTTTGCACAAGCAAAAGCAATGCAACTAAGATTAGAAGGGAAACAAAAACTTGGGTTTATTTTTATAACAAGTGTCTCTGACAAAGGCTTCATTTTTCAAATATATAAAAAAGAATCAAATTTATAAAAATATAAGTTATTCCTCAATTGATAAAAGGTCAAAGAATATGAAAAGGTAGTTAGATGAAAAAATTAAAACTATTTATAGTCATATAAAAATGTCCCGAATCATTATTGATTAAAGAAATGAAAACTAAAACTCAGAGGTACTACCTCACACTTATCAGACTGGTAAATATGACAAAAAATAAAAATAGTAAATATTAGAGAGAATGTGGGAAAATTGGGACAGACACTAATATATTGTTGATGGAGCTGTGAACTGATAAAATCTCTGTGGAGAGAAATTTAGAGCCATGCCCCAAAAGGCCATCAAGATGTACATATCCCTTGATACAGCAGTACCAATACTAGGCCTGCATCCTATCTATATAAAAGATGGGGGGGAAGACTTAAACATACCAAATTATTCATAGCAATTCTTTTTAACATGTCAAAGAATTGAACACTGAAAGGATGTCCATCAATTGGGGAATGACTGAACAAGTTCTAGTATATGATTGTGATCAAATATTCTTGCACCATAAGAAATGACCTGGAGGACAGCAAAAACATGTGAACTGATGCAAAATGAAGTGACCAGAAACAGGAAAATGTTTTACACAGCAACAAAAATGATATATGATTATCAACTGTGAATTACAACTATTATCAACAATGCAAAGATACAAGACAACTCCAAGAAAATCATGGTGGCTATTCACCATCACTGAGTGAACTAAAGGAGTCTGAATGCAGATTGAAGCAAACATTTTTCATTTTTTTCCTTCATGATTTTCTTTCTTATATAAGTCTTCTTTCACAACATTATGAACATGAAAATATATTGCATGAAAACATATATATGACCTATGTCATATTATCTACTATCTTTTAGAGAGGTAAGGGATACAACATGGATCTCAAAATGTCAGAAAATGATTATTAAAATTGTATCTACCTATAATTGGAAAATACTTTTTTCAAAACTTGAATGAAAGCAATAGCATCATTTTCATATTTCATAGCTTTATTTTTAAACTCGCATACTGTAACCACTATTTTTCTTTTAAGATTATTTCTATTTTGAGTCAATAATAAACAACATAAATCATTTTGAACCACAGCAATAGCATATTTGTATTATGCAAATGTACCATTTTGTTTGTTTTAAAATTTATATTTTAATCTGAAAATAATAAATCATCTGATTCTTATCTAATTCCAGTTCTGAATGTTATCCTCTATTGTTATATATTTCATTGTTATTGATATTATTGTTTTATAATAATATAATAATTACCAAATTTAACTAATTTTCCCCAAGTGAACATGTTGTTTTATCCCAAAAATCATTTCCAATTCATATTCCCATTCCAGTTCCAGTTCATATAATTATAATTGACTTATAGTATTAAAAGGCTGATAGACACTCCAAAAAACGTTTAGTGCAGAAATATTTATTTCTAAGATGAAGATTTTAAAGTAAAAGGATATCACATATGGGGGCAGCTGGGTAGCTCAGTGGATTGAGAGTCAGGCCTAGACACAGGAGATCCTAGGTTCAAATCCGGCCTCAGACATTTCCCAGCTGTGTGACCCTGGGCAAGTCACTTGACCCCCATTGCCTACCCTTACTACTCTTCCACCTATAAGTCAATACACAGAAGTCAAGGGTTTAAAAAATAAAAAAAAAAATTATAAAAAAAATTTTAAAAAAGGATATCACATAACTTTTCCAAGGTCACAAGCTAATTAATGACAGTGTCAAAACTAGAACCCATAGCTTCTAGTTACTCCATCCAGGTCTTTAAACTATTTCATTCTCCCATGTATGTATGCAAATAAATATAAATTTAGCTATAGAACATTTTTGTCTTATCTAAAACAACTCATATTTTAGCTCTAAACTCAACTATTAATAACAAAACTCTCATTTCAATATTAATTAATTACAAATGCATGTTAATTTTACTCATTTAAATTTAAAAAATAAAAAAAAATATTTTATTGGTGATAATGTCTTGAAATCAGCTAATTGACTTACTATTAAGGATAACTAAAAACTGAAGGGCCATTAGAATCAGAACAGTAAGAACTCACTCATCTTTAAAGAATCTAGAAGAATTAGTATATTTTCTAACATATTATGCCATGAGAATTCTTCAAATAGTACAGGCTGATACACCCTTCACGAAAGATGTATTTCTGTACAAATCAGAATTCAAAGAAAATTCAATTTTATTTCCCTAACTGAATGTGTCCACTACATTCATATAGTAGGGGGACTTTTAACAGATAAACAACCAAAATGAGAATCAAAACATTTAATGATTAATTGCTTATTGAAAGATGAGAAATTGAATGTCTTTCCTGACTGATATAAACTGTTATTTTTATTCTAGGTTTTACAAAACCAAACTAAACAAATATTTCCATATGCAAAGAAAAATAAGATAGTACATGAATAAAATCACAAATCAATATGTTTAGCTCATTCTTCTTCATGTATACATAAAAGTCCCATCTACTAGAGTCACAGACCCTCTCCATTTTCCCTGTACCACAAAAGATATCATCAAAGCAGTCAATATGTACCTAAAGATTAAAACTTTCATATTATATCTTTATGTTCATTTTTCAGAAGTAGCATTCACAATTTTTTCCAGGATTATTTCTGTGGCTTTGTATAAATTTCTTCTGGGTCTATTAATTCCACTGTTTGTTATCTTCATGTAATTCCTTCCATTATTTTAATCAGTCTGTTAATTGTTTCTTATGGCACAGTATTATACCATCACAATCATATACCAAAAGCCATTCAGTAGAGAGAATTTAAATGTAGGTTTTAAGCTAAATATGAAAATTCTAACGTAATATTGTGGTCACTGATTTAAAAATATTACAACTGTCTTGCTGATGTCATTTATCCCAAGTCTATTCCATTGATCCTCCTCTCTATCTCTTAGCCAGTACCATATTGTTTTGATGACTGCTGCTTTATAGTATAGTTTAATATCCGGTACTGCTAGGCCCCCTTCCTTCACATTTTTTTTCATTATTTCCCTTGATATTCTTGATCTTTTGTTATTCCAAATGAAATTTGTTATAGTTTTTTCTAATTAAGTAAAGAAGTTTTTTGGTAGCTTGATAGGTATGGCGCTAAATAGGTAAATTAATTTGGGTAGAATTGTCATTTTTATTATGTTAGCTCATCCTACCCATGAGCAATCAATGGCTTTCCAATTGTTTAGATACAGTTTTATTTGTTGGTAAAGTGTTTTGTAGTTGTTTTCATATAATTGCTGTGTTTGTTTTGGTAGGTAGATTCCGAAGTATTTTATATTCTCTAGGGTGATTTTGAATGGTGTTTCTCTTTCTACTTCTTGCTGCTCTAGTCTGTTGGAAATGTATAGAAATGCTGATGATTTATGTGCATTTATTTTGTATCCTGCAACTTTGCTAAAGGTGTTGATTATTTCTACAAGCTTCATAGTTGATTCTCTAGGATTTTTTAAGTAGACCATCATATCATCTGCAAAGAGTGATAGCTTAGTCTCCTCCTTGCCTATTTTGATACCTTCAATTTCTTTTTCTTCTCTAATTGCAACTGCTAGTGTTTCTAGTGCAATGTTAAATAATAGAGGTGATAATGGGCATCCTTGTTTTTACTCCTGATCTTATTGGGAAGGCTTCTAATTTATCCCCATTGCATATGATGTTTGTTGGTGGTTTTAGGTATATACTGTTTATTATTTTTAGGAAAGGTCCTTCTATTCCTATACTTTTCAGTGTTTTCAATAGGAATGGATGCTGTATTTTGTCAAAGGCCTTTTTAGCATCTATTGAGATAATCGTGTAATTTTTGTTTGTTAGACTGTTGATATGGTCAATTATGTGGATGGTTTTCCTAATGTTGAAGCAACCTTGCATTGCTGGTATAAATCCCACCTGATCATGGTGGATGATCTTCTTAACTACTTGCTGGAGTCTCTTTGCTAGTATTCTATTTAAGATTTTTGCATCTATGTTCATTAGGGAGATTGGTCTGTAGTTTTCTTTCTGTTTTTGATCTCCCTGGCTTTGGAATCAGTACCATATTTGTGTCATAAAAGGAATTTGGTAGGACTCCTTCTTTGCTTACCATATCAAATAATTTAGAGCCCAACTTTTGGGACATGAATCCACTATTTGACAAAAGCTGCTGAGAAATTTGGAAAACAATATGGGAGAGATTAGGTCTAGATCAACATCTCAACCCTACACCAAGATAAATTCAGAATGGGTGAACGACTTGAATATAAAGAGGGAAACTATAAACAAGTTAAGTGAACACAGAATAGTTTACTTGTCATATCTGTGGGAAAGGAAAGACTTTAAAACCAAGCAAGAGTTAGAGAAAATTACAAAATGTAAATTAAATGGTTTTGATTATATTAAACTAAAAAGCTTTTGTACAAACAAAAACAATGTAGTCAAAATCAGAAGGGAAACAACAAATTGGGAAAAAATCTTTATAAAGAAAAACTCTGACAGGGGTCTCATTACTCAAATATGCAAGGAGTTAAAGCAATTGTATAAAAAATCAAGCCATTCCCCAATTGATAAATGGGCAAGAGACATGAATAGGCAATTTTCAGGTAAAGAAATCAAAAGTATCAATAAGCACATGAGAAAGTGTTCCAAATCTCTAATAATTAGAGAAATGCAAATCAAAACAACTCTGAGGTATCACCTCACACCTAGCAGATTGGGTAAAATGAAAGAAGGGGAGAGTAATGAATGTTGTAGGGGATGTGGCAAAATTGGGACATTAATTCATTGCTAGTGGAGCTGTGAACTAATCCAGCCATTCTGGCTGGCAATTTGGAATCATGCTCAAAGGGCTATAAAAGAATGCATGCCCTTTGATCCAGCCATACTATTGTTGGATTTGTACCCCAAAGAGATCATGGATAAACAGACTTGTACAAAAATATTTATAGCTGAGCTTTTTGTGGTGGCAACAAATTGGAAAAGGAGGGTATGTCCTTTAATTGGGGAATGGCTGAACAAACTGTGGTATATGCTGGTGATGGAATACTATTGTGCTAAAAGGAATAATAAACTGGAGGAGTTCCAGGCGAACTGGAGAGACCTCTGGGAACTGATGCAGAGTGAAAGAAGCAGAGCCAGAAGAACTCTGTACACAGAGACTGATATACTATGGTAAAATTGAATGTAATGGACATCTGTACCAGCAGTAATACAGTGACCCAGGACAATTCTGAGGGATTTATGGTAAAGACGCTACCCACATTCAGAGGAAGGACTGCAGGAGAGGAAACATATAAGAAAAACAACTGCTTGAACGCATGGGTTGGGGTGGACATGATTGAGGGTGTGGACTTGAAACTACCACACCAATGCAACTACCAACAATTTGGAAATTGGCCTTGATCAAGGACACATGACAAAACTAGTGGAAATGTGCATTGGCTATGGGTGGGGGGAGTGTGGGGGGTGAAGGGGAAAGGAGGAGCATGAATCATATAACCATGTTAAAAATGAATATTAATAAATGTTTGAAAAAAAAGAAAACAAAAACAAAAACAAAAAAAAATATTACAACTAAGTCAAAATGACTTTTATCAGCTTCATTTACAAAGAGGTGGAAAGAGTGAAAGTGGAAAAATGTAGATAATGGGACAGAAAATATTGCCTAGCTTCAAATAACCTAAGTTTAATCCTAATGTCTCCAGACTACAAATGCAAATACAAAAAGCAAATCTCACCATAATCCAAAGTCCTAATTAGCAGCCAAAATCCAAAGAACCAGGAGTCAATGAAGAATCTGCCAAGAACCTTCAGTGCGTTTGAGACCTAAACCTACAAGAATCTCATGAGAAATCATGATGAAGGGAGTGTCCCACCAATGGGCCAATGAGTAGAGAGGGTCTCTTCACCAAAGAACCAAGGAAGGAATCACTCCACTCACCACCTCAAGGTGATGTGGTATCCAGGGAAAGAGTCTCCTCTTCCAGTCTGGCTCACCAATGCAGAAAGCCTGACTGAATCCTTGAGTTGACCTATTAAAATAGTTTTTTATGTCACATCCTGTCACTTCCCTACTTTACAGGAACCAATCACAGTCTTTCAATTTGCCTAGAACTTCCTAAGGACAGCAGTGGCTTTTGGAAGTATGAATTTACTATAATAAATGACTTGCAAACTCTCTTACTTAGTGTCAAGTAGGGGTACTTTTGTTTTTGATTGATTAACATGCTGATTGATAGACCAAGAGAGTTTTGATTCACTCTTCACAGAGTCATTCCCCAGGTGATAGGTATCCCTTCAGTTTTCAATCTTTGCTAACACAAAGAGAGCTACTATAAGTATTTTGGAACATTTGGGTTCTTTTTCTCTTTCCCTGATCTTGGAACATAGACCCAACAATGATATTTCTGGGTCAAAGGTTATTTGCAGTTTTATCACTTTCTGAGTGTACATTATATTATACCTCCAAAGAGATCTTTTCCAAGTCAGAAATTTTAGAGGTGAATATATCAGAGTGAGAATTCCATTGTCTTATCCCATCAAATATTGATTAAATGAGCATTTAATGTGTCTATCATGTGTCAGGCACTGAAGATCCAAAACTAATTTTTTTAAATGCCACTTTCAAAAAACTTATATAAGGAAAAACACTATCCAGTAATAGTGGTAGTGTTAAGAGTGGTGTCATCTTTCTTGTCATCAGTCAGCCAACAAGTAATTTTTAAGTATTTTTTGGGTTCATGGCATTTTACTTAAAGTTTTAAATATAAATATAAGGAAAAAAGGAATTATAGAGATGACCATTCCAACCACCCTCCTTAAAATATGATTCTAATTAGGAGGAACCCACAGTACATAATATATTCCCGAACTGTGAGTTTTAGGACTAAGATAATCTTCTAGGTTGATGGGTTTCTGGACATGAGGAAAACCAGAGGAGTACTACAGGGTGAGAAAATTAGTAATAAGGATAATATATAAGTATATATGAAATAACTACAAAATAAAGGTAATTATGGGGAAGATATTATAAGCAAGGTCGATCAGGAAAGACAATATTCAAAGGAGCATTTAAGATGAATTTTGAAGAAAAGTAGGAATTCTAATATAGGAAAAGTGAGGAAGTAGGGCATTTCTGACATAGAGTTCTACTGAGCAAAAATGCATTTTGGTGTTTAGAGTGCATGAAGGAGTATAATGGATGGAAAGGCTGGAAAAATCTATTGGAGTCAGGTCATAGAGGGCATTACATGTAAAACAAGGGAGTTTTATTTGATTCCTGGAATTACAGGAATATAGTAGAGTTTATTGAGCAGAATGGAGATTAGATAAGACTTTTGTATTAGGTAAAATGGTGTTGTAGTAGAAGGTGAATAAGAGAAGGAACAGTCTTGAGACAGGGAAATCAAATAGGAGGTTATTTCCCAAATGATTCCCTCAGAGATGAGAGTAGAGAGTCATTTCAATTTAGTAAGATCTTTTTCCCCATAGCTTCCTTTCCTTATAAAAAAGGGGTATTAATAGCATACATTTCAGAGAGATTTTGTGATGAATAAATTATAATATTTGTAAATTGTTTCATAAACCTTAAAACATTATATGTGTTAGCTATTACTTTCATTATATATGTGTACATAGGCATACATATGAAAATTAAATATACATATAAATATAAATGTGTGTACACACTCTATACAACTCTTTACCTTCAATCTTTGTCCCAAGTCACCAATTCCTAAAGGATATTTAAAACTTGACTTCAGAGACATCTTAAAATCAACGCATATAAAATTGAAATGATTATATTTCCCTTCCAATCCTGTTCTTCCAAATTATTCTGTTTATGTTGAAGAGAAAAACATACTCTGCATAAACATTACCCCTAGGATCTCCAATTGCTCATAAAGCTTCTCAAACTGAATATCCTGTACACATTTTGAATTCAACATGTCCAAAACTGAACTTATCTTTCTACTCAATCCCTCCAAAATTTTTTGTATTCAAAAGCATGTCTCTTTCCTACCACCATTACAGTAACACTGGCCTTCTTTCTATTCCTGACAAAAGTGGTCTGATTGGCCAATAAAGTTATTTTCACTGGCTTTCCCCTATTCCCTCCCTCCCCATTTATGTCTTCTGGTCTACCCTGGATTCTTCTAAGAATAATTTAAATTTCCACTTTCTATAAGAAATCTTTCTGAACTTCTCCATATGTATTCCTTGATTGTCTAATGCACTTCCAAGTCTGAGGAATTATATATGGGGAAAGAAATAAGATCAACATAGTATTAATGTATGGGTTATCTTTGAATGTCGAGGGTGCCTTATCCTCTTCTCCTGAATTAGATTCAGCACTTCTCCCCAATATTTATGACCCCTCAAATATTACATTATTGTTAAATAGATAATCAACAAAATCTATTGACTATTTAACATGTTACACACTGTGCTAGGTACTAAGGATTTAAGTATGAAGAATGAGACAATACCTGTTGAAAAGAAATAAGGTAAAATGTTGATAATGGGGAGGAATAAAGGGATAAAGGTGATAGGAGAGTTAAGGGAATGAATGGGTGTATAGAAGGGGCTGCTCAAACAGGCTAATCACTGAGGCTAGAGACAAGGGGTATGGGGAGGAAATAAGCTGGGTTCTTCAGCAGAGAAGGTATCTCTATGATACAAGAGAAATTGGATCAGCCAGAAATGTTTGAGATCTGGCTGTAGGGATTCTCTGGTAATTTCTAAAGTCCCTTGAGGGAGGAGTCAAGAAGGCTCCTCCCTGCCAGTGAAACTGAATGTCTGCAGGAAGTCTCCCCTGAGTACTTCCTGCCCAAAATGGATGCCTAGGTTTTCCTTAAGAAATAAGAGAAAGTAATTTCTTCCCACTTCACCCTTTGCCTTAATATTCAATACAATGATTCACCAGAGGCTTTTGTACAGGTAACAAAGGGGATTTATTGATGGCAGGGATAAATTGAGGGAGAGAGGGTTTCAGAGTTTTGTAACTTCTGCTATGGAGAAAACTGGTGCTGGGGGAAGGGTCACTGGAGAGAGGGTCAGACTGAGAGAGGCCAGCTCTCCCAGTCAGGAAAGTTTCACTGCCCTTGAAGTAAAATATTTATCAGATCACTAAATAAGGGGATGGCTTGATTTAAGGATGTCCTACTTGCCTACAGAAGCTAAACCCACAATGTCCAACCACCAAAACAACCCTTCCTCCCAGGGCCCAGTGGGGAAATTCAGGGAAACAGGAGGGGTGTAAATGGAGAGATCAGGGAGCGGTCCAGAGAAATCAGGCTAGGTCCAAATGTCCCCAAGACAATAAGCACAGGCCAAGGCCAAAACCAAAAGCCCCAAAAGCCCTTTAGTTGAAGCTTCAGCACTATTTATAGTATCAGGCTCGAACTGTCTTTCTGTGAACATTCTAAAACTTCTAACTGCCAGGGTTGTTACAGTTGAATTTTCAAAAGCAAAAACCTTTTGCTGTAACCCTGTATTACATACCTAATTTCAAGGAATTTAGAGTTTAAAACACATGCACACACTGATCTATACATAAATATATGCATGCACAATATACATATACACACAATAAATATACATAGGAACATATATACACAGTACTAAATATAGATCAAATATGATATTATATGACATATTCAGCCCCTACCCATCAAACTGAAAAGTTGGTTGTGAGTCAGTGGTTGATGATAGTGGGACCCTCAAGATAGGTAAAGGATGAGGCAGTTAAATTTTTAGGGACATAGGGGAAGCGGGAACAGATAAAGAGGATAGAAGAGAATGAAAACATAATCATTAGATGGTGGTGGTTGGGTGGCTGGGAAAAGGCTCAGTCAACATGTGATATTTCATACTTTGCTGATTTGGATGGTTGTATAAATAAATTGAGACTATAATCTGACTTTTCCCCTGCCTTCTGAAATTCTCAAAAGGTGACTTCTTTTCTAATTGGCAGTATCCATTAAATTTTCTTATTAGAAAGAAACTAAATACCCATGGTAAAATTGAATTTTCTTCATGACATTATTAGGAATTTTGAGCTTGACTCAACATCAAATTACCTGGATCTAATTTATTGTATTATGGCCAATTTCAAGTAGCTTTTATTAAATATAATTTGGCTTCTATTTTAGGTTAGTCATTCTGAGAACCTTTTTAAAATGGAAAACCTTACCAACAAAAAATTAGTAAAAGAATCCTGGGAATCATAAACAGACAACTCAACAAGACAAATTTAGAAGATTTCCTTTTTGGATGGGATTCCTATAATATGCAGAGAATAGTAATTTAGAAAAAAAGTTAGAGAAATCTTTTTCTACCACATCTTGCTAAATTTTTAATGGAAGTTTGAACTATTTACTAACTCCTCCATACTGCTTTGTTTGGGGTCCCCTTAAAAGAGGAAACAATGTAGGGAACAGCTGGTAGAAATATCAACTATTATTCTTGTTAAACAACATGAAGCAAGAAAGCAACTTTTCAAATGTTGTTTTCTAAGCCCTAATTGCACACCTCATGCTGACAAATTAAGAAGCAAACAAGTCTATTCACATTTAAATAATAGGTTTTGAAGCAGTAAATGTCAAGCACTTCCCTATGAAACACTGTTTAGTTTGCAATTGGGAACAACTATTCACAGTGTGTTCACAATGAAAGATAATGAGGAGATATGTTGGGCACTCTGTTCACAAATGTTTGAATTTGACTTTTTTCCAACCCTTTTCTGGCCTTTGAGTATTATTCTATATGTACAGGAAAAAGACTTATTTTCTAAAGGAACTTTTTAATTTTGAAAATTATAATAAAGTATCATAAATCAATGAGTGGTTGCAATTATAGTATTTGAAGGAGCAGTGTTTCTTTCTGGGTGTAAGGCTTGCACTAATACAAATTATTACTTCTTTTTTGAGAGAATTTAACCTCTCTCCCTATATTCACATTGTCAACAATACCATCTTTCAATTGCTCATTTTTCTGGAGAAATCAAAGTTATATCTGAAGTAGGCAAATCTTATTTTTTGGTGGGGGGATGTGGCAGGGCTTGTAGGATTATTAAAAGAAGACTTGATGACCTAACAGTGCACAGAAGGTCTTCATGTCTTTTGATAAAATTAAAGGTCCTCCTATATCCAGAATATGATGCACAAAAAATATATGGGTCAAACTTTTATTCATATTCTGTACTCAAGGGATGAACTACTCACAAACTATAAAAAAGAACTATTTTTTAAGAAAAAGAATGAGTAATACAATCATCAGTGATAGATAGCAAAATTGTACATGTTCAGAATTTTTTTGTCAGTTACTCCCTAAATATAAGGAGAAAGTAGGGAGAGAAGGGGAAAAAAGATATTCCTTAGCCACTGTGCTTCTCAGACTACAAATAATAATCCATTAATGATCACAGCCTTACTCCAAAAATATCATTGACTCCTTCATGAGAAGCCTGATTGTTTTTACTCCATTAAATAGTCTTGACAGGTTCCCTGTCTTCATTAGTAAGGCTGACAATGTTATTTGCTGGTAGCACTCCTCTTCTGATCTTCCAGGGTTTCAAACTTACTAATGATGCTAGCATTCTCTTTATGTATTTTCCCCCAGAGAACTACTGAATTCCTCTCTAGAAGCTTGTGAGGAACTGTAGATGAGTATTTTCTAGAGGCAAAAGTATTTATTCATATATTCTCATCTCATTGGTTCAATTTTTCCTTTATATATAGTTTTTTCACCTTTTTTTAACTATGGAATATTTTTCCATGGCTACATGATTCATGATCCCTATCTCCCACTCTTCTCCCCCCTTCCCCCGCTCCAGAATCTGACAAGAGGTTCCACTAGGTTATACTTGTTTCATTGTTCAAAACCTATTTCCATGTTGTTCATATCTGTAGTGGTGTGATCCTTTAACATCAAAACCCCAATCATATCCCTATCACATTATGTGATTTTTTTTCTAATGCATTTCCATTTCCACAGTTCTTTTTCTGGATGTGGGAAGAATTCTTTTTCACAAGTTCCTTTGAATTGTCATGGGTCTACTAGCATTTCTGCTAGGAGAAGAGTCCATTACATTTGATTGTGCCATAGTGTATCAGTCGCTGTGTACAATGTTTCCCTGATTCTGCTCCTTTTGCTCTACATCAAATCCTGGAGGTTTTTCCAGTTCATGTGGAATTCCTCCAGTTCATTATTTCTTTTAGCATAATAGTATTCCATCACCAACAGATACCATTATTTGTTTAGCTATTACCCATTTGATGGACAACCCCTTATTTATCAGTTTTTTCTCACCATATAGTATTGTTTAAGATATGGTACTTCTAGACCCCCATCCTTCACCTTTTTTTTCATTATTTCCCTTGATATTCTTGATCTTTTGTTCTTCCAGATGAACTTTGTTATAATTTTTTTCTAATTCAATAAAAAAAAAGATTTTGGGTAGTTTGATAGGTATGGCACTGAATAAGTAGGTTAATTTGAGTAGAATTGTCATTTTTATTATATTAGATTGTCCTACCCAGAAAAAAGAGAGAAAACCAAATTAGTTGCATTAAAGGTGAAAAGGGTGACTCTACCATGAAGGAAGATGAAATTAAAACAGTTATTAGGAATACTTTTGCTCAAATGTATGAAAATAAAGTTAACAATGAAAGAGAAATGGAAGAATAAAATAAATTAATAAATAAATGAACTATCTAGACCAGTGATGGACAAATTTGTAAAGAGGGAGCCAAAGGAAAGGAAATGCTCATTTGTCAGTCTTAGGCAAATCTTTCTAAGTTTCATTGTATTGTATCATAGTCATTGTATTCATCAGATTAGGAATAATATCACGCCCACCAGATAGAACATTTCAGGCCCCCCCACCCCTGCATCTGGGCCAAGGGCCAAAGTTTGCCCATCACTGATCTAGACTATTAGAACAAGAAGTAGAATACTTAAATAAACCTACTTTGGAAAAATAAATCGAAAAGCCATAAATAAATTTCCTAAGGAAATATAAGCATCAGGACGAGACAAATTTACAAGTGAATTCTAAAGGTCAGCCAATTCCAATATTAAATATATCTTTTTAAAATAATAGTAAAAAAAGACTTTTACCAAAGTACTTTTTTAAAAAAAAATATGGTCCTGATACCTATACTAGGGAGAACAAAAATAGAATGAAAATTAAAGATCAATCTGATTAATGAATATGTATGCAAAATCCTAAACAAAATCCTGGCTAGTAACTCCAACATTTTGTCAATAATCAAACAGGATTTATACAAAAAATGAAGAGATGGTTTAATATGAGGAAAACTATCAACATCATTGATAATATTAATGAACAAAAGTAATGAGAAAACATAATCTATCAGTAGATGCAGAAAAAACTACTGACAAAACACAATCACATTATTTTTTTAAATACTGGAAAGCATTTGTATACATGAAATTTTTCCTAAAAATGATAAGAAGTAGCTACCTAAAATCAATAACAAGTATTATTGAGAAATGCTAGAAGCCTTTCCAATAAGACCAGGAGTGAAAGAAGTATTCCCATTATCACCAATATTATATAACAGTGTATTAGAAATTCTAGCTATAGTAATTAGAGAAGGAAAAGTAATTGGTAGAATCAGCATGGGAGAAGAGGTAATAAAACTATCTCTGTTTGCAGATGATATGATGGCATATATGGAAATCTTAGAGATTCAATTAAAAGTTATTTGAAACTATCAATAATTTTAGTAAAGGAGGTTACAAAATAAACCCACATAAATTATCAGAATTATTATATATTACTAGCAATTACCTGCAAGAAGAGATAGGAGACACTCCATTTTAAATAACTAGATGAAATAAAATATCTGGAAATATACCTACCCAAACAATCCTAGAAACATTAATCTTTTTTAAAGCAGTCTTTTATGCAAATAAAATCAGTTCTAAATAGTTGGAGAAACCAATAGATCATATATAATTAAAAGGACAATTTTACCAAAAGTAATCTACTTATTCAATGCCATCCCAATTTAGTAACCAAAAATAGTTTATTGAATTTAAAAAATAGCAAAATTCATTTAGAAGAACAAAAGATCAAGGATATTGAAAGGATTAATAAAAATGTAAAGGAAAAATATTTAATAGCACTAAATTTTAAATTATTTTATAAAGCAGACATTATTAAAATTTCTGTTATAGACTAAGAAATAGAAAGGTATATGAGTGGAATAGAACTGACATGCAATATACAGCAGTAAAAGAGTGTAATGATCTTATATTAAAGTTTTGGGGATAAGAAATCACTATTTGCTAAACATTGCTGGAAAAACTGGGATCTGGTTTGGCAAAATTTGGTATAGACCAGTGATGTGCAAACTACAGCCTACGGACCAGACGTGGCCCCCTGAAACATTCTATCCAGCCTTGTGATATTATTCCTAATCTGACAAATACAGTGAGTAAAAAATACAATGCAATGAAACTTAGAAAAAGTTGCCTTAGAAACAGACTGACAGATGAGCATTTCCTTTCCTTTGGACTCCTCTTTCAAAATTTTGCCCATCACTGGTATAGACCAATATCTTACATCATTCACTAAGTTAAATACAAATTGGATATATGATCCAAACAAAAGGATATAGAATAAATAAATAAGAGGAAGGAATACACTACCTTTCAGATTCATGAATAGGAGAGGAATTTGTGAGCCAACAAGAGATAGAAAACATTGTGAAACGCAAAATTGATAATTTTGAATACATTAAATGAAAACATTTTTGTACAAATAAAACAAATGTTACCAAGATTAAATGGAAAGGAGAAATTGGGGTTGGGGAGGATTATAGATTGCTTCTGAAATTGAGGTCTCATCTAAAATATATAGAGAACTTTGTTAAAATTTAAGAATAAGATCAATTTCTCAATTGAGAAATAGGCAAATGACATGAACGGACAATTTTTGGAGGAAGAAATCAAGACCACATGTAGATAAATTGACAAAAATATTTTAATCACTATTCATAAGAGAAATGCATACAAAAACAACTATGAGATATTACCACAAACCCATAAGAACAGCTAAACTGTTAAAAAGAGTAAAATGAAAATTGCTGGAGCAGATGTGGAAAAATCAGGACACTAAAACACTGTTAGTAGAGCTGTGAACTAATTCAACAAATTTGGAGAGCAATTTGGAATTATACCCAGAGAATTATGACATTTTGTAAACCCTTAGGCATAGCAAAAAATTTCTGGATCTGTTTCCCAAGAGATCAGGGAAAAAAGAAAAGAACACATGTGTTCCAAAATGTTTGTAGCAGCTCTCTTTGTGGTGGCAAGGAATTGGAAATTAAGGGGATACCCATTAATTAGGGAATGGCTAAAAATATTGTGGTATATAATTGCAATGGAATATTCCTGCAACACAAGTAGTGATGAGCAGGCAAAAAAAATAGGTTATAAAATTACGAGGTAATGAACAATGAAATGAGTAGAACCAAGAGAACATTATGCAGAGTTACAGAAAAAATGCCAGAAGAATAACTGTGGATGTTACCTCCAGAAAATGTGAACTATCTCATTGAAAAAAACAACTTATCTGGAAAATAGATCAGAGATAATTGAATAATTATTAGATTAATTAAAAGTAATGTTTTAAAAAAGCCCAAACATCATAATACAAGAAATTATCAAAGAAAACTGCCCTGATATTCTTCAACAACAGGATAAAATAAAAGTTGAAAGAACCCACAGATCACTTCCAGAAAAAAAAAAGTATTCAATTGGCAACTCTCAATCATATTCAAGAAAATTCAAGAGCCACCAGGCCAAGGAGAAAAGACTAAACCTAAACAGAAAATCTGATGTCCAGTAACAAGACCCAAGAAGAGCCAAAAAAGGTAAATACGATAGACAGAATTTAAGGGATTCAATAAGGTCAAACTATATCTACTCGTACATGGGATTAATGAACAGAAATTAAGGGAGAGAAGGAAGATATTATCATGGAAAGTGGAAAGTGACCAAGAATTGGCAAAATTTATTCTGAATTCATAGATGCAGGTTGAAATGCAGTTTACAAGCACTTATGAAGATATTCTCATTGTCTTAGACATAGTTAAGATACACAGTTATGAATGACCTGTCATTTTTTAAAACTATGACACTGACAACTTAGCAATTATTGTTTCATTAATGCCCTTTCAATAATTTAAATATATTCACACATATTATACTCTCCTATATTCAGAAGGTTTTAGAGAATTCTCTAAGATGAGTTTTGTGATGTTTTAAATAATCAAATCCTTGATCAAAGATTTAGTTATAAAGCATTTTACTTACTATTCTGTATTTTTTTATTTTAAAGATTAGGTGACAGAAGCCCTAAAAAGATTAAGTAATTTACTCAAGGTCACATACAAAACATTTGGCATGTTTGAGATTTTATATATATATACATATATATAAAATCTCAAACATGCCAAATATATATATGTAGACAAAATACAAATGCTATCATTCATTAATGCTGTGTATTATTGAAAATGTTTCAATTCAGAGAGTATGTCATTGACTCCAAGTGGAATGGATGACAATTAGATGAATGAAGCATGTATATTTTCTTTAGATGATAAATTTAACAAACAGAACTATAATTGAACACTTCATAGGCATGTTAGATCAATCTATATAATAAGCAAGGGCAATAATCCCAGAAATATTTGGTATTAGAAACACTGTCTCAATAACTGTAGGATAAGAGGAAAAATATTTTAGTTAGAGACTTTAGACATATGTTCAAAAACTCATACTGACACTATCTACATGACCTCAATCTGTTTACTCCTTGGGTCTCAGTTCCCTCATCTCCAAAAGTAAATGAATGGAATAGATTATATTTAAGTTCCTATTTATCTCTAAATTATAAAAAATAATTCTAATTCAGATCCTTCTACTATCTGTCATCCTTTCTACTTTGTCCCCACAAAATAAATTTATTAGACATGCCTACAATAGGATGAATTTGTACATTGTCTCTAATTAGTTGAATTTCACTGAATTGTGAAAAAGCACTAACGATGCTTTGATCTTTATTGTTGCCTAAAAGTCTGATGTATAGGTCATCAAAGTCAGGACTACAGAGTTGACTACTTATGTTGCAATCTTCATGAGGACCCTCACCTTTGATAAAGCTGGATTTGAATTACAACTTGGGTACTTAGTAAACTGTATGGCCTTGGGCAAGTTTATTTAAACTTTCTGGACTTTAATTGCTTCATCTATAAGATCAGAATACCTGTATTATGTACCTAAAAGAGTTTTAATCAGGCTCAAATTAAATAATTTGTATGACATACTTTGTAATCTTTAAAACATTAAATAAAAGTCAGATGTCATTAGTTATCCAATTATCCAATAATGAAAATTTACTTCTGACTTGCATTCCTGCTCACATATTATCTGAAAATAACATTAAAATATTTTCTTATATTTATTCTTTTAATTTCATTCAAACTATTTTTTGCTGAACTAAGTAAAAACAAACAAAAAACTTAGACAAATAAGCATTCTGGATAATGCTTTTCTTACAGTCTATAATAGGCAATGAGAATTTTAGAAGGAAATAAATTGTAAATATATATATGTGTATATACATATATATATACACATATATATATACATAATTGAAATGTACAGTGTCCTAAAAGTATAATTTCCTGGTACTTTTCCTCCTGTGAATAGAAGTAGGGTTAAATGGCAAAAAATACATGTTGTTTTAGACAGATTCAAGAAGGAATGAATTTAAATAATAATTAAAACACTTTTAGGCAATCTCTCTCTGTTCCTGTGACTTCATCTGTAAAATGAGGATATCACCTACTTCAATGGTTTACTGTGAAAATAAAATGAGTTAACATGCATAAGATGCTTTGCAAACCTTAAAATACCATATAAAGGTTAGCCAAGATGTTGATGTTGATGATTTTTTTTCTTTTTTTCTTTTTTTTTTTTAAACCCTTGTACTTCGGTGTATTTTCTCATAGGTGGAAGAGTGGTAAGGGTGGGCAATGGGGGTCAAGTGACTTGCCCAGGGTCACACAGCTGGAAGTGGCTGAGGCCGGGTTTGAACCTAGGACCTCCTGTCTCTAGGCCTGACTCTCACTCCACTGAGCTACCCAGCTGCCCCCGATGTTGATGATTTTTAAATGGCTGCAATCCTATGAATGCACAATGTTGCCCTGTCTGCTATATTTAGACATAGCCTCTGCTTGGAAAAATAACTTATGCTTTTAATAAGACATTATTTTTATGAGCTTCAGCCTATGTTTTCTCTGAATCCAGAGAGAATGACTTTTTTGTACAGTGTTAGTCCTGAATCTGAAGCAAAGTACACGGAACTTTGAAAACCTTCTGAATTACTATATTTTCTTGCCTTGTGTACTATTATAGTAAGGATACTCTTTAGACTAAGAAAAATGCCTTTATTTCTTATGATTATGTTTTAGGAAAATAAGGAGGCTAAAACACTAAGGAATGCTTTTTTAAAATCAAAATTTACCAATTCTACTCTACCTTTAGACACTTAAAAGCTGAAAGTCCTTTATAAGTAAATAAAAATAATAGTTGTAAGATAATTATTAGATCTGTATTTTATGACTACCTAAAGAAATAAGCATTGGGTGGGGGCAATACTTCCAGAAAATTTCATTATAACTACTTCATGTACAGCAGGTGAGCATCACTGGCTTTTAATTCTGAGGCCTGGCATTTAATTACCTTTATAAGTGAAGGGAAGCTATTTCACTTATATGAGTTCCAGCTACTTTCATCTTTGAGGGAGTTCTCTAGATGATTGCTATGTTTTTTTTCCCCAATATGAATTTTCCAAGCCTATATTCACCTACACATTTTGGGCATGGGAGCAAACAAAAGAGAGACAGAGAGACACAAAGGTAAGGAAAGTATTTATCCATTTAACAGGCCCATAAAAATATAGAATGAAAATATCATTCAAGTGATGAAAGATAATATTTTCTTTTCACAGTATTCTTCAGACTTGTTTCTCTGCACCTCACTTATTCACCAGCCATCATTTTATGTGCTGCTAAATTATCTCTAATCCCTCGAACGAATACAAATCCACTCTCTCCTTTGACCAAGTTCCCGTTATCATGATATCTTCTCCCAAATTTTCTTTCCTTTCTTAGCTCTACAGCATCTTTATTCTTATCTCAAATATATTTGTCAAGTCTTACATATGTCTTAGCTGTTTGAGATGTTGGAATACAGGCTTTTTGACAATGGAGATCTCATCTTCAGTTATTTTTTTTATCACTGATCATTTATTTTCCAAAATGTGTCCAGGGAATTAAATGGCATTTTATTTTGAGATGTGAACTATGGCACCCAAAGGCTATAAAAACCATAGCAAGAATTCTAATTATTTCTTCCAGTCAGGAAGTTTTAGATTGACATCTTTAAATTCCTAGATTAGAAAAAAGAGAATCCCCCAAATTGTGGCAGGATAATTACAACAAAGAAAAATTGAGAATTGAAACATTTTATGCAAATTAAAAACCTTTAAAGACATTAACCTCCTACCAACCAGTAATTATGACTCACTCAGGTTCCCATAGCTCTGATTGGTGAGTTGGCCTGAATTTGAAAAGGCCTAGGCTTCAGTTACTGTTTTGGTTAGCTCCATGCCATGCTATTACCTGTTTACTTCCCCCTAATTTGTCCATGTTATATTTTATTGCCTTCAATTATAACATCAGGCCATTGAAGGAAAAGACTACCCTTTTTGATTATATTTGTGTTTCCAAAATTTATCAATGGCTAGCAAATTGTTTATATGTATATATACACATATATACACACACAAAATTTTTAAATCTATATTTGTCTATGTATATCTCTATATTAACAGCTATATATGAAATCTCAATCTCTATAGCATTTCTATCCACCTCTATAACTATAATTTTTTCCCCATCTATACTATTTGTGTCTCTGTATAACATTTCTGTAAATATTGGTAATTTTCTTTCCACTTTTAATTTTAGTTTCTCTATATAGAAAATGGGGATCATTAGTTATCAAATTATATAATCCCGTAGGGTTATTATAAGCTTCAAATAGTATAATAGTGTAAAGGGAAAATAATGATGCCTAGAAACTATAGTGTATATTAATCCTTTCCTGTTTACAAATATACTTATCTTTAAGAGAATAGGTTAGTTACTTTGAAATTTAAGACGATACTATGTATATTAGAATAAGATAGATTTACTTTTAAAGAACCATTACTGTTGTTCAAGAAAAATATTTATTGTTTTCACTATTGACCTGAAATTAAAACCTTCTTAAATTATAGTGTCTTACAAATTAAAACATTATTCTCTTAATTTTTAGAAAAAGGAGAGAATATTTTGCTGAAAAGGGTAGCATAGGAATTTAGGGGATGTAAGAGTATGTGCTACCTCTTACCTAAACTGGCTGCAAGACACAGGGCAAGTCTCTTAACTGTTCAGTGACCTGAGCTAACTATTTAAAATCAAAATTCAGTTTTTAAACTATATTGATGTGTTTTCTTACTAAAAATTCTCCAAAATAATGAAATCATAGAATTAGTGGAAGAAATAAATGAGAAAGAACACTTACCAGATTATTATTCATTGTCAAGAATCTTAAAGTTCTATGAAAAGAAAAATTAATTTTAATTTGAAATAATTTACATGCCACAATTCTAACTGATAGCTAGAATATTATGCCACTATCACATACCTGACAAGTGGTCATCTGGCCTCTGATTGAATATCAGTTATAATGGGGTAAATACCACCTCCAAGGGAACCAATACTAATGCAGGATAGTTTATTTTTAGGAAGTGTGTTTTGATATCAAGGTTACATGGAACTATTTACAATATTTACCATTGAGGAAAGAGAGAACAAAATGGAATTTATTAATATAGAGGCCAGAAAGAAAAATCTGGCTCATTATTCAAGGTAGAATAAGTGAAGTTCTTGTCATTTCTAATAATTCATAGAAGAGATCAGAATTATAGAGTATTCATACTTACTCTTTCATACCAAAAAAGGAAAGAAACAAAGAAAGAAAGAAGGAAAGAAAGAATTAAAATTAAATGCAAGTGCAGGATAATAAATATTAAATTCTTTAGTGATTTCCTATTACACATTTTAAACATAGGCTAAAGAATCCAGTGATTGTGTAATAACTAAGATGAAAAATTTCTGAAGCACTGATTAAGAATACATATCCTCTGCCAGTGTACAATAATCACTAAGTAACTCACCAAATCTTGTCCGTTTTAATTTATGCAATCTAGTTTAAAATGTAGGGCTTTCTCTTTTGAAAATGTTTGTTGTTATTTATTGAGGAAGAAAAAAAAGAACACAGACATCCTTAGCCTTTGTGATAGGTGCAGGAAACACCTTCTTTTCTTACTCAGGAACCCAGAAGTACATCCTTGCTCTTTACCTGAACCCTTCTTTTCCTTAACAGCTGGAGAAACAGTAGCTGCAATCAAGGATACAACAGAGTTGTCCCATGGCCAGTGATATTACAAAGCACTTCACTCTGACAGTCCAAGGAAGAGTTCAGTTGAGGAAAAAAAAAGTTACTATGAAAAAATCTTCTATAGCACTCCTCAATTTCCACAAGATGTCCTGGTACTGATTATATTTCCAAATTATGAATTGAGTGCCTTGAAAATATTTTTTATTCTCTTCTTTTTCTTTCTCTATTTTCTTCTCTTGCTTCTTTCCTTCTTTTCCTTTTTTCCCTTCCTCCCCCATGCTCAAATAGAATAGTAGTTGCAAAGTAACTGAGTAATTTTCCTTGAGTGACCAAGATAATGCATAAAAGGACAATAAAAACTCTTCTACCCTTGATATCTCAGAAAAATTTAAAAGTTTGTTATATTGGTATAATATTTCACTAATCTCTTTTAGGACTTGAAAGTGAGGAAGATATATCTTTTGTTGTTCAGAGGAGAGAGACAGAGACAGTTAAAGAAAAAGAGATGAGATGATAGGCAAACAAAATAATATAAATTATAAATGATCAAAACAACATTACATTTTAAATTATAAAACTGATAACTACATTTCACCTTAGTGTGTGTGTGTGTGTGTATGTGTGTGTAAAATGACAATGAAGTAAACTGAGGTGTGATTTTTTTTCTCCTGTCAAGATAATAGTTTATTAACATCAATGCATATAACTGTTAATAAAATTGATCAGAATGTCCTCCTCAGTAGTTTGGGGATCTACACATAACCAATTTATTAGTTAGGCGAGCAGTAATCAATAAATTGATTAATTGGTCTTTCTCAGTGAGAAAAAACACTGAATGAGGACTATCACAGTCTTTTAAACCTAGGTATGCCTTCATTCTGATTGTCCTCACAGTACATAATTTGGGCCAACCTTTGAGAAGATAAAACTATATGTGTAATAACATTATTCAAACATACATTTAGTTCAGACTGGAAGAGATGTATTTGAGGTATATTGAGAAATGGAGTTTTCCAAAATAGGGAATACTGATTATTAAATGATATAGCATAAAATTATTTCCCCTTAGTATGAGGTTATATGCATGTCTATATGCATGTATGTATACATACACACATATATATGCATATATATTTATGCATATAAATGCAATGTGCACATAATAACAGATATATATGCATTTCCATATCTAGATGTATACCATACATATACATGCATAGATGTATGACATATATGTATTATATATACATGTGCATATGTATATATAATATGTTTTTATCTAGAGAAAATAATTTATAAAATCACTGAAGATTAGACTTCCTGGCCCTTTTATATTAATGTTCTACCAAAATAGACATTTATTATGAAAATAAATTAGCATGCATTTTAAAATTCTTCCCTAAAATCTATGTAATCATTCATCATCCACTTTAATTTTATGCAAAAAATTATATAAAGTCAATAATGTGATAGTTTCCAAAATATAAAAGTGTGCAGATATTTACTTTCAGAACATCATTCTAAGATGGAATTTTTTCCTGTTTTTTCTCTAAAATGAACTTATAAAATCACTCTAGACATTATAAAATATCTGGGAAACTACTTTGCAAGACGAATCCAGAAATTATATGAACATAACTACAAAAAACTTTTTCACACAAATAAATAACACTAGCTTTGGAAAAACATTACTTGCTCATGGGTAGGATGAACTAATATAATAAGAACAACAATCCTAGCTAAATTAATTTATGTATTCAGTGCTATACCTATCAAACTACCAAAAACATTTTTATAGAATTAGAAAAAAATTATAACAAAGTTCATTTGGAAGAACAAAACATCAAAAATATCAAAGGAACTAATGAAAAAATGTAAAAGATGGAGGTCTAGCAGTACCAGATCTCAAAATGTATTATAAAGCAGTGATCATTAAAACAATATGGTTCTGATTAATAAATAGAAAGGAAGATCAATGGAATAAACTTGGAGTAAATGATCTCAGTAAAATAGTGTTTGATAAAATCAAAGATCCTAGCTTTTGGGATAAAAATCCACTATTTGATGAAAACCGCTGGGAAAATTAGAAAACAGTATATGAAAAATTAGTTCTAGATCAACATCACACACTCTTTATCAATATAAATTCAAAATGGGTAAATGACTTAAATATAAAGAGGAAAAGTAGAAACAAATTAGGTGAATATGGAATAGCATACTTGTCAGTGCTATGGAAAGAGAAGAAATTTAAAACCAAGCAAGAGACGGAGAACCACATTACAAAATGTAAAAAAAAAAATAATAATAATTTTCATTATATTAAATTTAAAAGTTTTTGTACAACCAAAACCAATGCAACCAAAACTAGAAAAGAATCAACAAATTGGGGGGGGAAATGTATAACAAAAACATCTGAAAATGGTCTAATTTCTCAAATTTATAAGGAACTAAGTCAATTGTATAAGAAACCCAGCCATTCCCCAATTAACAAATGGTCAAGGAATATGAATAGACAGTTTTCAGATGGGGAAATCAAAACTATCAATAATCACTGTTCTAAATCCTTCCTCATTAGAGAAATGAAAATCAAAAAAACTCTGAGGTGCCACCTCACATCTAGCAGATTGGTCAATATGACAGTAAGGGAAAATAATAAATCTTATAGGAGTTGAGGTGGTGGATTGTGAATTATCAGTGGTTCCCAAACTTTTTTGGCCTACCTCCCCCTTTCCAGAAAAAATATTACTTAGGCCCCTGGAAATTAACTTTTTAAAAATCTTAATAACAATTAATAGGAAAGATAAATGCATCTGTGGCCATCACTGCCCTCCTGCAGCACCCACCAGGGGGCGGTAGCGCCCTCTTTGGGAATCACTGATCTAACCATTCTGGAAGGCAATTTGGTATTATGCCCAAAGTGCTTTAAAAGATTATTTATCCTTTGATCCAATAATACCACTACTAGGTTTGTACCCCCAAAGAGATAATAAGGAAAAATACTCATGCAAAAATATTCAGTAACATTCTTTGTGGTGGCAAAAAAAATTGGAAAATGAATACTTGTCCCTCAATTGGGTAATGACTGAACAAATTGTGTTATATGATGGTGATGGGATATTATTGTACTGAAAGGAATAAAGAACTGGAAGAAGTCCATGCGAACTGGAAAAAAACTTCCAGGAATTGATGCAGAGTGAAATTTGCAGAATGTGGGATCCATATTTCTGAGAGGGGTTCAAACTGCATCACAGAATTCCATAGTGCCCTCCAGAACTCTTAGGCAGTTAAAAGCAGTTGGATTTCTGGTATAAAAACAAGTACACCCCACTTGCAAAGGTTCCTGACTCTTTGCTCTTGGCTCTGAGCAGAGGGACAATCTGTGTAGCTCTGGGCTGGGAAACTCAGCCACTGTCAGCCAGGGCTGCTTTACCTTGGTAGCTAACCACAAAGACAGACCTTCAAGCAAAAGTACAGTGTACCTTCAGTTTAGCAGGTCAGGTTTTAGAAAGAAGATTATTTAGGGCTTAGATTAGATTTCAGCCATTCAAGTTATGCACACCTCCCCCCGCCCCAGGTGAATGTGTTGTTAGCCTACAGTTAACAGTTTAGTCAGATTACTTTCCCTCCTCTTTCCTTAAACTGATTCCCTTTCCTGTTCCCTGAAATCATTAAATGCATTTAGTTTATGAAAAGATAGAGTTCATGTACATCTGGGGATTATCCTTACTACCTTCCTTTCATCAAGCCAAGTATTTCAGTTAAGCAGGGGCTGTAACTGCCTTTGTCCTGGGGGCCTGTGCTCAGATTTGCTGAAGACTTTAACCTCATACATTTCCAACCTGTGAGAGAGTAATTCAAACAAAGTTATCATGACAAGGGGTTTAGTCTCTGTCTACTTACCATCTTGGCCCAGAAGTTTTTCAATTATAATATCCTCCATAACCAGACAGTTAACTGATTTCCAACTGCTTACAGGGTAGGGGGAGGTTAAGGAGTACTCTATAGGCTCCTGCCCCTCCCATCCCTGCAAGTCTGCCTGCTTCTCCAAAGACCAGGGATTGGGGAGACTCCATTGTCATCTGACCCCTAATCTCACAGTTTCCCTAATCCTACAAGAACAAGAAAATTGTACACAGAAAGTAAAACATTGTAAAACAATCCAATGTAATTGACTTTGTTACTAGTAGCAATGCAACAAGCTGGTACATTCCTGAAGGATTTATATAAAAGAATGCTATAAACCATGAGAGAAAGAACTATGGGAGTAAAAATGCAAAAGAAAAAATATCACATCACTTATCACATGTATATCTGGGTATATGATTTGAGATTGCTGTATAGCAAAAATGAATGATATGGAAATAGGCATCAATCGATAACATTTGTACAACCCAATGGGATTGATTGTTGGCTCTGGGAGGGGATAGTAAAGAGAGAAAAGAAAGAAAATTAGTTATGTAAACAGAAAAAATATTTTTAAATAATTTTAAAAAATAAATAAAATGAAATTATGAAAACCTAAAGAAATACTCAAAACTGTGGGTCTTCAATATCCAATCATGTATAGAAGTCTTCATATTGGGAACTTGTTACCTTTAAAACTTTGGATCAAATGATTTTAATTATTGAATCTTGTCAAGAGAAGAGAACTCTTGAATTGAATCAAGTTTTTCTTTTCTTTTTTGTCTCCTAAACACTGCTTTCTTTTCTATAGAAAGTTATAATTGAGGAAACTATATTAATGCAAATCAGCAACACCTCTATAATTTATAGTCTTATGTGACGAAGACATCAAATTTTAGTGACATATCTGAGATCACAAAGAGAATATGTTTTTAGAGACAAAATCTTACTCTGGGTATCTTTGACTATGAGGCCAGAATTGAGCCTGTTCACTTTTTTAATTGTATTTTCCTATAAAATCATAAATTCATAATGATCTGGGACTGTTTAGTATATCATTTAATACTTAACATTTTGAAGGACACATGTTGAAAATACAGATTTGATCATTTTAATACTGATTAATGAGTGGATGGAGTTAGAGGTGATACAACTCATATCTGTATTCCATCTCTTTCTTATAGATGGTAGCCACATATCAGGTTCCATTCCTAATATTGAAAAACATTTAAAATATCACATATATAATTGTCTGAATAGTTAAATATTTTAACTTCTTACTGTATCTAGATATCTGAGGTCAATTTAATTCAACAAATATTTTGATGTATCTTTTAAGAAAATGTCTTTAAATAATGGAAATTTCAAAAAAAAGCATTTCTGAAAACATAAATTCTCTTAATTTTTATCTGTATTTGACTTTGCTAGTCTTGAAATAACAACAGATTCCTCTTGAGTTGAATCTCCAATAGTATTTTCATGGTGTAAAAAAGTGAGTTATGTATATCAAAAATACAAGCTGCCATCTCTGATATGTTTGAAGTTTTCTATGTCAAAGTAGCTATAATATTTCATTCCTGCTTTAAGCATTAGGATGAAAAAAAATGCATGAAATTGACTAGCAGCAATGGAGAAAAACAGAAATGAAGCTTTTATAAAGTTTTATTTAAATTTAGTGTTATTTAAATGGACAAGGAAAAAGTCATACATTATTTCTTATTTGCATTTGTCTTAGACTCTACATTTTAGCTCATTGCAAGTAGCATTTCTAGATTAAATTTGTCAGGTATATTTAGTATATTAACATTGCACTTAATTTTCCAAAACTGGAATAAACAGTTGAATTATTTCATTACCTACATTTTGCCTACTTTTGATGTTTCAGGTGCAACTTCATAGCAGAAAATCAGCTTATTTCACACATCATTTGGAATCACCAGAATTAGTTGTGCTACAGTCAGCATTTAAGAAAAAAGTTTTACACTAGCTTTTCATAATCAAACATGAGAATATATTTGAAGTATTCAAATAAGTCTTTTCTAATGCAGAATTAGTGGAGATATGAATATTTATTAATTTTTATGTTTAAGGAGTCCTTCTGATGCAGTGGATGGAATTCTTGGCCTGGAATCAACAATATCTGAGTTCAAAATCAGGTTCCAACAAAAGCTGTAACCCTGGGCATGTCATGTAATTTTTTTCTTCTCTCAGTTTCCTCAATTTCAAATTCTATGCATTTCAAATTCTATGCAACATGAAGTTGAGACAGTTGGACAATTGGTAGGAAATAAATTACAGTGATTCTCTAGTGAACTGAGGGTAGGACTCTGTTTCTTGTTGATAAACATATCCATAGTCACAGTCCTTGTGGAAATTTCAGGGGGAGGAAGTATTCTAGCACACATACACATGTGGCCACAGGGGATGTAGGATGCTGGTCACATTAATAGGACAGAAAAGATTTATTGTGTTCACTCAAAGATTGGCCAGGAGAGATATAGATATACTTCTACTTAGATCAAACATCCCTGGAAAAACTGAAAATGTATAGGTCCTCACAACTGGCTCTTAAAGTAGCTGCACAAAATTTTGAAGCTTGAGAAAGTGACCCCCTTCACCAGAAGGAACAGAGCCAAAGTTTTTTCTAAGTTAAAATTCAAGAAAAAAACTGGAAAATGGGGGGAAATAAGAAATTCATCATAGAAAGCTCCTATCAAGACAGGAGAGATCAAAACACAAACTCAGAAGGCAACAAAATCAAAACTGCTCCTTCATATACACAAGGAAAAATGTAAATTAGTCTCAAACCCAAAAATAATTCCTGGGAAACCTTAAAATCATTTTAAAATTTAAATAGGATATGCAGAAAAGAATTGGCAAATGAGAGAAGCACAAAAATGATAAAGAAAATAACTTATAAAAGAGAACAAGCCAAAGGGTAAAAGAGACAGAAAAATTCACTAATTATAAGAACTTCTTACAAATTAGAATTAGGGAAGAGAAAAAAGATATACAAAATTTCACTGACTAGAAGAATTCCAAGCAGAGTTGGTCACATGGGATAGGATATACAAAAATCCACTGAAGTGCAAAATGTCTTAAAAAGTAAAATTACTCAATAGAAAAAAGAGATATAAAAGTGCACTGACAAAAATAATTCTTTCAAATTTAGAATTGGGAAAGTGGAAATTAATGATTCCAGAAGACATCAAAAAACATTAAAAGAAAAAAAATTAGAGACGAAAAGTATATATTTCATTGGAAAAAAACTGACTTGAAAATAGATTGATAAGTGATAATTTAAGCATTTTTGGACTGCCTAAAGTCATGATCTAGATATCATCTTTCAAAAAATTATCAAGGAAAACTGACTGAATAGTCTAGAAACAGGAAAAAATAGAAATGGAAAATATCCACCAATCACCTCCTGAGAGAATCACCAAATGAAAACTCCCAGGGAATATTATAACCAAATTATAGAGTTTCCAATTCAAAGAAAAAATGTTCCAAGTGTCCAGAATAAAATAATTCAGATATCATGGAGCCACAGTCAGTACAGCATAAGATTTAGAAGATTCTACCTTAAAGGGAATAATATTATAGGGGAGAAATGGATAGTCAATTAAATAGAAGACTTTCAAATATTTCTGATGAAAAGATGTGAACTGAATAGAAAATTTAATTATCAAATATAAAACCCAAGAAAACATGAAAAGGTAAACAGGATAGAGAAATCATAAGGGATTCAATAATGTTAAAATGTTTACATTTCTATATGAGATGATGCTTGTAACTCCTAATAACTTTATCATTATTAGGTTTATTAGGGTATTTAAAAGTATTATATGTAAAGAGAAGGCAAGGTGTGAGTTACATATGATGAGATAATATCTAAAAAATAAAATTAATTTATAAGAAAGAGGAATACACCAGGAAGAAGGGAATGGGACAGGTAGAATGGGACAAATTATCTCATTTAAAAGAGGGACAAAAGAGGTTTTAGAGTGGTAGGTAAAATGGAAGACGTGTGGAGAGGAGTGCCTGAAACATTAAAATTAGTTCAAAGAGGGAATATATATATATATATATATATATATAAAACCAGGAATCAGACTTTAACTTTGATTTATACTTACTATGTGGCATGTGCAAGGCACCTAACTTGTCGCATCCCTAAGCACCTCTATATGTCTACAATTTGCAGAAAAGATTGCAAGATTTCCAATCAATTTGGTACTGGAAAACTTTGTTAATTGAATTAATAGTACTTGTATTTTAAATATTAAGTATCAATAGAAATCACTATGCTGGATTTTTTTTCATTTTCTCTTTCCCCATTAGACTGATTGAGAGTTTCTTGAGACTAAAGACTTTTAAAAAGTTGCCAAAAGTGAATGGATAGTGAATAGGAAAACAGTATGAATTTAGGTTGAACTAGTGACACTTAGGGATACAGATATAATTCTATATCAGTACCAGAGTGACAATGTGTATGGCCTTTTTTCTTACTCCATGTAGGCATAAACAAAAATCTTCTTTAGAGAGAAGTATGTATGATTCCAGATATAACTATTCCCTATAAATCACATTTAGAAAATGTTATGTCCACACACTTAAACTAAATGGCTACACACATCTTACATTACTGAAAGATACATTT
Organism: Gracilinanus agilis; assembly: GCF_016433145.1. Classification (NCBI taxonomy): domain Eukaryota; kingdom Metazoa; phylum Chordata; class Mammalia; order Didelphimorphia; family Didelphidae; genus Gracilinanus; species Gracilinanus agilis. Next base: position 352,407,142 of record NC_058133.1, read on the forward strand.
ATTTAAATGTATCCAGTATCATGTTGTTGATTTACACTGAAATTATTAATTTATTAAGTTAATGGATTTTTGTTTATGTATGCGTGTTTATATATATGTATATGAATACATATATATATATATATTCCTTTTTTATTTGAAATCATAGACTAAGACTGTATATCCACAATTCAAAGATATCCAAGGAAAGGAATGGGGGGAAAGCCTAAACCAAACTTAATATGTGCAGTTCCATGATATTCACAAGTCATAAGCAGCAAGGACAAGACTTTAAGCAGGTATATGTATACCCACAATGATAAAAATAAAGAAAGGTGAGCTCCATTTCTCTAAAAAAATTATTCTGAATCTTATGTATGGTTGTTGATTATGTGTAGTCTAAATCGTGTGACCTTTGGCAAGTCACTTAACATCTTTTTGCCATTAGAGAAGAAAATGGCAAGCTACTTCAATGTCTTTTAAAGAAAAAACCATGAACAGAGTTTTGAAGCATCACTAAGAGTAGGATCTAAATGAAACAACTGAATATCATTTACCACAACAGATGTTCCTTTTCAACTGAACTGAAATAATTTAGTTGTATATTTTTGACATGTTTAAATATTTTCCTAGAAATAAGGTATTTTATTTATTCAGAAAAAGAATTACTTGTTATCAAAAGACAAAGTTTTAAATTTTCTTTCTTCCTCCACAACTTTAGTACAAATGATTGTGCTTATTATGATTATTATTCAGATTTGTTCAGATATTTTGTTCAGATATTTTAGTGATATTAGACTGTTCATGACATCATTTGTGGTTTTCTTGGCAAGGAGACTGGAATAGTGTGAAATTTTCTCTGCCACTCATTTAACAGATGAGTAAACTCAGGCAAACAGGTTTAGGTGACTTGTCCAATATCACATAGCTAGTAAGTACCTATGGCCAGATTTCAACTCAGGAAGATGAGTCTTCCTGACTTCAGGCCCCATTTCACCAATTAGCTGTCCCTCTCTTATTATAATACAATGATTTAAATGTATTGATAATGAATAAATGTTTTTCAAAATTTCTCCAATACTAAATAAATGATTTTTGATGCTTAACTTCTATGGCTACTGTAACCATTTCCTATAAGTGGAACGAAATTTCCTAAGCACATATGTTATATGAAAGTACACACACACACACACACACACACACACAAATACAAACATAAACTCACATACACCAATCATTATACAAAAATAGGACAAATTTATTAAATTTTATTGATCTTAAGAATTTTAGTTTAATTTTAAAATAAATTTAATTGATAAAATTTTGTTTTTATACCACTCAAATTTTTCCCTGTCTCCTCACAGGTTATCCTATATAACAACAAATATTTTTAAAAGAAAAAAATAAGATTCCACATATAAAGGCTTATTAAGATTTCTCAAAGTACTCTTTGATCCAGCCATACCATTGTTGGGTTTGTACTCCAAAGAGATAATAAAGGAAAAGACTTATACAAAAATATTTATAGCCACACTCTTTGTGGTGGCAAAAAAAATTGGAAAATGAGGAGATGCCTTTTGATTGGGGAATGGCTGAACAAATTGTAGTATATCATGGTGATGGAATATTATTGTAGTGAAAGGAATAAAGAAGTGGAGGAATTCCATGTGAACTGTAAAGACCTCCAGGAATTGATGCAGAGTGAAAGGAGCAGAACCAGGAGAACATTGAACATAGAGACTGATACATTATGGCACAACTGAATGTAATAGACTTTACAACTAGCAGCAATGCAATGACCCAGGACAACTCAGAGGAAGTTATGAGAAAGGACGCTATCCACATCCAGAGAAAGAACTGAGGGAGTAGAAATGCAAAAGAAAAAACATATGATTGATCATGTAGCTCAATATGGATATGATTAGGGTTTCAATATTTAAAGATCACTCTACTGAAAATATGAATTACATGGAAATAGGTTTTGAACAATGATACATGTATAGCCCAGTGGAACTGCTTGTCAGCTACAAGTGATGGGAGGGAAGATGGGGGTGAAAATTATGAATTGTGCAACCATGAGAAAATATTCAAAATTTAAAAAATAAAGGAAAAAAGATTCCTCAAAGTATTAAGTTATGTAGGATGCTTTTGTCTGTTTGAGTATAGAAGTGGAGCTAAACACTTTGGACTAGTAAGTAGAGGAATGTAACAGGGAATTCCCTCAATTGTAGTGTGTGAGGTGCTTTACGGATGGGTACAACATCAAGAGAAGGTTATGCCTAGAAATTGGAAGCAACTATTATTTATCCTCAGTACATCATCTAGGGTAGGTTTGGGGAGTTTTACATGAAGCAAGTAAGCAAAAAAGCTCTATCAATGTGAATTAATAGCTTTCACTGAGAGGTGGATAACTTAACAAGAAATTGACCTATTGATGAGTGAATAGGAAGTTTCTCAATTACTTTAAAGTATTTCCTAGGAAGTGTGAAGCTTAAAAAATGTGTGTGTGTGTATGGATGTGTCTGTGCGTTTGTTAGACAAAGAGAGAAAGAGGAAGAGAGAAACAGAGGATCAGGCAATCTTTTTTCCATAGATAAGTGGAATGAGGAAGAGGGGGACCTGCATGATTAAGCTTTAAACCAGAGTATGTTTTGTGTTTCAGAAAGTGTAGAATAGAGTGAACAATCAGCCAGGATTGTTCCAGATCCAGACTTTGGTGAAACCTAGGTATTGGGAATGTCCAGGAAAGGAATGACTTTATTCTAAGCTGGGCATGACCTTTCAAATTATACATATGTAAATCTTACATATACATTTACTAACAAAAACAATGGGAAAATACAATAGAACATATTTATAAATGTAAAAATAACATACACACATAATATATTTTCAGCAGTAGATCATGACAATTCTGTCTCATCAATGTATTCAAGGAAACACAGAGATATAAGAGTCTTACTGATAAGCATATCAAAGTTAAAAACTCATATGCTCAGGATAAATTTCTCATCTTAAGTCAGAAATACAGCAGATAGCAACAAGCCTTTATGAGAAGATATATGTCTTCTCAACCTTAGGTGCTACTTATGAACAATAGTTTTCATTGAACCTCTTGGCCAATGAATTCAATTCTCCTGCCATAGAAATCACTAAGATGAAGTCTTTTAGATTCTAACTTTTTCTAACTATGACAGCTAGAATAAATCAGCTTTTCAGAAACCCTGTCATAATGTCAACACTTTTTTACATATTCCTATCAGCTACTGTCATATCTTCAATTCTATTTTTGCATATTCACCTATCAAGATATTATATAAGCAATAGGCTTAAATGTAAGGATTATAACTCAATGACTCATCATTCACTTAAAAAATGACAACTCTAAATTTTACCCTATTGAATAAATATTCCATTTTTGTCACATCTCAATCATAAGACAATTTTGCATCTTCAATTTTTTGGAAACTTCATATTGACTAGGCATAATAAATTATTATGTAAATTAGCTGAGTAATATAATTCTTTGTAACTATAATATTTCAATATGTTATTGCAGTTCCACTCATTGTTTTGGTATCTTCCAAAATGTGTTTCATTATTCTTATATTTTTCTAATTTGCTATTAATAAGAAATCTTTATTTTTCTTTATATAATATCAGATATTTGGGCACAAGTAAGGCACCATTCAATATCATTAACAAATTCCTTTTGCATATGTATTTTAGATGGTACTTCATTTAATGTCCCCAACAGCTTAAATTTCAACCTAATAAATATATTAATGATTTTATTGAGGGAAAGTTATGTATTATTCCATTTACATATCAACATGTTTACTAATAACAGCTTTAATATATTACATCTTTTTAAAAATAATTTGAGAAAAAATAATTCCATTACATGCAAAAGTATATTTTCCTGTTTTCCTCCAACAAATAGCTACATTTGAAAATGGTCCTATTAGCTAAAATATCTTAAAAAGGAAGAAATTTAAATCATTCAGACTGAATGACTTCTGAAAGTCATCAACAACATATAACTTACTAAAGTGCAAGTCTCTCTAGTATCTTATTATTCCAATGATTCATATGATTACTTTCCATCCAAATATTTAAGGGAGAAAGCTATAACTGTAGAGATGATCAAAATGATAACAACTGACATTTATATAGTGCTGGAAAACTCAATTATTTTCCCTCAATTTTTATTATCATTGTTGACATTCACATAATGGTTGAAAGTTTATAAGGTACTATACAAGAATTTTCTCATAGATCTTTATTTATTACATTGACAAGTTCATGATTTCACTGAATGTTACTCTACCAGTGTCTTTATTTATGTCAAATTGAAGCTGCATGAAAAAGAATATACTTGTCATGTAACAAAGGTCTTCTAATATATTCTCAAAGACCTTAGACTTAGAACTAGAAAAGACCTAGAACATCTAAAACCTTTGCCATACAAATGAGGAAATGGAGTTTGAGAGGGGTTAAGTGATTTCTCCAAGGTCACACAGCAACATGTGTCTAAGACCGGATTTGAAATCAAAGTTTTCCTAACTTGGAAGACAGGATAAATTTTGAGTCCAGCACTTTATGTACCATTGTACTTTGCTTCCCCAGAGACAGATTTAGAGATATTTTATAATTTTCTGGGGTCTTTGAAGGACACAAATATTTTATGCCATCAAATAGTTTTCTCCATTAGGTTGCCAATGAACCCATGGTCTAGGGTAAATGTTGATATCATTTTGATATCCTTTTAAAAAATACAAATTGGCCAAAACAGTCCAAACATTGAAATTTAGAGACTTCAGCATGGATTGAATTATCAGATCATTTCCCACCCATTTTTACAGAAGAGAGTGGACAACCTGGATATGTAGACTAAAATATAGAGGAATAAAAGGGTTTTAGAAAGGGAAATTTGAATGGTACCAAAGAAACTCCCACAGCTTCACAGTTTTGGCAAGACTTCATAGTGCTGTTGATGTTTATAAATCACTTATAGATATAAAGTAAATGAAGTGGGAAGTATTAATTTAGACCTATTGGCAGAAAAGTATGAAAAGTTCATTTTGTCTAAAACTTTCTTGCTGCTAAAAATTTTACAATCTTTCAGAAATTAATAGCTTTCTGATTTTTGTGAAATGACATGTCTATCTTTTCACACTTTTATCATTATAATCCTTTCATGATCAAGTGTGTGTATATATGTTACACATATATACATATATATATATATACATATCTGTGAGTTGAGAGAGAAGAGACAGAGACAGATAGAGACAGAAACATATGGAGAGAGACAGAGACAAAGACACACACACACACACACAGAGAGAGAGAGAGAGAGAGAGAGAGAGAGAGAGAGAGAGAGCGAGAGAGCTGTTCAGTTATTTTTATTCATGACCTCATTTGAGATTTTCTTGTGAAAAATACTATAATAATTTTTCATTTTCTTTTCTATCTCATTTTAAAGATGAGGAAATGGAGGCAAAGAGGATTTAGTGATTTGCCCACAATCACACAACTAGAGAGTGTCTGAGAACAGATATGAATTTAGGGATATGAGTCTTTCTGTAGGCTGGATGAGTATCATATGCACCATGCCACCTTTCTCTCTCTCTCTCTCTCTCTCTCTCTCTCTCTCCCTCCCCACATATATATGAAATTGTACGTATATTTATATGTGTATAGACATTGACATTGAAGAATAAATAAATATATAGATATATCTTAGTATTAATGGAGATTAGGGGAATTGTTAGTTAATTTCCTCCTCTTAAATTGACCTAATTTTAAACAAGGCAAATACAACTGTATTATTTTAGAGTAATTTTCAACATGATGATGATGATGATGTCTAAATGTTCAAACCAAAATGGGTTTTGGTTTTTCATTGAAGATTAAATTTATACCCAATGAACCTTGTATTCTATTTTGATTTAGTAAAAGATAATATGAATAGTGATTCATATAGATAATTAATAGTGAGAGCTAAATAAAATTGACTACAAAGAAAGTTAATATATATGCAATTATTTTTTTAGAAAAAAGCAAAAATTATTTCAATGCATGATGCTTACTCAAAAAAAACTCAGATGAATATCATTCCCCCTTTTATTAAATAAAACATGAGGTTCTTAATTTTCTAAGAACAATGAAAGATTGCCCATTGATAGGATGATTTTGACTAAGTTCATCAAATTCAAAGAAAGAAATTAAGGAAGGTAAATTAGTAAATTATTACTAGACCTATGATTTTTATAACTATGAAGAAGATCTGCATGAGGCAACATCATTTTACCAATGCAGATCAATAACTTTTATGCAAAGTTCTATCTTCAAAATTGTAATAAATCAACTTGTAAGTTGTTATTAACACAATCAGGTGCTAAATAGTATATACAAGGTGAAATAGTGTCCAAAGCATGACTGGCAGTCTGGTCTTCCTTGACTGAGTCTGAGTATCAATTCATATCATCATGCTGCCTCTCATAAGGTGTAATGGAATAAAATGGAGTATAGTATGGCTAATCAAGAGGCTTGTATTGAGGGCTCTGGGTAGTATAAACTGGGTCTTCAGGCAGGGAGATTATCTCTTTAGTATAAGATAATTTAGGTCATCCAGAGATTAGATGAGCCTGGCTAAAATGTTTTAAATCAGCCTATCTGCTATCTCTAACCTCCTTTGAGGGCCCCTCCCTTCTGGAGACCAATTCCCATCTTATAGGAAGTGAAAGCTGTTTCACTTCCTGCCCAAGATGGATGCCTGGGTTAGCCCTCAAGAAATGAAGGAAAGTTATTCTTTCCCTCTTTAGCCTTTGCCCCAGTAGTTCGTATAATGAATCACTAGAAGCTCTTGGTATAAAAGCCAAAGGGGTTTATTAAAGCCAAGGGTAAGCTGAGGGAAAAGGGGGTTAAGGTCTGGTCATTGCTGCTAAGGGAGAAGTTGGTGTTGGGGGAAGGTCACAGAAGAGGGGAATCAAGCTGAGGGAAATGGCCCCTCAGCCAGAGAGGAATTCACTGCCCTGATATAATAAGGTTCAGCAGATTACTAGATGAGGTGATGGCTTGATTTAAGGTTGTCCCTACCTGCCTATAGAAGCTAGTTCCCATGATCTCCACCGACCAAAATTACCATCCTCCCAGGGCCCAATGGGGAGATCCAGGAATAGCAGGATTTCAAGGGAGAGATCAAGGGAAATCAGCCAAAGGCCAAAAGCTCAAAAGCCAAAAGCCCTTCAGTTGGTACTCCAGGGATATTTATAGCCCAGCTCAAATGGTTTTGCCCTGAGAGAGAACTCTGGCTGGGTCAACATTCTCTTTCCCCCAACTACCAGAATTGCCTCAGGTGGATTTGCAAGTGCAAGAGATTCTTGCAGCAATCCTGCATTACAATTTGCTCATTTGTCTTTTGGAAATTCATACTTTGTTACATTTTCATGTCCCTAAGCTCTTAAGGAATTCTACACTTACACTAAACTAAACTACAACTATGCTCTTATCCCTAACTAAGAACACTTTGAGTATTTCAGATTGGTTGACTGGAGATTACTATTTCTCTCAAAACTCCAAAAATGTGGATAGGTAAGCAATGGGTTCTACATTAGGCAAATTGAGCATGCTCAATACCATATTACATATATTTTCTACATAGAAAATTAGACAATAATTTTAGCATACAACAGTGTCATATTATAGCATAGAACCCATGATGCAAAGCCAAATGCCATCTTAATCAAACAATTCCAAATGTTTTACCATTTTATAATATGTCATAAGGTACATACCCCCATGTCATATATTGCACTATTACATATGTCATAATATATGAAATATAACAACATGTAATTCAATTTGAATATCATATGCAAAGTTCCCTATAAAAACATCTAAGCGCTTATTGGTACCAGGCATTTTGCCAAGTTCTAGGATACAAGTAAAAATAACCATCCTCACCCTCAAGTATCTTACATTCTAAAAATTCTCTTTCTGTGTCTATAGATATATAAACACAAATTTATATACATTTATACATATATATGATTGATTTTCAATAAAATTGTTCTTTTCAGCTCTGAGTAATTCAAAAGACCAAGGTAAGATTTATAAGTCTTTACATACATTTTGTTTTTCTGGGAAGAAGAGAACAAAGAACATCACTAATGGAAAATAATGATTGGTTCACAAAGTCAGGAAAATCACCAGACAGCAAAAACAATACAATTGTGTGGACATTTATGGCTAGCAACAAGCCCTTATTCCATCCAGTTGTTAGGGAAAGTTTATTTAAGTAGTCCATCTACTTGTTAGTGTAGCATAGATAGCCAACTTCCTTGACAAAGAGTGAATCACAAAAAAGCTAAACTTCTGAACCAAAGAGATAACACATTTTCACTAATTGTTCATGGACATTCAATGGTGTAGAGATAACAAATTCTCTTCAATTAAATGTGACTTACAGGAAAACTGGACTCTTACATTTAAGATAGCAGGCTTCTTTCAATTAAAGTGTTTTAATAGGGGAACTAAACTTTTGAACTATGAATTTTTTAACTGAATTTAAAGACAAAAAAGCATGGCTTAAGCAATTATATATTAGAATGAATTATAGAACTGAAACAAATTTAAAATGGAAAATCAATACTTGATTTTTTAATTTTAAGAACTTCATTCACATGACAAAAAACAGGGATATATCTGTGATATGGGAGTAAGGGTCTTGCTAATATCAATCTACCTTTTTGCTCATTTGCTTGTTTTCAATAATGCCCAACTCTTTGAATTTCCTTTTGAGATTTTCTTGGCAAAGATCTTGGAGTGGTTTGTCAGTCCCTTCTTTATGTTTTCATATGAGGAAACTGAGTTAATCCAGTTTAAGTGTCTTGCCCAGAATCACACATCCATTAAGTGTCAGAGGCTGCATTTGAACTTATTTCTTTCTGAAGCAGGCCTGACATTTTATCTACTATGCCACATAATTTCCTATCTAAAACTACATAAAAATATCACTATTAATATAGATTTAGACAAACGAACAGATTGGTTGAGAAATATCATGGAGTAGAAAGATGGAAATCTTGGTGTAAAAGATTCTAGAACATGAAGTTATTGGAAAATGACTACTGAGGTGATCCTTAAGCTTTCTAAAAAGATTTGATGTATTTATGCTAAGAAACACACCTGTGGAGATAGAATGTTCTAGGGAAAGGAAACATCCCATGGAAAGTCATAAATAAGATATATGTAGTATCTCTTATGTGTAAGAAATAGAAATTAAGTATGGAAGACAGAAAGAGAATAAAGACAAGCAGGTAATAGCTCACAAGAAGTAAGTAATAAATAAAAATATCATCTCCTTACGTCATTTTTCATATCACTGCTTACTTCTTATTAGACATTTAACCTTTTAATCCATTTGTAGAGTAGTATTAAGAATTTTTTGCATCAGAATTTTTTTTTGTTTTTGAATTTTTATTTTGAATATTTTCCCCTAGTTACATCTTTCATGTTCTTTCCCTCTCCCCCACACCCCACTTCCCCTCCTTAGCCAATGCACAATTCCACTGGGTTTTACATGTATCATTGATCAAGACCTAATTCCATATTATCGATAGTTGGACTAGAGTTATTGTTTAGTGTCTACATCCCCAATAATATCCCCATCAGCCCATGTGTTCAAGCAGTTGTTTTTCTTCCGTGTTTCTCCTCCCATAGTTCTTCCTCTGAATGTGGCTAGTTTTTTTTTTTTTTTCTCATAAGTCCCTCAGCCTTGCTCTGGATCCTTGCATTGCTGCTAGTAGAGAAGTCCGTTATGTTCGATTCTACCACAGTGTATCAGTCTCTGTGTACAATGTTCTCTTGGATCTGCTCCTTTCCCTCCCTGCTTCATTTTCGTATCAAATATGTGGTAATCATCACTAGTATTTAGAAAGAATATTTCTTTGCACGAATCCTCACAAGAGTATGCACATCCAGACAAAAGCGAATTTTTAATAGAATAAGAAAGCATCCGTGTGGCATCTAGTCCACTGCTGAAATGTATTAACAATCTTAAAAATATTCTTTGCTTCACTTTTTAAAATATCCCATAAAATAATAATAGAACCATGTGACAGCTGGAAAAAAATTAGAAAGTATTTTGTCCCCTATCATGGACATATGTCCTAGAATTTTGAAATGTTGAATAATCTTAAAAAGGTCAGGAGTTAAATATGTGAGTAAGTTGACTCAACTGGATTTATAGAGCTGTTGTTAATATTCAGAGTAGGCCTGAGAGTCACTCTTAGTCCACAACACTATCTGACTTTCTTTTTAAACCAGTAAAATAGATTTATTTGTAGTAAATCAAAAGGAAATGATGGAGGACCAAGGAAAATGAAGTCGCTAACTCTAAAATCAAGATAGACCTCCGTCTGTTCTATGGGCCTCTCATGAAGCCATTTTCAAGTCCTTCAAGCTACACTGTACTATGCTGATCTCTCTAAAAACCCAGACTAACTACAAAATACAACACCCATTCCTATGAAAAACTGTAGAAAGTTTATGAAGGGCCTTTCCTAAAAATAAAAAATAGTATATATCTAAAACCATCAACAAACATCATCTGCAATGGGGATAAATTAGAAGCATTCCCAATAAGATCAGGAGTGAAACAAGTATGCCGATTATCACCGCCTTAACACTGTACTACAAACACTACCAGTAGCAATTAGAGAAGAAAAAGAAATTGAAGGTATGAAAATAGGCAATGAGGAGACAAAACTATCACTCTTTTCAAATAATCAACTAAAAAGTTAATGGAAATAATCAATAACTTTAGAAAAGTTGCAGGATACAAAATAAATGCACATAAATCATCAGCATTTCTACATATTTCCAACATATTGCAGTAGGAAGAGTTAAAAAGAGAAATTCCATTCAAAATCACACTAGACATTATAAAATACTTAGGAATCTATCTGCCAAGACAAGCACAGGAATTATACAAACACAACTATGAAACCCTTTCCACACAATTAAAAATAGATCTAAACAATTGGAAAAACATTGATTGCTCAAGGGTAGGATGAGTTAATATAATAAAAATGACCATTCTACCCAAATTAATTTACTTATCTAATGTCATACCTATCGAACTACCAAAAAACTTTTTTACTGAATTAGAAAAAAACTATAACAAAGTTCATTTGGAAAAACAAAAGACCAAGAATACAAAGGGAAATAATTAAAAAAAAGTGAAGGAAGATCACCTAGCAGTATCAGATCTTTAAGTGTACTACAAAGCAGTAGTCATCAAAACAATATGGTACTGGCAAAGAGACAGGAGGGAGGATCAGTGGAATAGACTTGGGGTAAGCGACCTCAGCAAGACAGTCTTTGATAAACCCAAAGAACCCAGCTTTTGGAACAAAAAAAAAAACACCATTTGACAAAAACTGCTGGGAAAATTTGAAAACAATATGGGAGAGATTAGGTTTAGTTCAACATATCAAGATATGCTCAGAACAGGTGAATGACTTATATTTTTAGGAGGAATCCTCAATTCTTGGTTTCTCTGCGTTGTCAAATGAACTATTATTACCAAAAGAGGACAATGTTGAACAGTTTCGGTTCTATAACATAAATACAACATCTCTGACACGGTAGGAATGGTCCACATACTTATTTCTTCAGAATAAGCCTGAAGTGAGCCTTTCCATTAAAGCTCCCTGAATCTTTAATTCTTGCATTTAAAAAGTTCAGAAAGAACATGAAATATGGGAAAATATTCCAAATAAAAATTAAAAAAAACCCAGACTAACTCTCTAAACTGAGCTGACTGGTCCTCAAAGTAAAGATAGTCACAATAAAAGTTCATCAGAATAGGAAGCTGAAATTCTTCAGAGACCAAGATGGCTGGCTGCAGGCCTCTGTTTCAAAGACAGAGTTTTTCAAGGGTCTGCCACTCACTTACACTCAGTCAGGAAACCTCTCAATAGTATTAATCAAAAGCTCACAAGATATCTGGGAGATGTTAACTGGAAACAGGGATAGACAGGATCTCAGGAATCTTCTCACTAGTTAGACAACAGGATCCCCAGGCTTCAGGAAAGGCAATTACTCCCTAAAAACTGCCACAGGAAGTGGACTCTCTGCTCTCCTGTACAAACAGGAAAACCCAACCCTCAACAGTTGTTGGTCCTCAGTTTTATACATCTATCTTCCCCAAATTCTGGAACTCCCTTTTAGTTTTGTGTGTGACCAGACCTTCCTTTGCAAACTCATGTCTCTTGCTAAGATTGCAAAGTTGTAAAATTTTAGTTTTTTTTTTTTTTATTTTACCCCATACAGGAACCACATCAATACTTATTCACAAAGGAAGTTAAAGAACTTCACAATTACACAAAGAAAACAAATGTGAACAATAGTATTATCAAAGCTCTAAATCTTATTAAAAGGTAAATAGGCACTTAAAAAAGTAATTACTGTTCTCACTGATAAATTTTCTTAATTATAGTATTGTAGGAGAGATCAGAAGAATTCATTAGGTCAGGCCCTTCTTAATAATTTTCACTGCAGCATGATGCAGAAATAAGTTGTATTTAGTGAATGGCAAGAAGAATGAAAAGTTAACAAAAAAAGAAAAAAGAAACATGATATTAAGAAAATTGAAAATAGCTAATGGTCCAGAAAGTGTTGTAGAGGGAGGAATCCTTAAACAAACCATACATAAAATTAGAAACGATATCTTCTCAAAGATTCCTCTTTCCATCGAATAGATATATATAATTAGAAAACAACTATAAGGCAGAGTCAAGATGGCTACTTAGAAACAGCAAAAGTCCACACCTCTGTGAAAATCTTTCCACGCCAATAAAAAAAAAAGTGTTTCAAGGTGACAGAAAACCAAATCTAACAATGGGACAGATCTGGGGGACCCTCTTGCTGGATTCAACTTAAAAGGTATGCAAAAAAAAGCCTGAATTTTTGAATTCTCAGGTTTAAGGAAAAGAAAGAAGGAAGGTCCCTGGACCCCTCCCCCATCTACTGTGCTGAGTCTCTGACAGGCACTACAATCTCAGGGTGAGGGCTCCATCTTGGAGGGAGTGTCTTGCTGCCACCAGTGTGCCAGGCTCAGGGTGCTGACCACAGTCATCAGGGAGGCAGCTGAAAGAGTTCTGCAGTTAGACTCCACCAATTCTTTCTTTGATTATTGATAGCATTTTTCATCATGAACCCCTTATGTTTACTTTGAAATATTGCTTTGCTAATAATGGTTTAGTCCTTCATACTTGATCACCATATAATATTACTATTACTTTTGCATATATTGGGTATAATTCATTTCACTTTGCTTCAGTTCATGTAATTATTTCCAGTATTCCAGTTCCAATGTAATTATCCTTGTCATTTGTTATGGTACAATAATATTCCATTGCTACAATATATTGTATAGTCAGAAATCTTGAACCCTTTGACTTCATCCCCCAAAAGTCCTTCAGCATTTCCCAGAATTCCTTTTAATCTCTCCACCATGTTGTGTGATCACATTTTGTATATAGTTGTGGGTAACTCCTCCCTCTCTTTTTCTACGTGCACAGCTGGGAAAGGAGGCTTTTTACTCTAGCCTTTTCATGTTAGTTATTAATAATAAAATCTTATTAAATATAATACTTTTAATATTGTATATTAATTTTGAAGCTTACAATTTTCGGCAATCAGAAAGGATAGAATTCTAAACAAAAAAATTTAAGCCTTTGAGAAAAGAATAGCCTAGGTAAATTTTGCAAGCTACATGCCCTGCATTCTCCCAGTCCAGCTGCCTGAATTCTTGCTGCTGCTAAGTGGTCCCCATCAAGCCTGCAGCCTCTGATTGGCTTGCCACAACCAGAACCACTTCTGTTGAGCCTGACATTCAAGCCATTTTCCCCCCACAGAGGATGATGTATTAAATCTTTCCACCTCTCCTTTTACCACCACCCCCAATGTGGGTTTCCAGCCAGTCCTAGCCATATTTTTGGCAGAGAAACACAGTGTGGAACAGAAAAAAAAAACAAAAACATGCTATTCAGCTCCACCCCCTTCTAGTTTCCAAGCAGATTATTTTGAAAAGCTGACTCTGGGCTCCTACTGAAGGCTGATACTTAAGGCTTTTTCATAGGGAGGGTAGATAAACAAAATCAGTGCATTTGAAGTCAGAGTTTTGGGGAATAAATATGTTTTTTTTCTTTTTACCCAAAACATCAGGGGCAATCTGCATTTTGTATTCAAATACCCTTTTGTTCCCCTTGGTGTTTTTGACCCTAGGAAGAAGGGGAGAGAACAATACTTTTCCAAGCCTACTCCATTCAGCTTTATTTAAGGATTAATACTGTTACAAAGCATGGTTCATGCTTTGAAAGAGCAGTTCATTACCTATTTCAAACAGCTCAAAATTTTGGAGTATCTTTTCTTACTACTGTTCCTGGGTGGACTGGTCCTTGCTCCTAGCTTGAATAATCTTAAGATTCAGATGGGAGTTTGATCTTACACCCCCTCACTATTCTGGCCTACCCAATCTCTGCAACTCATTCCATATAGGGGTTGTCCACACTATGCCCAGTGCACATATGGAGAAATCTAGAACTGTGATAAAAGAAATTCAAATGGATGATTAATATAAGGGAGGGGAAGGAACCTTCCTGAGATCTGGAGGTGAATTTTAAACCTTTTCAGATTTCATTGTTTTATTCCATGCTAACTATTTTCATTTTGTTCCCCTCTGTAATAGTGAACAAGTCTTTATTGGAATTTGAAAGAAGGAATTTTGAATTCAATGTCATGCTTATTGTATTTTGCTGACTGTTTACTTTAAAGCTTAATTTTTTTAAGTTCATATATTAATCTAATCAATTCTATTCTGTTACACTGAATCATTTTCAGCTATTATGTTTTTTTGTCTCATATATAATCTGTTATATGATTTTTTATTTTATTCCTTTCCCCTATGATAGTATTGAACAAAATATCATTGTACAGTCCCATGGTCATCTTGGAAAAAAACAAAAACAACTTTTTAAATGGCAAAACCATAACTCCTTATGTATACTGGATTTGTCACCTGATTCATTGAGGTAAAATATTGCTTATACAGCTTTTTCTTTCATTTTCCCTTGTAATGATCCTGGGACACTGACTGTGAGCTCTGTCGATGATTATTATATAGCCCTAGGAATTTTACAGATGGAGGTGGGAAATGCTGAGAGGTTTCATGAAACCTCTTATCCAGATAACAAAATTGGTTTGCTTATCAGCAACTTTACTGATGTTAACTGTGACTTGAAACTATAATGAATCTGCTAATATGAATGACCAGAGAAATGCTTTCTTGAGTTCCCACTTGACTAATAAGGAAATGATTGTTGCCCCAATTATTAATTTACTTGGTTGATAACTTCAAGGATGATGATCCCTGATTCTAATCTCTGACTGTGTTTTAAGGTGGATTTGAATAGAAGATCACTAATTGTGAAACTATCTCCTTAATAACCAGATGGATTTCTAACTGACAGTTTGCTGAAACTCTTAGATTAACCAGGTCAGTGATGGCTTTCTTAATACAACTATTTAATGGTAATAAATGAGGTAAAGGAAAAGATTTGGGAAGTTTTGAAGCAAAGAGGGATTAAAGGAAAACCCTAATCCTTTATCTATTTATGTAGTTAATTATAGAGTTGATATCTTGAAGCCTGTTTGGCCAATTGCCTGACTAGGCCAAAGACCCAGCCTCAAAGCTTGAAGTTTCTTCAGTTCACTAAGAGATAGTTTTGTAGTTGATCTTCAGGATAAATTTATGATGGTATTTCGTGCTGATTAATAGATGGTAGCAATATTGATGTTTGATACTAGTAAACACAGAATTCCCTAACAGCAGCTTAGGTACTTAATCCTGGCTATGAAACAATTCTTAGATGCCTGTTCTCCTCCCAACAATCCCCCTAGATTGAGAGAGAAATATATTGATTTCTCCTACTTTTATAGTCCAAACCCAATCATGCCAGCTCAAAAATGCCCTCACTCCATTTTGTGTTCTAACCAAGTAAATGGCACTCATGCTTGGCCAACATGGCTTCCTGCAAAGTCTTTACAATCTTTGTGTTTTTTTATTTTATTTTTAGATTTAAATATTTTATTTTTTAGAAAAATTTTCCATAGTTACATGATTTATGTCCTTACTTTCCCCTTCACTCCCTCCATATCCAATGCACATTTCCACTGGTTTAAATATGTGTGATCAATCAAGACTTATTCATATATTATTGATAGTTGCATTGGTGTGATCGTTTCAACCTTATATCCCCAATCATTTCCACATAAACCCATGTGTTCAAGCAGTTGTTTTTCTTCTCTGTTTCTACTCCTGCAGATCATTCCCTGAATGTGTGTAGCATTCTTTTCAATAAATCCCTCAGAATTGTCCTGAGTCATTACCTTGCTGCTAGTACAGAAGTCCATTACATTCGATTTTACCACAGTGTAGCAGTCTCTGTGTACAATATTCTTCTGGCTCTGCTCCTTTCATTCTGAATCAATTCCTGGAAGTCTTTCCAGTTCACATGGAATTCCTCCAGCTTATTATTTCTTTGAGCACAATAGTATTCCATCACCAGCATATATCAGGATTTCTTCAGCCATTCCCCAAATGAAGGGTAGACCCTCATTTTCCAGTGTTTTGCCACCACAAAAAGCATGGCTATAAATATTTTTTTACAAGTCGTTATATCTATAAATTCTTTGGGGTACAAATCCAGCAATGGTATGGCTGGATTGAAGGACAGGCAGTCTTTTAGAGCACTTTGGACATAGTTCTAAATTGCCATCGAGAATGGTTGGATAAGATCACAACTCCACCAGCAATGCACTAATGTCCCAATTTTGCCCCATCTCCTCCAACATTTATTATTATCATGTGCTATCATTTTAGCCAATCTACTAGGTTTGAGGTGGCACCTCAGAGTTGTTTTGATTTGCATTTCTCTATTAGAGATTTAGAACACTTTCTCTTGTGCTTATTGATACTTTTGATTTCTTTATCTGAAAATTGCTTATGCATGTCCCTTGCCCATTTATCAATTGAGGAATGGATTGATTCTTTATACAATTGATTTAGCTCCTTGTATATTTGAGTAATTATACCTCTGTCAGAGTTTTTTGTTGTAAAGATTTTTTCCCAGTTTGTTGTTTCCCTTCTGATTTTGGTTGCATTGTTTTTGTTTGTAGAAAAACTTTTTAATTCAATATAATTAAAATTATTTATTTTACATTTGGTAATTCTTTCTGTAAGAAGGAAAATTTAAGTATTTATTGATATATATTAGAATGTGTGGCCACCAGGAATCAACAATTCAGTTTGATTCCGTAATTAAATCAGACCCAAGTCAGCATCAGGTTGAGGAGTTTATTTACAATCTGGTAGGTAAAGAGTAGGAATAAAGAGAAAGGGAGAAGCTAGTCCAGGCCAAAGGCCTGGATGGAGAGAGAAGGTTAAAAGGCTTAATAAATGAAGCTGTAAGCCACAAGGCCCAACAGCCAGATAGGCAGAGTTTAGAATTAGCCCAGCTAGGCCAGGGAAGTCAGCCTAACTTACCCACGTGACAATATAGAGTGTAAGTGTTCTGTGGTCTCAGGAGATGCTTCTGTTTCCAGATGGAGACGGCAACTCCTCCCACAGGAAGTTCACTAACTTACTTAAAGAGATAGTGTCTTTCATCACTTCCCGTGGTCCACCTCTAATTCAAATGGACAAATGGCAGTTTCTACATTGATTTGGACTGCCCAAAGGGCAGTCCCTTATTCTTGATTTGTTACTTATTGTCACGTGTGGGTAACTCGTCTCCCCTCCCCACTAAGGAAGGTTAGGGTGACATCATTAGCACGCCTCGGTTGAGTAGAATTTTGACTATTAATGGGCTCGAGATAATTCTATTTACACAATCCCCCCTGATGATCATATTGGGTGCCTAGTCACCCCAAGTGATCATGTTAGACAAACATCTTCTACCACAAAGGTCTTCTAACTATAATAGTTAGAGATAAGAGGGAAATTGAAAAGAGAGAAAGCAAAACCAATGTTTTGCTAAGCGCGTTGACAAGAAACCAATTGGGGGCAGTCCCCTATTGGCATATCATGTACAATTAAAGTAGCTGTTCAAAACCGATCAGTTCATTCATTAGTACCTAAATTCCATTCTGGATCACTCGATTAAACGTAGGTTCTTCAGGCATCTCTCTGCAAACAGTTCACTCTCTGGATTAAGGAATCAGCAAGTTTCTTTCCCTGAGTTTTTTTTTTTAAACAAATCAAAAATTAAATCTTGGATATAATTAAAATACAATAAAATCTTGGATTTTATAAAAATACAATCCCCCCCTGACATGGGTATTTAGAAAGAAATACCCAGATCAGCTCTCTCTCTCTCTCTCTCTCTCTCTCTCTCTCTCTCTCTCTCTCTATATCTC
>NC_058133.1:352430493-352468040 GCF_016433145.1 Gracilinanus agilis
AGAGTGATAGCTTAGTCTCCTCATTGCCTATTTTAATACCTTCAATTTCTTTTTTCTTCTTTAATTGCTACTGCTAGTGTTTCTAGTACAATGTTAAGTAATAGATGTGATAATGGGCATACATGTTTCATGCCTGATCTTATTGGAAAGGCTTCTAATTTATCCCCATTGCAAATGATGCTTTTTGATTGTTTCAGATATATACTATTTATTATTTTCAAGAAAGGTCCTTCTATTCCTACACGTTCTAGTGTTTTCAGTAGGAATGGCTGTTGTATTTTATCAAAGGCTTTTTCAGCATCTATTGAGATAATCATGTGTTTTCTGTTGGTTTGCTTGTTGATATAGTCTATTATGTGAATGGTTTTCCTTATTTTGAACCATATTTGCATTCCTGGTATATCCCACCTGGTCATAATGAATAACCCTTGTGATCTTTTGCTGGAGCCTTTTTGCTAGTATTCTATTTAAGATTTTTGCATCTATGTTCATCAGGGAGATTGGTCTATAGTTTCTTTCTCTGTTTTTAGTCTACCTGGCTTTGGGATCAGTACCATATTTGTGTCATAGAAGGAATTTTGTAGGACTCCTTCTTTGCTTATCATATTAAATAATTTGTACAGTATTGGGATTAGTTGCTCTTTGAATGTCTGATAGAATTCACTTGTGAATCCATCAGGCCCTGGTTATTTTTTCATAGGGAGTTCTTTGATGGCTTGTTCAATTTCTATTTCTGATATGGGATTATTTAGGTATTCTATTTCTTCTGCTGTTAATCTAGGCAATTTATATTTTTGTAAATTCATATCTCCTAAATTGTTATATTTGTTGCCATATAATTGGGAGAAATAGTTCTTAATGATTGCCTTAATTTCCCCTTCATTAGAAGTGAGGTCTCGTTTTTCATCTTTGATACTGTCAATTTGGTTTTCTTCTTTCCTTTTTCTTATTAGATTGAGGAGTACTTTGTCTATTTTATCTGTTTTTTTCAAAATACCAGCTTCTAGTATTATTTATTAATTCAATAGTTCTTTTACTTTTGATTTTATTAATTTCTCCCTTACTTTTTATTATTTCTAATTTAATTTTCATCTGGGGATATTTAATTTGTTCGCTTTTTAATTTTTTGAGTTGCATACCCAATTCATTAATCTCTGCCCTCCTTAATTTGTTAATATATGCAATCAAGGATATAAATTTCCCCCTGAGTACTGCCTCAGTTGCATCCCACAGATATTGGTAGAATGTCTCATCTTTGTCATTCTCTTCAATGAAATTGTTGATTGTTTCTATGATTTCTTCTTTGACTAGCTGGTTTTGAAGAATCATATTATTTAATTTCCAATTAGTTTTTGATTTGCCTGTCCAGGTGCCCTTACTAATTATTATTTTTATTGCATTATGATCTGAGAAGTTTACATTTATTATATCTGCTCTTTTGCATGTGTTTACAATGATTCTATGCCCTATTACATGGTCAATCTTTGTGAATGTACCATGTGCAGCTGAAAAGAAGGTGTATTCCTTTTTATCCCTATTTATTTTTCTCCAGATATCAATTAAATCTAATTTTTCTAGGACTTCATTCACCTCTCTTACCTCTTTCTCATTTAATTTTTGATTTGATTTATCTAGATCTGAAAGTGGAATATTTAAATCTCCCACTATTATGGTTTTACTATCTATTTCCTTCTTGGGTTCTGCCAGTTTCTCCTTTATGAATTTAGATGCTATACCACTTGGTGCATATATATTGAGCAGTGTTATTTCCTCATTGTTTATAGTGCTTTAATCAGGATGTAATGACCTTCCCTGTCTTTTTTAATCTCATCTATTTTTACTTTGGCTTTTTCAGAGATCATAATAGCCACTCCTGCCTTCTTTTTTTCATTTGATGCCCAAAAGATTTTGCTCAAGCCCTTAACCTTAAACTTGTGTGTGTCTACCCCTTTATAGCATGGAAATGCCCTGATTCCACATACCTTCAATGCTGTGCCCTGTTGTGGGGTTCCTTCATTCGTCTGGGTTCGTTTTTATTTCCCTGTTAGGAGTCCTGTATGATTCAGTTAGGAGAGATTGAGCAGCTGCTCCTTACTCTGCCGCCATCTTAACCCATGCTCTTTCTTTTTAAGTATCATCAAATTTGGTCCTTAAAAAGAGTTTGGAAAGAAATCTATAAATTCCTTATAGTCATTAGTTTCTGAGGCATCATAATAGCAAAATAGGGACCTGGCCCAGTCTAAATCACCTGCCATAGGGAGCCAGACTAGCCTAATCCATTCAGCATGGGTATTGAAGTTCGAGATGGAAGAAAAACTTAACACATTTATTTGACTGCACTGCATCTGAGGAAGAATAAGGATTTCACCCAGCCTAAAAGCCAATCTCCTCAGGTAATAAAAGCAGAACATACAAGAGACCAAAACACTGTAATACTGCCTAAGGCAATATAGTGGCAGAGTGCTTTAGGTTGAGGAGTCCAAAGTAGGGGACCTGCCCAAACCAAGACTCTTGGGAGAGGGTGTGACAAAAGAAAATATCAGAGTGTAGACCAGCCTCACCTATAACAAGGGAAATGATGACAACCTAGTTTTGTGAAATCCCAAATTGACCCTTGTTCCTGATAACCTGTCTTCAAGAAACTCTCTTACTTACTTTTGTCCCAGACTGAACTATAAATACTCAAGCACTCCTTGATTACTTTAGGTAGAATTAGAAGATAAAATTGTTTTATCCTTTCTATTTTCATGATTTCTCCTTTTAATGTAGGCTATTTTCAGATACCCTAGATTTTGGATATTGCATCGAAGCCTCTCCAAGCCATTTTAGGTTTTGCCTAGTGAAGTTCCCAAGTGAATGGAGGTCATAAGTCACACACCCCTTCCAAAAATCTATATAGGTACATTGCATTTGTAGTTCAGTGGAAATCCCAGGACTGAGATTCTGTGATCTTCCCATATTAATGTTTCTAATTTGATTAAAAACTCTTATTATAACTTCTTTAGTAGGTTTTTAAAAATTTTAATGTTGACTTATTTCAAGTCTCATCAAGATTTCAAAGACTCCCACCAAGCTGCCTACTGAGGTTATCCCTGGATGCATGGCCTATAGGAACTTAGTACATTTCAGTCCAGATTCAACTCAGCAGGTCAGGCTTGATGAGTGAGCTCTCAAACTCTGAACTGAAAAATCTATTTGGCTGCAGTTCTTATTGACTCCTTAAGTTGAGGTCTATTAAAGAGACCTGTGCAATTTGGAGGTCCATTCCAATAGGTACCTTCAAAGGAATGGCTACCAATTATGTCTTTAGATTATGTGTCATTTGATAGAATTAGATCCTGTGTCATCCTTGGGCTCCTTGTGGAGCGTATGTGGCCACTCTGAGAGACCTTTATATTTGAAAGGACAACTGCCAAATGAAATGTTTTGTGTTTTTGTTTATGTTGTTATTTTCTGTGATAAGCATGTATATTGATATTTGTGTGTGTCCATAAAAAAAACTCTGTTTGTCCCTCTCCATCCTTTTTCTATGAGAAGTAAAGAGAGGGTGATGTGTTTGTCATAATTAAATTAAATCTGCCCTGCCCATCCTTAATCTAATCATCAAAGGTGAGACCATCCCAATTTAATTCACAAGTTGGGAGGTCTGTGACCCACCTATGCTAAAGTGAGTGATGAATCAAAATTTACTGATTGCCTCCTGGGCAGTCCTAAGAAAAGCATCTGTTGTGATTGGACACATAAACTAAGAGGAAGGTACAGGAAATGACATAAAAGAAGCCCTTTTAAAAGAGAGTTCAGAGAGTTAAACTCTCTTCTTCCTATCTGGGACCTGAAGGAGCTCTTCATGTTTGTGGCTTGCACTTGAAGGAGCTCTGGTGGGACCCTGAGACATTGGTGAGTGAAAAAGGCTGACTAACTACTTTAACTTCCCTAGAGATACTAGCCTCTGGGAGACTCCCTTTATTGGGAGAAGCCCTCCTAGATAAACTCCTTGTTAATTGACTTTTTGGCTCTCTTGCTGGGCCTCTGGAGGCCCACCAGAGTAAAGCCTAGACTTGAATACAAATCTAGTTTGTTAAATTAGATTCCTTACTCTATCCTCTTCTCATCTCTCTATTTCAATTCTCTCTTATATTTTATAAATAAATTACTAAAATAATTTTAGAATTGATATTATTTCAATTCTTGGTGACCACACTTTTAAATATTAATATATCCAACCAAAAACCTGTTTTTCCCTTTTACATTTGGTACACATGAGAGATGCAATTTGAAGTGAGAATTAGTATGAATTGCTGCCTGAAGCATTGAAGGGAAGTTTATCTGGAGGGTTATATTATTTAACCTAAGTCAAGGTTAAATTAAACTTCAACAATTAAATTCTTAAATTATGTATATTCTAATTCCAGATAACTCCTTTGCCTGAATTAGAATAGAGAAAAGCTCCTCATGATATTAAATAATATAATTTGATATTTTGGTAATGATTGAATTAAGAAAAAAGCTTCTTTTAGAAACTTAAGAAAATAAATTCTGAGTTTTGTCTTTATTGTATTTCTTAGATGGGAGGATTCTCTGTAATGACTTTAAAATATTTACAGTTTAAAATGTTTGAAATTATACTTAACTGTTGACTCCCAATAGCTGTGTATGAATTGAATATCTAGGAGACCACCATCTTGGAAAGACTCAACATATGAATCAGAGTCACATGTTTGACAACCTGACTCTAGGTGTTCTGCCACAAGCCTAGCCTGATATCATGGAAGTCAAATGGCATGACATACAAAGGCCATTGGCTATTCAAAGGATCTGGAAGGCTTTGGGGTAGAGACTAAGAGGGAGGTTTGAAAAGTGAGCATAGGAAGCTGAGTGGGTCTTTTTGCTTCTATATCTGTCTCTGGGCTTACTCTTTCTCTGACAACTTGTATCATATCTCTTGATCTCTAACAACCAGAAGCAGGAAGGGAACCACTGACTGCAATGGGGGACTAGATTTTTACCTTAATTTATAAAGGGTGAAAACCTTATTTCTAAACCTTATTTCTATCATTCTTTCTCTTTACTAATAAATACTTATAAATCTAGTAATAAATTTCCAAAATAAATTTTATAACAACTGAGAATATAGTCCTTGTGATCAGAGTCTTTACAGTAGATGAAGGAAAAGCCCAGGAAAACATCTTTATATTTTCATATTTTCTTTACAGCGTTTTACATAGTAAATTTGTAAAATATTGTTTAGAATGCTGTTGATTTTTTATTGTTATATGATGCATTTTTATCCTGGGGATTAGTTCTCTTTTGATTTGAAATCTGCGATATCAATTTTTTAAGCTATTACTTATTCTGCCTAGAGAACATGTAACTTTTCTGATTAATAGGTATGTATTCTGGAGCATAAAAGGGCTGATTTGGGTTTGGTAAACTGAAGACTAAACTGATTATTGCAAATGTATCAGAAATATTTCGGAAAATACTTTGTGACAAATGGTGAAAATCAATGAACATTTTAATTAAACACCTTAAGTTCCTCTTGATAGGGTCTCCTCTCTGAGAACAAATAAGAGATTTTATGGGTGAAGCTGATACAAATGAAATGATTTCTTGAAGTCATAGGTGAGGGTGTAGTAAAAAGGTAACAGATGGTAAGCAGTCGATTGACAGTTCTAAGAAGGTTTTGGAGCCATCAAATCAGAATTTCTGAACTTCCAATACAACTTGCTTTTGAGAAAGTTAAAGAAAGGATTAAGAGTTAGAAAGGTCAAAATTTCTTTTTAATTATCAGGAACTCAATGAAGTGTCTTTTAGTAGTTTAAGCTAAATAGAAAAACTTATGTGATTTTGCATGGTGACATTAGTATGTATAAAATCTACTTTAATTTGATTTTAATAGATCTAAAATTTAACATCAGAATGTGATTTCAAAGATATTCCTCAATTAATAAAATTAGGCTAAGTTTGGAACCTAAAGGCAAGGGTGCCCCTTTCAAAAGAGCTGACAATTGAAAGCCCTTATGAAGTACTTGAGATAATTAGATTCTGTAAAGAATAATGCTGAATAACTTAAAACTTATGATATAAATCTAAAAATATATAGTTTAAAATAGTTTGTATTTTATTGATTTGGATAGTGAGTGAAACTGATTAATTTGATAATTATATTTAAAATAGTAAATATCTTTTAAACTTAGATTATTTTTGGTTATAGAGTAAGATAATATGGGCAATATTCCTTTGAAAATTAAGGTTTTTATTGTTTTTATTGTAATTTTTATTTAATTGTACAAAAGGTAGAGGAAGTTGAATTAGGTTAAGAAAAATATAATGTAGAATTAGTTTAATATAAGGCTTAGGAGTGTCAATTAAAATTTTGATAGCACAGACTTTATTTTGTGTTGCCATAAATTTTATTTTGTTTGTTTTTCTGTTACTCACTTAAAATGACCTAACAAAATAAATCATCTATTACTCCATATGTGTAGGTGGTTATTATTAGTCAGAAACTTTTCAATTTAAGAGAAATTAGAGTAATTTTTTTCTTATAACTAATCTTTTGTATATATTTTGCTTAATTTGGAGGGTAATTAGCTTTAGTTGCATTTGGAATTTTTTTTACAAACTTGGGAGTCAATTTACAGATTTTTTTAAAGCCTTGCTAATTATCTTCGGGCAAATAAAGTTAGACAGACACCTGAGCTTGTGCCCACATTCTTTAGGAATATAAATGTTAGCCATTGTAATTTAAATACTCTGAGTTAGAGGTAAATCTTGAGTTTTCTTTAATAACCCTGTTAAATCATTGTGTTTTATGTGAATCCTTCTGGATTCTGCTTTTCTGAGAAAAGACCATAGCTAGTGTCTTAATTTTTTTGGATTTTCTAATGTAGTTTTTCAGAGTGCCAACTCTATATAGAAATTTATTTTCATTTTAAAATTATTTAAATACTGATGCCTGACTTTTTGTGGTGGATTGGCTTTATGTCTTCCTCTTTAAGTCTGGAAGATTGATTTTATTCAGCTTCCACTTTGGGGTATTATTTTTCTCTGATGGATTGAACTACTTTACAGGCTATTTTAAAAAGAATTTTCCCACTTGAGAATTTCCTAGTGGCATCCTGCATCCACTACCCCTAGTCCCTGAGTGTGGTAAAAGTATTAAAACTTATTTACGTTAAGCTTCCTAGATTTCTTATTTATATTCTTTTTGTCCTCTTTGTAGAAAACACATTCAGAATGCTTGGAGACCTAAATATTCTAAATATTCAATTCAGTTCATTTCCCAGGGAACCAAAACACCCAGACAAAGTTATCCTACAGCCAGAATTTGAAGAAAGAGTACATTAAAGACCTCCAAGAATTGATGCAGAGTGAAGGGAGCAGAGCCAGAAGAACATTGTACACAAAGACTGATACACTGTGGTAAAATCAAATGTAAAGGCTTCTATGCAGTGCAATGACCCAGGACAATTCTGAGGGACTTATGGAAAAGAATGCTACCCACATTCAGAGGAAGAATTACAGTAGTGGAAACACAGAAGAAAAACAACTGCTTGAACACATGGGTTGATGTGGACATGGTTGGGGATGTAGACTCGAAACTACCACTCCAATGCAACTATCAATAAAATGTAAATAACTCTTTATTGATGACACATGTTAAAACAAGTGGAAATGTGCATTGGATATGGGGGGGGGGTGAAGGGGAAAGTAGAAACATGAATCATGGAACCATGGAAAATTTTTCTAAAAAAATAAAATATTTAAAGCTTAAAAAAGTCAGTGTGGCTAAGAATGAAAAAAAAGAAAAAAAAAGAAAGAGTCCATTAAGATGACTGTTCAATGACTTGAATATAAAGAAGGAAACTATAAGCAAATTAGGTGAACACAGAATAGTATATTTGTCATATCTTTGGGAAAGAAAAGATTTTAAGACCAAGCAAGAGTTAGAAAAAATTACAAAATGTACAATAAATAATTTTCATTATATCAAATTAAAATGTTTTTGTATAAACAAAATCAATGCACCCACAATTAGAAGGGAAGCAACAAATTGGGAAAATTCTTTATAACAAAAACACTGACAAATGTCTAATTACTCAAATATATGAGCTAAATCAATTGTACAAAAAAATCAAGTCATTCCCCAATTGATAAATGGGCAAAGGACATGAATAGTCAATTTCCAGATAAAGAAATCAAAACAATCAACAAAAGCATGAAAAATTATTCTAAATCTCTTATAATTAGATAAATGTAAATCAAAACAACTCTGAGGTGCCACCTCACACCTAGCAGATTGGCTAAAATGACAGCAAAGGAAAGTAATAAATGTTGGAGGGAATGTGGCAAAATTGGGACATTAATGCATTGTTGGTGGAGTTGTGAATTGATTGAACCATTCTGGATGGCAATTTGAAACTATGTCCAAAAAGAACTAAAAATTGCCTGTCCACCATTTGATCCATCCATACCACTGCTTGGTTTATACCCCCAAAGAGATTATAAGGAAAAAACATGCACAAAATTATTTTTAGCTGTGTTCTTTGTGGTGGTAAAAAACGGGAAAATGAGGGTATGCCCTTCAATTGGGGAATAGCTGAATAAATTGTGGTATCTGTTGGTGATGGAATACAATTGTGCCAAAAGGAATAATGACTTAGAGGAATTCCATGCAGACTGGGATGACCTCCAGGAATTGATACGGAGTGAAAGGAGCAGATCCAGAAGAACATTATATACAGAGACAGATACACTATGGTGAAATTTAGTGTAATGGACTTCGGTACTAGAAACAGTGCAATCATCCAGGACAACTCTGAGGGACTCATGAGAAAGAATGCCATTCACATTCAGAAGAACTGTAGAAATTGAAATACAGAAGAAAAACAACTGCCTTATCACATGGATTGGTGGGGATATGATTGGGGATATTGACTAAATGAGCACCCTAGTGCAAATATCAATAATATGGAAATAGGTCTTGATCAACAACACATGTAAAACCCAGTCAAATTGTGCATTGGCTATGGGAGAAAGTGGGACAGAACATGAATCCTATAACCATGGAAAAAATGTTCCAAATTAATTAATAAAATAAGGATCTAAAAAAGAAAGATGACTGTTCAAGAACTTAGAGAAAAATGGGAAAGATTAGACCAAGTCAGAAGACTCCCAGTAAGGTTAAGTATCCTATTTTTTCTCCCTTCCATTTTCTTTACATTTTTCAACATTTTCCCAGGGTCATATAAAGAATTTGGTTTTGCCTTTTTCCTCCTGAGAATTTTAGTGATACCTATTCTGATGAGTGATATCCATTTTTGAGATTGACAATTGGATGCAAAATTCTTAAATAAAATTTACTAGGTAGGAGACTAAAATACAAATACTAGGTAGAAGACTAAAACAATATGTCCCAAAGATAATACATGGTGGCCAAACAAAAATACTAGAAATGAAGGAATGGTTTAACATTAGGAAAACTATCAATTCGATTGATAATATCAATAACAAAAATAAAAAAGTGCATCATCATATTAATAGATGCATAAAAAGCCTTGATGAAATGCAACAATCATTTCTGTCAATAACACTAGAAATCATAGCTACGAATTTTATTTTTCCTTAAAAGTATGCAATGTATCTAATTCAAACAATCAGAAAGGATCATCTTTAATGGGGTGAAACTTGAAGTTTTCTCAATAAGATCAGAAATGCAACAAAGATGTTGATTATTATCGATAATATATAATATAGTATTATAAATGTTAGCAATAGCAATAAGAGAATAAAAATGAATTAAAGGAATCATAAGGGGCAAAAAAGTAATGAAACTATCTTTTTGAAGAAAATCTGATGGCATATTTAGAAAATCATAGATCTTCAATTAAAAAGTTAGTTAATACTACCAATAATTTTAGCAAAGTAGTAGAATATAAGATAAAGTCACATAAATCATCAACATTTCATTTATTAGCAAAGTTCTGCAAGAGGAAATAGAAAAATTTTCTATTTAAAATAACCTGATATAGAATAAAATATGTGGGAGTATACCTGCCAAAACAAACCTAGTTACTATATAAGCATAATTAAAAAAAATTTTAACAAATGAAGTCAGATCTAAATAACTGAAGAAATATTAGTTGTTCATGGATGGATAGAATTAATATAATTAAAATGATAATCCTATGTGCACTAATCTATTCAATGACATCCTAATTAAATTATCAAAAATGAGTTAAAATAATAAGATTCGTTTGGAAGAACAATATTTCAAGAATATGAAAATGTTTTTAAATAGAAGGAGATTCAGCAGTACCAGACTATCAAAACAATTAGGTACTGATTAAGAAATAAAAAAGGTAGATCAGTGGAACTATTATACTCAGAGAGTTATAAAACTGAGTATGCCTTTAGACTCAGCAGTGTCATTGCTGGATTTTTTCCCCAAGATCACGAATAAATGAAAAGAACCAATATGTTCTAAAATATTTATTACAACTCTTTTTTCGCAGCAAAGGATTAGAAACTTAGGGGCTAAGGGACTTGGGGATGGGATTTATTAAGTAGATATGAAGAAAAGTTGAGTTAAATATCAAAGATTTCTGATTTTATTGATGTACAATCTTTTTCTCTCCACTTGGTTTCATAAAATTTTAAATGAAAAGAAAATTTAAAAATGGCAATTATTCTAACCTGAGAACTAGAAAAATGAAAAAGGAAAAATAAAACTAGTGCTCAGAGCTAACTAAAGTAGGAGAATTTCAACTCAATTATGTTTATTTTGTCATGAGGCTTAATATAACTTAATAGTTGTTAAATTAGAGATTTACAAAACAATTGTTCAGTGTTTTTCTAAGTTTGTGTAAAGTATTATGTGTTCAGAATCCAGATAGAAATGCACAATGTAATTATTTCTCTCTCTCAGATATCAGAAGTTAAGAAAGAATAGTGGAGCCCGATAATTATAATGGATATAGTTGGAATGACAAAAGATTGCTATATTCAACTCTAGGCCTAAATGTAGAGAAGTTCCATTTGAGGTTAGATTTTATGGGAACATAATTAGAAGAAATGCTATGGAACAAATTCGTCAGTGAAAATCAGTGTAAACAGCCAAATGAAATATCTTCTGGGAGCTGCTGGTATAGTTCTATATCATGGAAAAGCTGAGAGGATGCTCAGCTGATTTCCCTTCAGCTATATACCTGTAAGATTCTATTACATGACTGTACATCATTGCAAATTTTTACCTGGCATTAGTTAATACTCCAAATTAGAAGAGTATTTCTATAGGTTTTCTATAATCATGAATGGTAATACAGTCCTAGATAGGCTTATGCTGAAAAATATTGCAACTGCTGATGCACACATGTAGAATTTAAGTCATTCAAACAAAATCAAGTGGATGAATACCTAGTTTGTCATCTACCTGTAACTCAGTAATATTGTTAAAATAGTATAATTTTTTTCAAACAGTGTTTTCCTTCACTAAGTTATTTTAGGATCCATTTTATTTATTTATTTATTTGTTTGTTTGTTTTTTAAACCCTTAACTTCTGTGTATTGGCTCATACGTGGAAGAGTGGTAAGGGTGGCCAATGGGGGTCAAGTGACTTGCCCAGGGTCACACAGCAGGGAAGTGTCTGAGGCCAGCTTTGAACCTAGGACTTCCCATCTCTAGGCCTGACTCTCAATCCACTGAGCTACCCAGCTGCCTCCCATACAGTACATTTTAGATATCAAACCTGAACCCACATCTTCCTAAGTCTATGGCTAATCTTTTACCCTCTGTCATGTATAAAAAACAATTATGCTTTTCTGAATACAAAAATACAAATACCAAAATTTAGATTCTTTCCCAATGGTTTCTTTTCCTTTCTATGAACATTAGTTTCATTTTCTTAGGCAAGGACATGTTTTATTTACATCAATTTGATTAGAACATTTAAAATTTATTTATACTATACTAAAAGTATAAGAACAAAATAAGAAATATGAATTTTACAATGACAAATTTAAATTAAATTACTTTAAAATAAAGGCATCTTGAGCTGGATTTACAGACAAAATGGAAATTATCCCATACCCTCAAAAATTGATTCAAGTCATTATGAAGCAATCACTTGGAGAAGGACAAATTTGATGAGACTTGGTCATTAAGATTTCTAGAATAGCCTGACCACATTCAGTTATTTCAATTCTTACCCAATAAGGTCAGTTGGCAGGCACTCAATAACAGCTTATTGAGCTAAATGAATAGTGTATTTGAATTAAATTGACCCTATTCACAGACCATCTGTGATCTCATCAATTGTTTTATTGTTGCCTTAGATGACGGTCTCCTCATTATAACCACAAGTAGATGATTTAAACAGCCCATATCGCTTTAAGATTTCCTGAGAAAGAATAAATCATAAACTTCTCTTCTTACATCAATTTCAACAAAAAGGAATAATAAATCAAAATATTAACTTGCTGAAGTAAAAAAGGCATTTTAGTGAACCATGAAACAAACTGAAGATTACTAAATCATTTCTTTATGGATTAAGCATTTGTTTTCTGAAAATATTTAAAGTAAAGCAAATCATCAAATCAAAATACAATCTAAATAACTTGACACAAAATAATTTAATTTGTTTGAATGCATTGGAATACTTTCTGTAGGTCTATAAAATTTTCCTCAATGTGAAAATGAAAATGGATTTAGAACTTTAAGGAAACTTACATACAATTTAGTACCATATATACAGGAATGCTAAGTAACTCTCCCAAGATCATATTCTCATTAAAATACCTCTAAATATCTAATATCAGTTCATTCCAACTGAAGATCAATAGATTTATAACAAATGCATTCTCTAAAGAGTTTGAATATTGCAACATTTTACTATGGAAATTATGGCTTTATGACAAAATAAAAAGAACAAAAGAGTAAAAGGAACCATACAGTTTATTCAAATATTTAAGCACCTCAAATTTAGATGTTATATTAAATTTCACTATTACGCCCATTTTTATATTTATTCTAATTTTTTTCTCTCTCAGAAATAATATATCCTTTGAAATTATAAAAGATTAAAAAAGTCAAAGAAAGAGAAATTACTGACTCCCTCCAGGAAGTATCCAAAAATCTCCTCTCCATTGATTAATAGCAGATTAAAGTCAGAAAATTGTGCTTGACAAAATTGTATCTATATGTTGAATCATTATCAATATGTTAAAAAAACTATACATTTTTATTTGAACACACAATTAAAAACAAAGGATTTATTAATCTACCACTATTGTAAGCATTATTTCTATGTGCCTCTATAGAATGTGTCATATCTATCTCAAGTCTCCTCTTCCCAAATTCCTCCAGGTGAAACTTTGATTTCTTTTTTTTTTCTTGTGTACACCTGGTTTATTCTTTGATTTAATTGAATAACTTAATGCAGAGTCCAGGTAAGCTTAACTCATACATAAATGAGGAAATTGAGACCAAGAAAAAGAAGGCTTTCTTTTTATCCTCAAAGGACACATAGTGGCACTGAAGCCTAAAGTATAGGTCTTTTGGCTCTCATTCAGTACTCTGCAGAGTATGCTATTAGGTTAGGCAACCCAGCAGAAATCTTTCCTGGAACAACTGTTGATATTGATTATCATGATAGTGATAATGTTGTTGTTGATGATTATGTTGTTGATGATGTTGCATGATATTGTTGATAATGATGATGGTTGATAATATGATGATGTTGATGATGGTGTTGATGATGATGTGGATGATGATGTGGATGATGATATGGATGATGTTGATGATTGAATTTGAAGTTGGAGGTTATCCTTCCATTTGAACCTTTCTGACCCTTCCCACTGTAATGATTAAAATTTTCTTGAAGACTATCTCCAACCTCTTTTTCCTCCCACCCCATTCCCCATACACTTCTTTATGAAATATAAAAATACTCCATTTTATCTCTTTTCCCATTTCCCAACAGAAGTACATCCCTTTAGTTTACTATTCTTTGCCACCACAAAAAAAGCTGATATAAAATACTTTAGAACATAGTTTCGTTTCCTTTTTCCTTGATTACCTGAGGAAATAAAGCTAAGTGGCACTACTGGATTAAAAGATATACATAGTTTTATAATTCTTTGAGTACAATTCCAAATTGCTGTCTGAAATGGTTGAATCAGTTCACAGTTCAACCAACAATGTATTAGTGTCATTATTTTTCCACATGTCCTCCAATATTCATCATTTTCATTATTTGTAATTTTAGCTCATTCTGATAGGTGTGAGATATCTCAGAGTTGTTTTAATTTGTATTTCTCTAACCAATAATGATTTAGAGCATTTTTTCATCTAGTTATATATGTTTTTGATTACTTCATCAAAATATAAACACTCTGTTCATATCTTTTGAACTTTTGTCAATTAGGTAAAGGCTCATTATTCTAATATATTTGAAAAAGTTCCTTATATATTTCATGTATGAGACATCTATCTGAAGAACTGTGTACATTTTTTTATGAAATTCTTGTTTTCCTTCTTTTATTTGTACAAAATTTTTAAAAATATAATTATTCAGTTTTTCAATTTAATGTATTCATATCCCAATTTAAAATCTTAAATCAATGTTTTCTACCTCTTCTTTACTCATAAATTCTTCTCATCCATAAATCTGATAAGTGATACATTCTCAGTTTTTCTAATTTTGTTATAATATCTCTCATTATACCTAAGTCAGATATCCATTTTGACCTTATCTTGGTAAATGGTGTAAGATATTTATGTGTAAATTTAATATGAAATACATACCTAATTCCTATTGAAAATCCATTTTGGTTGATATCAGTCCCACTCTTTTAGTGAGCATGTATGCATCCTTTGGGAGTGTGCAAGAGGCCTTATGTCTCTCTGGCCTCTTTGAAGAGGTGAGGCTCTAGTTCCATGTGATTCCTGGCATCCAGAAGACTGGGTTCTGACCAGACTGAGGTCAAGGTTGATCCAAAGATATCCAGAAGAAGTGACATCAATGGCTTTATAAGAAAAGATACTGGAGAAGTAGGAAGGTCTCTTTAGGGCTTTCAGTTGTTGGCTCTCTTGGGCTGGAGATTCTTCCTGGTGGGGTCTCTTTTGGTTGAGACAAGTATGGCAAAATCAGATTAATCATACAACTTTCTCTTTCTCCTTTTAACTTTTACTAATAAATAATTGTAAGTTAATATACAGATTCCAGGGAATTTTATTCATAACATTTATCTATATCTAGTTTTTTTCCAAATTGTTTTCTAGTTTTCCTACTAATTTTTTAACAAAGAATTAATTCATATTCAAAAAGCTTGAATCTTAGTAATTGTAAAAAATGAAGTCAATATAATTTTTATGTTTGTTATATATCTGTTTTGTTTCATTGATAAACTTGTCTGTTTTTTTAGCCTGTACCGTATAGGTTTATTAGTTATTGCTTAATGATATAATTTGAAATATAGTACTGTTATAACAAAAAATTCTGACAGAATCAAATATACAAGGAGCTAAATCAATTGAATAAAAACATCAAGTTGTTTCCCAATTGATAAATGGACAAGGGACATGAATATGCAATTTTCAGATAAAGAAATCAAAAGTATCAATAAGCACATGAGAAAGTGTTCTAAATCTCTAATAATTAGAGAAATATAAATGAAAACAGCTCTGAGTTACCACCTCACACCTAGCAGATTGGCTAAAATGATAGCAGGGGAGAGTAATGAATGTTGGAGGGGATGTGGCAAAATTGGGATATTAATGCACTGCTGGTAGAGTTGGGAAATGATCCAACCATTCTGGATGGCAATTTGGAACTATGCCCAAAGAGTGAGAAAAGAATGCCTGCCCTTTGATCCAGCCATACCATTGCTGGGATTGTACCCCAAAGAGATCATAGATAAACAGACTTGCAGAAAAATATTTATAGCAGTGCTCTTTGTGGTGGCAAAAAAACTGGAAAGCAAGGGTATGCCCTTCAATTGGGGAATGGTTGAAGAAATTGTGGTATATTTTGGTGATGGAATACTATTGTACTCAAAGGAATAATAAAGTGGAGGAATTCCATGTGAATTGGAAAGACCTCCAGGAATTGATGCAGAGTGAAAGGAGAAGAGCCAGAAGAACATTGTACACAGAGATTGCTACACTGAGGTAAAATCAATGTAATGGATGTCTGTACTAGCAGCAATGCAATGACCCAAGACACTTCTGAGGGATTTAGGGAAAAGAATGCTACGTACATTCAGAGGAAGAACTGCAGGAGTGGAAACAAAGAAGAAAAACATCTGCTTGAACACGCGTTGATGAGGACATGATTGGGGATGTAGACCTGAAAAGACCACACCAATGTAACTATCAATAATATGTAAATAAGTCTTGACTGACCACACATGTTAAAACCAGTGGAAATGCGAGTTAGCTATGGGCGGGTGTTGAGGGGGTGAAGGGGAAAGTAAGAGCATGAATTATTTAACCATGGGAAATTTTTCTAAAAATAAAAAATTTAAAAAAAAGAAATATAGTACTGCTAGATTTTTTTCATTAATTCCTTTGACATTTTTGGCCTTTTTTCCAAATGAATTATGTTATTATTTAATCTAGTTCAATAAAATATTTTTGGTAATTTAATTGAAATGACATTGAATAATAAATTAGTTTTGGTAAGATTGATATTTTAATTGTAGTGGCTCTATATACCCATGAAAAATTAACATTTCTCCAATTATTTAAATCTGACTTTAATTGCACAAAATTTTATATATATTCTGGATTTGTTTTGAAAAAATACTCCTAGGTATTTTAATCTATCTATGGATATTTTTTTTTATTTTGAGTATCTTCCCATAGTTACATGTTTCATGTTCTTTCCCTCTCCCTAAACCCCACTAACTCCCTTTAGCAGATGTATAAATCCATTCGTTTTACATGTATCATTAAGACCTAATTCCATATTATTGATAGTTGGACTAGAGTTATTGTTTAGTGTCTTCATCCCCAATAATATCCCCATCAGCCCATGTGTTCAAGCAGTTGTTTTTCTTCTGTTTTTCCTCCCAAGGTTCTTCCTCTGAATGTGGCTAGTTTTCTTTCTCGTAAGTCCCTCAGCCTTGCTCTGGATTCTTGTATTGCTGTTAGTAGAGAAGTCTGTTATATTCAATTGTACCACAGTGTATCAGCCTCTGTGTATAATGATCTCCTGGTTCTGCTTCTTTCACTCTGCATCAATTCCTGGAGGTCATTCCAGTTCACATGGAATTCCTCCAGTTCTTTATTCCTTTGAACACTATAGTATTCCATCACTAACAGATACCATAATTTGTTTAGCCTATCTATGGAGATTTTAAATGGGTTATCTCTTACTATCTCTTCTTGTAGGACATTTTTAGTGATATATAGGAATTCTGATGACTTGTGGTGGTTATTTTAATATCCTACTTTGCTAAAATTATTGATGCCTTCCATTAATTTTAGGTGAATATCTAGGATTTTATATATCTATATATACATATGTACATGTATATACATATATAGATATCTATATCATCTGTGTAAAAGAGTTTTATTAATTCTTTGCCTTTTCTGATACATTCAATTTTTTCTTCTCTTGTTCCATTTGTTAGCATTTCATAGTATTTGTGATGTTGGCCATCCTTGTCTTCATCCTGATCTCATAGGGAAAGTTTCTGATTTATCCCCATTATAAATAATATTTGCTAATGGATTTTAAATATATACTTCTCATTAAAGTATGGAAAATTCATTTATGTATATGTTTTCATGTGTTTTTAATTGGAATGAATGTTATTTTTTGTAAAGAGGGTTTTTTGCATATATTAATATCATATGATTTATAATTTGTGGTGATGTAATTATGTTAATAGTTTATCTTATATTAAACTATCCTGGTATAAATCCTGTTTGGTCACAGTTTATAATATTTTGATATGCTAGTCTCCTGGATAATATTTTATTCATAATTTTTGTAAATATATCAATTAATTATATTGACAAATCATTTTCTTTCTGTTTTTGCTCTTCCTGGTTTAGCTTTCAGCAACATATTTATTTCATAAACAATATTTAGCATTACTCTTTACCAATGATTTTAAATAATTTATTTCATATTGGAATTAGATAATCTTTAAATGTAAAAATTTTCTTGTCATAAGGTCCTGTTAATTTTTTCTGAGAAAGTTCTTTTATAGCCTGTTCAGTTCCTTATAAAATAGATATATTTTAATATCCTATTTCCTCCTCCATTAGTCTAGGCATTTATAAGGTTCATAAGCAGTTCTAGATCACATTTCCAGAGCCAAAATGAACATTGATAATTGAGGCTGAAGAGAAGCAGGAGACTGGGCCACAGTTAAAGGCCAAAAGGAGCACCACTACTTGTAGTTTTAGGGGACCAAAAGCTCTTCCTATGTAAGGGAAGGAACACACATCAGAAGAACAATGACCGCACTTTTCCCATAAGACCACCTTGGAAGCACCAAAAACTTATAGACCCCAGCAATACCCCTGAAAATAGAAAAACAAATAAGGCTTAAGTTTGGAACAGTGCCTTTCAAACACTAGGGTAGAGAACTTAACTTTAACATAGTAGATCAAAGTAAATAAGCTGGCAAAATGAGGTAACGACTAATAATAATTTGACCATGAAAAATTATGATGGTATGAGGAAAGAAGACAAAACTTAGAACAGTGATTCCCAAAGTGGGTACCACCACCCCCTGGTGGGTGCTGCAGTGATCCAGGGGAGCAGTGATGGCCACAGGTGCATTTGGGGGTGGTGAATAACTGTAAGGGGGTGGTGAAAGTATGTGGCAGGGGGTGCTAAGTAAATTTTTTTCTGGAAAGGGGGCGGTAGCCCAAAAAAGTTTAGGAAACACTGACTTAGAAGACACCAACAATGTGAAAATGGCTACAAGACAAGCCTTCAAGGGAAAATTCTTATTGGATCTAAGGTGAGCAAGAATTTCTTGATGCATTCAAGAAAGAAATAAGAATGGTAATGAAAATGGTGAAAGATATGAAAGTGATGCAAAAAAATTATTAAAAGTGAATTAATAGCTTATAAAAAGTCAAAAATGAAAATAATAACAAAAAATAGAAGTCTAAAAGCAAATAGGCCTCATGGAAAAGGAAATATTAATATTCACCAAATAAAAGTACTTAAAAATCAGAATTGACCAAATGGGTTTTAAAAAGAGGCTTAAGAAAGCTTGGTAAAGAAAATAACTCCTTAAAAATTAGAACTGGGCAAGTGGAATATGATGGGTACATGAGAGTTCAAAAAACAATAAAAAACCAACTCAAAATATTTTTTAAAAATGAAAAAAATTTTGAAATATCTCATCTGAAAATCAATTGACCTGGAAAATAGATCAAGAAGAGATAATTTGAAAATTCAGCTTTTATTTTTAAAAGGAGATCCTAGATGTCATATTTCAAGGAATTGAAGTGGGAAACTGTTGCAATATCTTAGAACCTGAGGGTAAAATAGAAATTAAAGGAATCCATCAATCACCTGCTGAAAGAGATCTCCAAATGAAAATTTCAGGGAATATTATAGTCCAATTCCAAACTTCCCCCTTCAAGGAAAAAATTGTAAGGAGATAAAAAGAAAAAAATTTAATATCATAAAGTGAGGTATACATGATACTTAGCAGTTTTCATGTTTAAAGGATTAGAAGACTTAAACATGATGTTTAATCCTGAGGATTACAACTAAAAACAATTTACACATCAAAACTAAATATAATCCTTCAGATGGATATTTAGTGACATATTAAACTTTCAAGAATTCCTGATGAATGGGTGTCAGGACAGGGGGACTTCCGGTTAAGATGGGGGCAGAGTAAGGAGGATCTCTCCTAACCAAAGCATACAGGACTCCTCAAGGGGACATAAAAACAAATCCAGACAAACAAAGGGACCCCACAACAGGGCGCAATATTGAAGGTACTTGGAATCAGGGCATTTCAAAGCTATAAAGGGGTAAAACAGCTCTCACTAAAATGCAAGAGGAAGAAACCCCTCCCCCAACCCCCACACCACATACAATTCATAGGCCAGCGCACAAGAGTTTAAGTAGGTTTGGGGCACCCAATAAGTCACTGGCAGCTCCAGGGCTTGTTTCTGAGAGCAGCAAGACTTAGGACCCCAAGAGGCTAAAGAATGTGCACAGACTTTCCTGAGCATCTGCACAGGTGAAGGCATTGCCCCAGGAGAGGACAAGGATCTCCAGCTCAGGAGAGGACCTTGAATGGGGACCCCGTGCAGATGGGAGTGTGGCTGTGGAAGCAGCGCCCTGAGACTGTTGAAGGAGCCTTGGGCAGAGGGGCAGACCAGGGATGACCAGGAGGCTCGACCCTGAGAACTACGAGACCTGAGACCTCGGGAGCTTAGAGAGTGCAGACAGACCCTGAGTGTGAGGATAAAGTGAAGAAGGTGCTGGTCTAATAACAATGGCAAACCAAAATCAGGAAGCCCAGAAGAGAAAGATTATCAAGAAGAACTCTAGAACACTTAACAACTTTTACACAGAGAAAATCCAGACAACAGAGGAGGACAAAATAGTAATCATATCCTAACCATCCCAAAACAATGAAAACTGATCACAAGCTATTGAAGAGTTCAAATCTGAGATGTTGAGAAAGATGGAAGACATCTGCCAAGAAAATAACAGTTACAAAGGCAGAATTTTGCAATTGGAAAGGGAGGCTCAGAAATCAAATGACCTGATAAGCAAATTGAACACCAGAAATGATCAGATTGAAAAGGCAAACCAAAAGATCATAGCTGAAAACCAAAAAATTATAGCTGAAAACCAGTCCCTAAAGGCTGGAATTGAGCAATTAGAAGCTAATGATCTCTCAAGACAACAAGAACAAATAAAATCAAAGTCAAAAGACTGATAAAATAGAAGGAAACATGAAATTTCTTAATGAGAAAGTGACAGACCAAGAAAACCGGTCTAGGAGAGCCAATTTGAGAATCATTGGTCTTCCAGAAAAAGCAGAAATTAATAGAAACTTGGACTCCATACTAAAAGAAATTATTCAGCAAAATTGCCCTGAAGTTCTACAACAAGAGGATAATATAGACATTGGAAAGATCTATAGATCAACCACTACACTAGATCCAGAAAGGACAACACCCAGGAATATAATAGCCAAATTCAAGAGCTTTCAAGTAAAAGAAAAATATTACAAGAAGCCAGAAAGAGACAATTCAAATATGAAGGAGCACCAATCAGGATCACACTGGATCTGGCAGCCTCCACGCTAAAAGACCTCAAGGCTTGGAATACAATATTCAGAAAGGCAAGAGAGCTAGGCCTTCAGCCATGGATCAACTACCCATTGAAACTGACTATATACTTCCAGGGGAAAGTATAGGGATTCAACAAAATTGAAGATTTCCAAGTATTTGCACAGAAAAGGCCAGGACTAAATGGAAAGTTTGATATCAACCACAAAAATCAAGAGAAACATGAAAGGGTAAACAAGAAATGGAGGGGAAAGAAAGAAAACTCATAATTTTTAAAATTTGACTCTTTAAGGGCTTCAATAACATCTAATTATCTGTATTCCTATTTGGAGAAATGCTATGTATAATTATCTATAGTGAACTCTATTCACTATTATAGTTTTCACTATTATAGCAATCAGAAGAATAATTCATAGGGAGAGGACAGAATACTAAATGGTCTAAGATGACATGAGGGGTGGGAAAGAGGGGGGTGAATAGTAGGTGACACCAAGAGAAACTTGAGTGAATGAGAAAAATAGGATATTCTATTACACACAAAGAGGGCATGGGAAGGGGAGGAGACAAATACTATTATAAGAAGGAGAGGAAGAGAACATTAAGAGGTAATATTTAAACCTTACTCTCAGTGTAATCAACCCGGAAACAGAAGAGTAGTTATATTATCCATTGGGATAAAAAAACTCTATCTAACCCCACTGAGAAAGTCAGAAAGGATAAACCAAGGGGAGCAGGGCAGTGGGGAGGTCAAAAAAGGGAAGGGAGAACAAGAGGGAGGGAATTCATTAGGCCTTTAATAATAAAATGAGGGGAATAACAAGGTAGGGGGTAGAAAGGAAAGTTAATCAAGGGAGGGGATAAGGGATACCAAGTCAAAACAAACCACTGGTTTCAAAGAAAATAGTGTAAGAAGAAGGGGTAGGACTAGGGGAGGATACAAAAATGTCAGTGAATGCACAACTGATAATTGTAACTCTGAATGTGAATGGGATGAACTCTCTCACAAAACAGAAGCAAATAGTAGAGTGGACCAGAAACCAAAATCCTACCATATGTTGTCTACAAGAAACACATATGAGGTGGGTAGACATACATAAGTTTAAGGTTAAGGGCTTGAGCAAAATCTTTTGGGCATCAATTGAGAAAAAGAAGGCAGGAGTGGCTAT
The DNA here is from genome assembly GCF_016433145.1 of Gracilinanus agilis. Taxonomy (NCBI): domain Eukaryota; kingdom Metazoa; phylum Chordata; class Mammalia; order Didelphimorphia; family Didelphidae; genus Gracilinanus; species Gracilinanus agilis. Next base: position 352,452,955 of record NC_058133.1, read on the forward strand.
TATGATTTCTGACAAAGCCAAAGTAAAAATAGATGAGAATAAAAAAGACAGGAAAGGTCATTACATCCTGAATAAAGTCAGTATAAACAATGAGGAAATAACACTGCTCAATATGTACGCACAAAGTGGTATAGCATCCAAATACATAAAGGAGAAACTGGCAGAGTTCAAGAAGGAAATAGATAGTAAAACCATAATAGTGGGAGATCTAAATATTCCTCTTTCAGATCTAGATAAATCAAACCAAAAAATAAATAAGAAAGAGGTAAGAGAGGTGAATGAAGTCCTAGAAAAATTAGATTTAATTGATATGTGGAGAAAAATAAATAGGGACAAAAAGGAATACACCTTCTTTTCAGCTGCACATGGTACATTCACAAAGATTGACCATGTAATAGGGCATAGAATCATGGCAAACAAATGCAAAAGAGCAGATATAATAAATGTAACCTTCTCAGATCATAATGCAATAAAAATAATAATTAGTAAGGAAACCTGGACAGGCAAATAAAAAACCTATTGGAAATTAAACAATATGATTCTCCAAAACCAGGTAGTCAAAGAAGAAATCATAGAAACAATCAACAATTTCATTGAAGAGAATGACAATGATGAGACATCCTACCAATATCTGTGGGATGCAACTGAGGCAGTACTCAGGGGGAAATTTATATCCTTGAATGCATATATTAACAAATTAAGGAGGGCAGAGATTAGTGAATTGGCTATGCAACTCAAAAAATTAGAAAGCAAGCAAATTAAAAATCCCCAGATGAAAACTAAATTAGTAAAAATCAAGGGAGAAATTAATAAAATGGAAAGTAAAATAACTATTGAATTAATAAATAAGACTAGAAGCTGGTATTTTGAAAAAACAGATAAAATAGCCAAAGTACTGGTCAATTTAATAAAAAAAGGAAAGAAGAAAAGCAAATTGACAGTATCAAAATGAAAAGGGAGACCTCACCTTTAATGAAGGGGAAATTAAGACAATCATTAAGAACTATTTCGCCCAATTATATGGCAACAAATATAACAATTTAGGAGATATGGATGAATATTTACAAAAATATAAATTGCCTAGATTAACAGCAGAAGAAATAGAATACCTAAATAATTCCATATCAGAAAAAGAAATTGAACAAGCCATCAAAGAACTCCCTAAGAAAAAATCACCAGGGCATGATGGATTCACAAGTGAATTCTATCAGACATTCAAAGAGCAACTAATCCCAATGCTATACAAATTATTTTATATGATGAGCAAAGAAGGAGTCCTACCAAATTCCTTTTATGTCACAAATATAGTACTGATTCCAAAGTCAAGTAGACCAAAAACAGAGAAAGAAAACTATAGACCAATCTCCCTAATGAACATGGATGCACAAATCATAAATAGAATACTAGCAAAGAGACTCCAGAAAGTCATCAAAAGGATCATCCACCATGATCAGGTGGGATTTATACCAGGAATGCAAGGTTGGTTCAACATTAGGAAAACCATCCACATAATTAACCACATCAAGAGTCTAACAAACAAAAATCACATGAGTATCTCAATAGATGCTGAAAAAGCCTTTGACAAAATACAACATCAATTCCTATTGAAAACACTGGAAGGTATAGGAATAGAAGGACCTTTCCTAAAAATAATAAACAGTATATACCTAAAACCATCAACAAGCATTATATGCAATGGGGATGAATTAGAAGCCTTCCCAATAAGATCAGGAGTGATACAAGGATGCCCATTATCACCTCTACTATTCAACATAGTACTAGAAACACTAGCACTAGCAATTAGAGAAGAAAAAGAAACAAAATAGGTAATGAGGAGACTAAGCTATCACTCTTTGCAGATGATATGATGGTCTACTTAAAAAATCCTAGAGAATCAACTAAGAAGCTTGTAGAAATAATCAACAACTTTAGCAAAGTTGCAGGATACAAAATAAATGCACATAAATCATCAGCATTTCTTTATATTTCCAACACATTAGAGCAGCAAGAGGTAGAAAGAGAAACACCATTTAAAATCACCCTAGACAATATAAAATATTTGGGAATCTATCTACCAAAACAAACACAACAATTATACGAAAACAACAACAAAACACTTTCCAAACAAATAAAACTGGATCTCAACAATTGGAAAGCCATTAATTGTTCATGGGTAGGATGAGCTAACATAATACAAATGACCATTCTACTCAAATTAATTTACCTATTTAGTGCCATACCTATCAAATTACCAAAAACTTCCTTACTGAATTAGGAAAAACTATAACAAATTTCATCTGGAATAACAAAAGATAAAGAATATCAAGGGAAATAATGAAAAAAAATGTGAAGGAAGGGGGCCTAGCAGTACCAGATATTAAACTATACTATAAAGCAGCAGTCATCAAAACAATGTGGTACTGGCTAAGAGACAGAAGGTAGAATCAGTGGAATAGATTTGGGGTTAATGACATCAGCAAGACAGTGTATGATAAACCCAAAGAGCCCAACTTTTGGGACATGAATCCACTATTTGACAAAAAGTGCTGAGAAATTTGGAAAACAATATGGGAGAGATTAGGTCTAGATCAACATCTCACACCCTACACCAAGATAAATTCAAAATGGGTGAATGACTTGAATATAAAGACAGAAAATATAAAAAAGTTAAGTGAACACAAAATAGTTTACTTGTCAGATCTTTGGGAAAGGATAGATTTTTAAAACAACCAAGAGTTAGAGAAAATTACAAGATGTAAATTAATTGGTTTTGATTATATTAAGCTAAACAGCTTTTGTACAAACAAAAACAATGTAGTCAAAATCAGAAGGGAAACAACAAATTGGGAAAAATCTTTATAACAAAAAACTCTGACAGGGGTCTAATTACTCAAATATACAAGGAGTTAAATCATTTGTATAAAAAAATCAAGCCATTTCCTAATTGATAAATGAGCAAGAAACATGAATAGGCAATTTTCAGGTAAAGAAATCAAAAGTATGAATAAGCACATGAGAAAGTGTTTTAAATCTCTAATAATTAGAGAAATGCAAATCAAAACAACTCTGAGGTATGACCTCACACCTAGCAGATTGGCTAAAATGAAAGAAGGGGAGAGTAATGAATGCTGGAGGGGATGTGGCAAAATTGGGACATTAATACATTGCTGGTGGAGTTGTGAACTGATCCAGCCATTCTGGCTGGCAATTTGGAATTATGTTCAAAGAATGCCTGCCCTTTGATCCAGCCATACCATTGTTGGATTTGTACCCCAAAGAGATCATAAATAAACACACTTGTATGAAAATATTCATAGCTGCGCATTTTGTGGTGGCAAAGAACTGGAAAAGAAGGGTATGCCCTTCAATTGGGGAATGGCTGAACAAATTGTGGTATATGCTGGTGATGGAATACTATTGTGCTAAAAGGAATAATAAACTAGAGGAGTTCTAGGTGAACTGGAAAGATCTCCAGGAACTGATGCAGAGCAAAAGGAGCAGAGCCAGAAGAACACTGTACATAGAGACTGATATACTATGGTAAAATCAAATGTAAAGGACTTCTGTACAGTGCAATGACTCAGGACAATTCTGAGGGACATATGGAAAGAATGCTACCCACATTCAGAGGAAGGATTGCAGGAAAGGAAACATATGAAAAACAAATGTTTGAATGCATGGGCTGAGGAGGACATGATTGGGGATGTAGACTAGAAACTACCACACCAATGCAACTATCAACAATTTGGAAATAGGTCTTGATCAAGGACACATGTTAAAACCAGTGGAAATGTGCATTTGCCATGGGAGGGTTGAGAGCGGGGGGGTTGGGGTAGGGAAGATGAAAGTAGGAGCATGAATCATGTAACCATGTTAAAATGATTATTAATAAATGTTTAAAAAATTTAAAAAAAGAATTCCTGATGAAAAAGCAAGAACAGAATAGAAAATTTGAAATTCAAATACAAGACTCAAAAGAAACATAAACAAGTAAACATGAAAGTCTAATCATGAATTAGAGTACTGAACAGATCCAATCATTCTGGAGCATGTTGTAGAGCTATATTAAGAGGGTTATAAAAATATAAATACCATTTGACCTAGCAATACCACTAGTATTTCTTTACCCCAAAGAGATTAAAAAATAAATCACACTTTCAAAAATTTTTATAACCAGAATATTATGGTGCAAAATAATTGGAAGTTCAGGACAATGTTAACCAGGGAGCTGACCTATCTTTGGCATATGATTTTAGTGGTGTAATCCCATTAGAAAGGGTGACTAATATTCTTTTGGAGAAAACAGAAAGACATATGAAGTGACACAAAGTTGAAATGAGAACAAGGAAATAATTGTGCATAGTAACACCAATGTTGTAATAATAATCAACTGTAAGATATTTGCTTATTCTGATCAATATAATAATCTTAAATTACTCATGGTGAAAAAATTCTATCTTCCCCTAAAGAGAGAATTGATGGACTTTTGAAATTGTCAAATAATTTTATCACTTGGTTACTTTTTTCCAATGTGGTAATATGGAAATGATTTTTAAATGACTTCATATCTATTATTCATCTTATATTATTTGCCTTTGCAGTGGTTGTGGCAGAGGTGGGAAGGATGGAGATTACTTTAAAATTCAAAAAGAAAAGAAATAATAAATGTTAAAAAGAAAGAAAGAGTAAAGCCAAAGAATAATTTTTTATGGTAGTCATTAGATTCAATTTTACAATTTATTGAAAAATGTGAAAACTTTTGTTTCTGTTTTTTTTTCCACCAGATAGAGCAAAAGTTCTGCCATTCCTTCTTACCTTTAATGACATTCCAATTCCTATTGGTAGTGAGAACTATCTTTAAATATGGATAACTGGAATACTTACTATGAAACATGCTCTCTTGCTTTTGTGGAATCAAAATATAAATGAAATAACTTGTAACACTTTCTTTAGGAAATAATAGTTCTGGGTAGTGTACATGAGAGATCCATTTGATACTGAGCCCTTTCTTCTACAGAATAGGGTTATTATAATAAGACAGCTGTGCTGTCGTTTGTAGTATGCCTTCTGTATATTACTTCTATCTACTCTACTGCTAAGAATATTTGAAAATATTAGATATCCTCTTTTCGCATAGAAATACAAGTATTTTGACCTTAATGAATTCCTTAAATTTTTTTTCTTTTTTATTTACCTTTTTAGACATTTCTTGGGTCTCATGTTTGGAATTGAAATTTTTTTTATTAGGTCTGGATTATTCCTCAGGAATGCTTGGAAATCTTCTATCTTATTAAATATCCATTTTTTTCACTTGAAGGAATATACTCACTTTTTCTAGATAGGTGACTCTGAATTGTAAACCTAGATCTTTTGCCTTCATAAATACCATATCCCATACCTTCGAATCTTTTAATGTAGAAGTTCTTAAGTCCTGTGTGATCCTGATTGTAGCTCCATGGTACTTGAATTGTTTCTTTCTGGCTGCTTGCTCTATTTTCTCCTTTATTTAGGGACTCTTGCATAGGTTTGCTTTGGTTTCACTGTCCCCTTTTGTTTCTGTTCCTCTTTGTCTCCATAAAATTTCTTTAGAGGTAGGTGCTTTTTTGTGTTGTTTGCTCATTTTTACTACCTTTTTATACATAGGCTCTGTTTTCTGGGAGGTTAGGGTACCCTCTTAAACTTCAGTCCTTCCTGCTATCCTTACCTTTTTTCTGTGTTTCTGCCAGTTTCAATTCTTTTAAGACAGTATGATTGCTTAAGGACTTGGAGCTCTGAGGGCCTCCTCCCACTGCTCATTCAATTCACCCTTGAGATGCTGATAGCTTTAAGACTTGCCTCAGACATGGGCATAGGTTTTTAGTCTCACTCTGAGTTGATCAGGTCAGGGAGTGCTCAAATTCTAGCCCCTGGCTTAAGCTCAAGTTTTTGATCTCACTGTGTACTTGATCCAATTGGGCACATAGTTGATTGCCCTGTCCTGGAGCTCTGCCCTGAGCTCCTGGCAAAAATGTTGTGGAGTTCCCCAAAGGGCCCCTAACTGGAATCTATGTCCTCACCATAGTCTGTGAGTGAAAAATCCTATACCACCTTATATGGGAATTAGAATTTAATGTTAGTAGTAGGCTTGAGATAATCATATTTGTAATTCTAAGGTAAGTATTAAAGTTTTGAATTAAGTAAACAACTGCTTTAGCGTAGGACTTTGTGTCAATCCCACCCTTCAAAGTTGCTCAATAATTATGATCTTGAACTTGTGATCCAGTATATGTCACTAGGTCTGACCTGGGATGCAAAGCCTGGTACACCCAACACCACTCACTCTTATCTTTTTGTGTAACATTAATTTCTGGTAAGAAAATGGAGAACAGGATGACTAACAGTCAACAGTATAGACCTTGGAACTTACCCAGATGCTACGAGTCAAGGGGCAAAAGGCAGTTGCTCCCAACACTATCAAAAGGTAAAAGCTAAATCAAACTTTCTCTCAGTTGTGATAAGGGGACTCCAGGTGGCTGGGTGGGTAGACCAAGCAATCTGCTCAAATTACTTGTATCCTGTTTCTAATTCTGCTTCATTGATTACCAAATCACCAACTACTGGATAGAGCTATAAAATATATACCTATTATCTGATTATCAAGAAGAACATCATCAAACTCACACCACCTGGTCAGGGCCAAGGTGCTGGCCTGACCAGGGCCAAGAGGGAGAGGAAACTCTCCAGCCAACCAACACAACCTGATTATCAATTGACTATCCATCTCAATCATCTATAATCTAGCATAGATTCACAATACCTAATTCTTTAATCATGATCCTTCCCCTGAGTTTATTATAATTAAATTCTTAAAACCTATGTAGGTGAAAGCTGTTATTATCCTAAAGATCAGTCTAATAGTCTTGCATCCAAAGGGGAAAGGGAACACTTTAGTTAAGTCACAGGCAACCGTGTTATCCATTCATCACTATCTTCATCATTTACATTTATCCAATCATCAACCCCAACATTTATCTATCAACTTAACCCCAAGTAGCCAGAGAAGTTATGTGATTCAGTTCACAGTTTATCACATAGTCACTTAGTCTTGGGCACTGTAGTTGGGAACTAGTGCTCAGTTGATATAAAATATTTGGGGACCTTGTGTTTACCTCAATTTTGGTGTTCACTTAGGCCTCCCATCCTTACTCAGCTTAGATCTTTATAGAATCTGAGGACCTCAGGCCATCTCTCTATCAGACCTAACCTAGAAACACCATACCACCCATAGCATGTGTCAATAGTCCAGGCTCCACCACTCCCCTCTTGACCAATTATATCACTATTCCAAGCTCCCCCACTCACCCTTTTTTCAGTAAGTGAGTTCTAAGTCACTACCAAGTGACCTCCTACCAATAAGAAGTATTTCCTGATTATTACTTCAATGATTCAATATCTATTTTTAGCACTGTCTTGGATTATTGTTGTACTGGTATAAAAGTTGTTTAATTCTTTAGGGTATATAAGAAGGTCTTTCAGAGTGCTTGGTGTCTTTTCTTCTTGATCAGAAGTCAAGCTTTGTTGTAGGACTGGCCCTCTTACAATAAACCTATTTCTTAATGGCATGGAGACTTTGTTTATAATTTGTTTACCTGTGTAAAAAGAGTTAAATCCTAGAGTCCAAGGCCTGGCCAAGGCTGAAGCCCAAGCCAAGTACTTCTCACCCTTCCCACTAAAATCCTTATTCCTAGCTATTTTGAAATAGATTAGAAGTCACTAGGGGGATTATTTGTAGTGGAAATTTGAGGGTAAGCAGTTGTAGGAAATAGGCTCTCAAAAGAGTCTCTGAATCTCTAAGTTGAAGCAATGATGTAGAATCAATCTTGGCAAGAACCAAATATGGCTGCTGGGACTGTTGTCAAGGGATAGCAAAGGTTTGGGCAGGCTTGACCCAGGAGTTGCTGTCATTCACCTCCTTCTCCTTTGAAGCTCCAAAAACCAACTCCCCCTTGCTTGAGGGGTCTCCCCCTTTTATCCTCCTGGTTCCTACAGACTTCAATTGATCCTCCTTCTTGGGATTCTGGTGTAGCCCCCCTATAATTCCACTTTTATACTTGTGGTGAGAAGTTACACAACAAGGCCAAGACTGAGAATCCTGGCTTCTCTGTGGGCCTACACAGATAAGCCCACTTCAGCACAGACTGTTATGGGCTGATATTCTGAAGTTCACCACAGGTTTTAAATATCAAGGTGTATGCTTTGGCTTGAACCTCTAATTTCCCAGGTAGGGTTTCAAGATCTGAATGTTGGTTTGGGATTAGGTCCAAACCTGGAACAGCAGATATAGAGTGGGGTTGTGTGGCTTGCTTTTGACTTGCTCTTGACTCCTTGGTACAGTCTTGCTGGCTGTGCTCCTCTCTCACCCTAGTGCCCCAGATGTTCTCTGCCTACCTTTTAGGTCATTCTTTTCTTGAATTTTGTTTATATCTCTGTCTCCTTGTTGGTTCATTTACTTCTGTATTCATTTTGTGGCATTATTCTAATATTGGTTGGATGAAATTCTTATGATATCCTTGAGCTTCTCTTCTTTACTCCACCATCTTGGTTCCACCTGCAGTACTCCTTTTTTAAACAAATCCAAGCCTTTGAACTATAGTCTTTAGTGATGTTTATTTTTTAGATTGAAAATTGGTCATGTATTTAAATCTAATTTTTCACTTTGCTTTTTTGTGGTTCTTTTTTGCTATATATTTATAAGGAAATTTCAGAAGGAATAATTTTCATTGCAATCCAAAAAATAGTCTAAAATATACTTACATTTACTAGCTTTAGTTAGAATATCTTATCACCATAATTCATATATATGTATATACATATATATTTCTATAGAGAGAAATGTGATCATTTTGAATGCTGAATTCCAATTCTAAATTCACAGGAGGATAGGAAAACACTAATTCTAACACCAAAATATTATACAACTTAATAGTAATATAGAATTAAAGTGGTGCCCTAGAGAAAAGAAATCACAAGTCTTATTTCCCCATTTCCTCATCTTTATGGGGGAAAAAATCCAATGACAAATTAACTTAAGAATCCTTTAATGTCTCATCATAGCAGAAAAAAATCAGAGGTAGAATTTAAGCCCATTAATGAATTATTCAATTTCAAGTATATTCTTTTCCTTGAGCCTTAATGAAAATTATTGGAATAATAGACTTTCTGAAAAATAATATGAAAGCACATCCAAAGGGTCATAAAAATATGCATTACATTTGCCTGAGAAATATCAGCATTACATCTATATCTGATATATCAAAGAAAAAGGAAAAGAATGTTTGTGAACAGAAATACTTTTAGCACAAATATGGTATCATGCTCAACTATAAAGGACTAAACTAATCTTGGCAGTGGAAGGATCCAAGAGAATCCCAAGAGATTCACAATAAAAAATGCTATCCACAGCCATACATTTGGCATCTGAATACGAATCAAAATATACATAATTCACTTTATTTTCTTCATGCATTTTTTATTCTTACATATGTAATCTATGTATTTTTCTTGACATGAGGAATATAAAAATATGTATTGCATGATAACATATCATAACATATCAGGTTATTTACCATCTTGGGAAGAGGGGAGAGAAAGGTGGGAGGGAAAGAAACTGGATCACAAAATGTTAAGAAACAATTGATGAAATTGTTTCTACATATAATTGAAAAACATTTAACTCCAAAATAATAATTCTAAATTATAATTTAAATTATATTGATTGGTCACTTATTTTGATAATCATATTGTTTTCTCATCTTTACCTGCCTTTTAATGGCAATTATATCTAATAGCCATAAAATGTTTTGACATTTCCGGGATACTTTGTATAAATTAACTCATTTGATATTTTTCAACTCCTTTAGTGAAGCACCAATATTATTGCCCTCTTAATAATAGGGAAAATGAGTTTGATAGAATCCTGATTTAAACAAGGGTCTTGTGAATTCAACTACTACCTGTTACCTAGAATAAGCTAATTAAGTTCTATTGACATCAGTTTCCTTCTCTTCAGAATAAGAGATTTCAATTTAGATAACCTCTCAGTTCCCATCCACTTTTACATATGATTTTAATTGTAATCTGAGAAAATTGATTAAATGGATTTTAAATCAATGTATTTTATGGGAATACTTAGACATTGGACATCTTGGACCAACTCCTATATCTCTTTGTCTCTAAAGCAGATATATATCTGGAAGGAGGGAGGGAGATAAATGTCATGATGCCTTTGGGCATTCTGGTGTAGACTGTGTTTTCAGGACCCCTATATGGCTCAGTGGATTGAGAGCCAGATCTAAAGATCAGAAGACCTGGTTTCAAATCTGTACTCAGACACTTCCTAGTTCTGTGACCTTGGGCAAGTCACTTAACCCACAATGCCTAGATCTTATCACTTTCCTGCCTTGGAACCAATATACAGAATTGATTTTAAGACAGAAAGAAAAGGTTTTTGAAAAAAATAGACTATGTTCTCCTCAGAATAATGTCTTAAAAGTTATAGTTGGAATAAATGCTAAATTAATAAAAAGTTATTAAAATAAATATATATTGTTTCTCCTCCAAATTTCTGGCCTCCCAGAAATCTATTTATCAGCTCCTTGGGTGTTTGTAGACCTCAGGTTAAGAAGTTCTGGACAAGTACATGTTGTTGGACCTATTAGGAAATATACACAACTGCATTAGATTCCTGGGGCTTCCCTTTTTTCCCTTTCAGTTTGACTTGCTGACTTGATTAGATGTGTACACAATCACAGTGGTGGCAAGGGTGTTAAACAAACACCAGCAGAAATCCAAAATGAGATGACAAGGAAAAAGTAAGAGGTCTTTTAAGACAACCAATTCCCTCACAGCATGTTTCATATTGTTATATGACCTTGGTCTCCATCAAGCAGAGTTCCTGAAAACACTTTCCCCTCTAGCTTTCTATCACATATACTAACAGTCCAAGTTTGTGTGTTTGGGGGAATAGGGTGTAGGGGAAAGAGCAAAGGGAGGAAAGGAAATTTATACTACTTAAACAGGATGACTTAGATTCTCTAGGGTTTGAAGCAGAAGACGCCCTCACAGCCAATTTTTTTCTGTTTTACTAACAATGTTCTTATTTTTTCCTCTATAATCATGAAAATTTGCCAGTCACATATTTCTTCTTAATCTTTTGAAGGAAAACAGAAAGGAGAGGTTTCAGAATGTCTTAAGATTACATCTACCTTTTTTAGCATACAAATTTGTACTGATATATACAATTACCACACATTATTTTATGGTGTTCTTGAAGGGATATCATGAGTGTAAATGATGACCAAAAAGGGATACATCACAGATATATTTCCCTGGAGTTTTTATTTTAATCAATAAAGCCTAAAGAATCATTGTATTACTTTTCTTTTAGCTTAGAATAATATTTAAGCAGAAGAATTCAAAAAATTCTAAAAATCTGCTGTCTGGCAATCAAGTTGTCATTTTCATAGCATTTAAATAGTTTCTTGATTACTCTTGGATAAGCAGATTAAATAGCACAAGTTTTTCTGTTTTTTTGTTTTTTTATTTTTTTATTTCTTTTGTCTTGTGGTCATTATTTACAGTGATAAATAACTCTTCATTCCTCCCAGGTACCATAGGCTATGCAATACTGGATTCACTTTAGCAGTTGACTAGAATGTTAAATGTATCTAGAAGTTATGGTGGTCCCTGGTGCATTTTAAATATAAGTTACAGTAAAAATATTTTTAAAAAGGATCTTTCTATTGCAATCGTTCCATGATGCTTCAGGTCAAAGCACGGTTGGAAGGTGTCCAATGATGAGAAGAGATTATCTTTTACCAAAAATTAGAAAGTTATGTTATATGGTTTTAGCAACAATACTTGAAGCTTTTGACTATAAAAGGTGCCCGCTGAGACAGTACATTTTCTTAGGTTGCTGTAGATGTTCCCTGTATTTGGCATATTGGTGACAGACAATAATTTGTTGGCATAGGCCTATTCTAGGGCAATGGAAATAAAAAGGAAATCCTAATGATAAAGATATGATAGAATGAATAGCATTTGGTAACTAGCTACGAAATTATGGAAGAGCTAGGTTAAAGATTTTTTGTTTTGTTTTGTTTTTGTTTTTTCATACTCCATGGAAATTATTGATGCCTTTAATAGAAATCAAGAGAACAAATGGTAGAGTTAATTTTGGAGGTAAAATATAGTTATTTTAGTCATATTAAGTACCATGCCTGGGACAGGAAGGATCAGAAACAAATTATATGAAAAGAAAAATAAGAGAAAAAGGCAATGTGGATTATAGTTAGTGTAGGTAAGTGTGGCACAAGCTGGGTCAGAAATTGAGAACAAAACAAAAACAACATCCATTCTGTTTCCCAGTAAAGAATACTTCTTGATAAAATGATGCTGTCAAGTGCTGGCATTTGAAGGAAAAGCACTGGCTTTCTGAAAATGTTCTATCTCCTGAGAGATAAATTGCTAAACTAGTCAAAGGGAGTTAATTCAATCATACATAGATTTAGAATTAGAAAAAATTATTAGAGGCCTTTAGGTCCAACCCACTTATTTTTTATAGACAAAGAAACAGATACAGAAAGTTTATATGACTTCCCAGAGTCTCTGACTCAGAGGTATAGAGCAATGGAAAAACCCTTCACGTGTGGCTACAAAAAGCCCTGGTTCATTCTCTAGCATGTAAACTATTAAATCAGGATGTTTGATCAACATTTTAAAATAATCATATCTCTGCTTCTGTGGTCCTGGCTCTTTTCCCAGAACTCTCAACATGCTGCCACTCCATCATGTCAAATTGGAAGTTTATGATTCCAAATCAAAGACCTTTTGAAATTCAGATAAAGAAATTATTATTGTAGAGTAAAATAAGTTGTATTTCTGAAGACTGAATTATTTATTGGGCCTTTGATAATTATTAATTGCTTAATCATGAATCAGATTTTGTCATTTTTAATGTTTTAATGATTTCATATCTGTTTTAAATCACTATTATTTCTCAATTATTTATTCTCCCTTCTTTAAGGACCATGGAAGTTACTTTAAATTTAATTCTCCTAAATCAATGACCTCAAACAGATATTGTTATAACATGGCATAACATAATATGACATAGCATAACATAGAATAAACATATGACAGCATAACATAAATATAAATGTAACATAACAACATTACATAATGTAACATAACATGAAATAACATGAAACTTAATATTAAGAATAATCATTGCATTCTAGGAATAATTCTGATAGTGAAGGCCTCCGTTGAGTATACATATGACTCTATAAGACTTTGAGAGGTTTTTTTGTTTGTTTTGTTTTCTTTTAAATAAGGAATGTAGGCCTGAGACATGTTTGCTCTTTCACTGATCATCATCTCGATCAAATTGACATTGATTGTGATCATTCTCATGGAACAAGTTTTTAGATAAGGAGCTATGTGCTTCAATGTTAAAACATCATGATATTCATGACAACAACTCATAAGATGACAACATAATTTCATTTTTCTGTTTTTCACTAGCCCCAATTGAAATCATATTAAACTTGTTTCAACATATTTGTTTTTGTTCAAGACATATTATTTCACTAATGTAGGATCTCCTGATTAGAAAACTGCCTTTATTAACACAAATCAACAATGTTTAGCATTTTTGAGCCTTAGAGAGTTAGCTGGGATAATCAGAGATGAAGTGACTTTTATACAGTCACATAAGTGTTATGTCAAGGAGGCAAAACAGAAACTCAGATATTCCTGACTGAGTCTGGCTCTCTATTCACTACTCTAAACTAATTTGCAATTTCCACAAATGCCTATTGGCTAAATTATTTCTCTCAATCTCAAAAAAAACAACTAACAAATTTATTAACTTTACAAAGGAGTTTTGGTGAATTAGCCATCCTAACTGCATTTTATTCTGACAACTATAAGCACTGTGAAATAAAAGTAACAAGACTTGAACTTTAAGATTCAATATGATCATATGATGAATTCATTCCATTAGCTTACAATTCTTGACTAGTGGCTGTTGGAAACTGTGAAACTCATAGGTTATTTATTGTTGGGGGACAGCTCACTGCACTGCTAGATAAACTGTAATTTTTACCAGTGTTCTGGATTTAAAAGCAGCATTAGAGCTCCCAGACTCCAACATTTAACCTGATTTATGATTTGTGGTATAAAAATACTACAGCTCAGATGGTTTTAAATGACTTTGAAAATTAAGTAAAGAAGAAAATGTAACTACTAATCTGAACATGCTGTGAAATATTAATTATGCATTTCAAGTAAGGGGAACAAGCAAGTAATAATTTAATCTGTGACATAAAATAAATCCCAAAATGTATCCTTGCTAAAGGCATTTTCTAAATAAACACTTGATTTTTAAGTCACTAAGGAGCTAGAGTTGAAGCCATTACTTACTGAAATCTAAAGCTGTTTATTAAAACATTTTCCCTAGACATCAGTTAAAACTACTGTTCTGAAAGGTAAATGAGTTAAGAGTGGAAAATAGTTCAAAACTAAAGAAGAGAACATCTTTTAAAACTATGCCAGGTGAGACTTCCTAATCACCTATGGCAGGGAAGCATTGCTGTGGCCAACTGCTGAGTCAGTAGAGAAGAAAATACGGATGTGGGCATAATCCAACTATTATTAATGGGCTTCCAGGACACTTGGCAAGTTGCCACTATCAGAAGTAGTAATACTTCTGTAATGTGAGAAATGTTCAGAACATCCAACATATAAATTTTTCCAGACTTCCCAAACCACAAGAAATATTTTCAAACATCAGTTACAAGGATCATACTTTAATTATTTTGCATGTTTAAAGGAACTATTTTGCTGTACAATTGTGCCATGATAGCATATTGTTCTTCATGTGGACAATAATATCCCTTTCTTATCTATCAATATTTTAATAGATTTCATCATTGTAACTAGTTCAATATGAGTTATTAGAAAATAATAACTGGAACATTGAAAGCAAAAAAGGTATGATCCTTGGCCTCAAAGACCTCTTGTTAAAGTGGGGAATACAGCTTGCA
>NC_058133.1:352468398-352489645 GCF_016433145.1 Gracilinanus agilis
ATATATATATATATATATATATATGGTTTAATTGGGCAATAATCTGAGAAGGAAAAGCACTAGCAGTGGAGGGAAGTGCTTGGGTATGGAAAGATCTCTTGTGTAAGATTGGACTTAAATTAAGTTTTAACAAAAACCAGGGAAGTCTGAAGGTATAGGAAAAGAGGCAATAATTTCAGGAATGGTGAACAATGAAAAAAAATTTTTAAAATAAGAATTGTGATGTACTCTGTGAGAAACTCCAATAAGGTCAAAATCAGCAGAGCAGGGATGATATATAAGGAATAAAAGTATGGAAAAGTAAGAAAAGTCCAGATTTTGAATAATTCTAGGATAAAGAAAATGCTATATTAATTTGATGATTAAAAGACCATTTGAAATTCAGAAAGGAAAGTTTCAGTTGAATGATAAAGTTGGGAAACAGACTACATAGAGTGCTGATTCAACTAAGAAGGTAATTAATGAAGGCATTGCTTAGGGATGACTTTGTAGCCATAAAGGAGGAGCACAAATAGTGTGCTAACCACCAGCTACCTATATTTGAATCCTTAGAGGGGTTTTTAAAAGTTAGGATAGGCAAGGAAAAACTAAAGATTTGTAAGAAAGCTGAGATAGTAGAGTGGGGAATCTGTGATGAGATGGCATTGAAATAATAATTGATATAGAGAAGTTTTCCAGAGAAGGGATAAAGGTTATATAATTGTGGGACAGGGTTAAAATAGGTTATAATTGGTAAAGATATATGAGTAATTTGAATTTATGAGGGGACTAAAATAAAATTCTCAGTGAAAGGCTTTAATGTTTTGTTTTGTTTTCTGTGAAGTCTGAGACTCAATTTTCAGTTGAGAGTGTAAGGGAAGAGGATGTCATGGGAGGGATAGTGTGATGAGTGGAATAAAACCAGTTAGTCATGTGTGAAAGGATTATACATAGATTTCTAGGAAATCAGGTAATCACATTTTTCAGAAAGATATCATGAGTAATGCAGAGATTTTTTAAGAGAGATATCATAATATAGATAGATAGACAGAGGAAAGTAGAGAGAAAAAAGTGAGACTTCCACAAAAGCATTCTGTTGTCCATTCCATAGATCGATTACATTAAAAAGCTAGTCTTTAAGTTGAAGAGTCAAGCAAATAAATGAAAGTATTAAAGTTGCGAAGAGTAGAAAAGACAGAAGATCTTCCTAAGAAACTATGGTTATTTCAGACTCCCTGTGGAACAACAAGCATTTCTGAGATCTCTCCCTATTACTAGCCACAGCCTGAGGCTCCCAAGTCTGGCTCTCCTTCATATTGTTCCTGGATTTTGTCTGATGTTGAAACTTGACCTATTTCTTATCTTTTCTGAATCCTATAAACTCATTTTGGAAGAATTGGGAGTTAGACTTCAGGCTAGGGAATTACCTAAAATGATTAAGTCACAAAGAGAGACCCCTAAATGATTCCCTCATTATGTATTCTTTTAGAAAACTTGCTACATTGTTTCTGACTTTTAATAAATATGCCAAAATTTTAAGCAGGAAGCATAAATTTCGCTTGACCTTTTTAAGAAAAATTGTTCTTGTATATCCTCTGGAAAATTATGTCATCTCCACTACTAATCATGTTAGAGCAACCAGGTGGCAGATTATCTGTCTGGTTTTCCTCCTCAGGATTCTAGGGTTGAAATATGAACTTAAAGCCATATCCAAAGGTTATAGCTACACTCCCTTGGGAGAAAAAAATCATTCACTCACTTGTGCTGGAGTAGAAATCATTCAAAACTATGGAAATGTTTCTTATGACAGAACCAGAAATGTCACCCAAAGCATAGCAAGACTAGAGGGCTAGAGAAGTCAATAAAGGAGTAAAAGGCAAACTTTTGGGATAATTCATGCAGTAAGCAACTTATCACTAGTAAAATCTAAAGGCATAAACTCTAGAAATTACTAAATATATCTTTACTGTAATGAGAAGCCCAAACAAAGGAGAAAAAAAGGACCAGAAGTAAATTAGATTTAAAAGTTAAGGTAATCCTAAAGCCATGCAAATGCTATTAGCAAATAACAGAACATTTCTAGCTTACTAGTGCCCTCTAGTGAGCCTAATCTGGTGGCTATAGACCTTTAATGGATTTTTTTTTCCCTTTGAATTTTTTGGGGAGAGTGAGTAGAGTGGCTAGGGTTTGGTTACAACATTATTGAAAGCGTGAAAATATCTGTCAACATTCTTAAATATTTGTGAGATCAAATATTAAAAGGTTCAGGAAATCTCAGACACTGTGTAATGATACATCGTAGCTTGCAGTAGTGTTAACTGAGCTAGCGTAGTGGCAAGGTTAAAAGACAGATAGATAGAGGCAGAATGCTCTTCTTCAAGCTTAGGGGAAACCAGCCTTCTCCCTGAAAAATGTTTTGCTTCACAGGCACTCTGTTTTGCATCCTAATTGCATCATGTGCCAGCAAAACAGATTGTTTGCTAATTGATATCATAAAGCAAGACAGCCCAGTGAAGGATGATAATTCTGACTCCAGCTAGCAGCTGATGTAGAGCTGGATAGAAAAGCTGTCATTTTAAACACAAACTGTGGCTGTGATTTGGCTTTCACTGTAAATATAACGGGAGGGAAGCTTGGAGGAAGCTGCATATATATAACATTATCTAGTAAGAGTAAAATGTTATGTCTGATAGAATGTTTGAGATATCAGCATCTCTGTTACTGAGAGCATTTTATGAATGTGTGCCAGCATATCTTTCTGATTCAGTGCAAAAGACAGCTACAATGTTGTAGATACTGAGCACATAGTAGGGGCATAATATATATTTATTGACTGATTCTGGGTCAGTTGAGATTAAAGTGTACATTTCTTAGATTATTTGAAGACTCACAATAACCCTACGAAAGAGATTCCCATTCCACTAATGACAAAACTAAGACACCTAGCGGATATCCTAATGTTACACAGTTAGTAAAGAAGTGTAGGCTCAAGGATTTGAACTTGTTGTCTCACTAATTCCAGTGCTCATTCAATTATAATTCAGTTGTTGTTCAGCCCCTTCACAGTCATATCAGCCTTTATGTGATCCAATTGGAGGTTTTCTTGGCAAAGATACTGAAGTGGTTTCTCATTTCCTTCTGCAGTTCATTTCATAAATGAGTAAACAGGGTTAGGTGGCTTATCCAGGGTCACATAGCTGCTAGTCAGTGTCAGGCAAGATTTGAGTTCATGAAGATGACTTTTCTTAACTCCAGGGCCAGCAATCTATCTACTGCACTTCTGACTTTCCCTTACTTTAATGATAGCAGGCCTTTATATTGTGTTGTAATTTTGCAAGATAATTTACAAATGTTATTTCGTTATCTTCACAGTAGTCTCATGATGTATATGCTACATTATTAAATTTAGTGTATTAATAAGGAAAACCTATATCAGAGTAGTTGAGTGATTTGAAAAGGATCATACAGCTAGAAGGTGCCTGAGGCAGGATTCAGACCCAGGCATACCTGATTTGAATCTAAACTCTATCCATTAAACAATACTGATGCTTCATGGCTGTCTCCCATATCAGAAAGAATAAATGTTCTTATAGGTTTATTAGCATGGAAATAAATAGAATATGAACACTACATATTAATAAATTAGTAGATATCAATAGTGTATATTAGTAAGTAGGCAGAAAAGAAAGATATTCACATTGATGCTTGTAATTTTAACCTTATCCACATATTTTATTTCTCTTTGTATAGAACAAATTTCTGTTGCTCAATTGTGTGTGTGTGTGTGTGTGTGAATGTTAACAAGCATTACTAAAAAAATTACTAGGTAAATTAAATTTAATTCAATGAAGGATGCTTTCCTGAGATAAGTCCCCAAATTAGAAATTAAACAGTGGATTCTAATTTGAATCTAAGATTTCATCAGTTTAAGGATAGCTGGTAAGGAAAGTTCCTCTACCCATGCAGAGCAGCAACCCCTCTTCAACTTAAGAGTTTTAGCTGCCTCTGGCACTGAGACATTAAATGACTTGTCCGGAGTCACACAACCAGTAAGTGTCAGAGACAGGTCTTAAAATTTAGAACCAGAACACTAAGGCTATTCATTATTCCAAACTATTTTTAAACAATAAAAATGAAAAAGGGAATGTTAAAACTTTGAACAAGAAATCTGATTACTTAAAGGGCAGCTCATAAAGCTAATTCTTACAGACACCAAAAACAGTAACTAGGGTAACTCAGAGGTTCTCATAAGTCAGATCACTTATCCTGTTCTTTACTAATTATATATAATTTACCTTTTGCCCATTCTTGTTGTTTTGCTTCAGACAAGTGATTTCATTAATGTAGTGTACTCTTGGTAGGGAAACTCCCTCGGCTAATGCAGTTCAATAACTCATCTGTAATTTATAACTTTAGAGAATTGCCTGAAGCACTGAAAGATTAAATGAAATGTCCAGCTAATACATGCCAGAGGCTAGTACCATATGTACTCATACTACAATACTTTTATTTTCCCATTACTTTGTTATATAATTATTTCCTTTTTTCTCCTATCCTAAATTCCAACTCTTCATTTTCTAAAAAAAATTTTAGTCATAATTGAAAACTATGAAATTACTCTGAAACTAATATGATTTAATAGAATTTTAAATGTCAGCATTTAAAGATCGAGGAAACAGAGAGACTTAGAGACATGAAATATCTTACTCAAGGTTTCCAAGCAAGTTAGTGGATAGACCAGGTATAGAACATAAGCTTTTTTCAGTCACTATCTTATCATCTTCCCTGCCTTCAACTTGACGTCTTCCTGCTTTCATTTCTTTAAATACAAAACTGGCTTGCAACTGTGGTTTAGTTTAATACTGATACTGTCATTCAAATTTCGTTGTTGAAGAGGACTAAATGATGTGTGGTTTTAAATAAGTCAGTTGCAAAACGTCATCAGCCTCACTCCTTCAGAGTCATCGAAGTCCAGTAGAAGGAAAAAGGTCAAGATTACTAGTGATGGCCCAGGAGGCAGTGGATGACCTTGGTACCTGCTTCAGAAGCACTCATCCATATGGCTCACCAGGGGAAATCTCCACATGCTTGGGGAAATCATCCTTATAACTCATAGATGGGTTTGAAACTTGTCAGCTACCTTCAGCCTGGTTTAGTATCTCTGCAGGTAAAGGTTTATCTTATCTAGGTGTCACTGCTGCACATGCTACAACTTCTTGGAGTCACAGATGAGAGTTGGGTGACAGGTGGATACAACAAAGAATGAACAGCTTGAAAAGGGCTCAGTAAACCCTTACACTAGAGGTGCTAGTGCTCAACTAACACCCACATGCCCCAGTGTAACTGAAACAAAAAAATAATAATTGCTTGTGATCTTGCCTATTAAAAAGCTTGACATAAAACATATACATATATATATACACATATATTTTTAAGTTTTTAAACAAATTATTAACTGTTAGAAAGAACATGAAAGTCAGTGGTATGAATGTTACATTTAAATGTCTTAAAGATAAATAAACTTTTTTTTAAACCCTTAACTTCTGTGTATTGACTTATAGGTGGAAGAGTGGTAAGGGAAGGCAATGGGGGTCAAGTGACTTGCCCAGGGTCACATAGCTGGGAAGTGTCTGAGGCCGGATTTGAACCTAGGACCTCCCGTCTCTAGGCCTGGCTCTCAATGCACTGAGCTACCCAGCTGCCCCCAATAAATAAACTTTTTAAAATGTCATTGCATTTAATTTTGGTGCTATTGAACTTTTAACTTATGTTTTGATGGTGTAGCTATGTGATTCTATATTAGTTGCCACAGAAGAGGGTCTATATAGAATTGTTCAATTCATTCTCCCATTGTATCAGATTTGATGCTTTTCAGCAACTAGTCACTCTGGTATATATTTATATAGTGTGTATATAGATATTTATCATTTGTATATTTTTCTTTTGGTACCATCATTTAAAGTATACATTTATTTAAACATTATGTTTTCAAAAGAACACATAGATAATGATCAATTGTTGTTATTGCTAATGGATAAGAATCCCAAGTAGTCATTACTTCTCTTGTTAATTTTTTTCCACATTTTTACTCGAAACTTTTCCAGATGTCCAGTTATTACTTACCTGTCAGGTTTTCAAAGCTGACAGGCTGCATTTCAGCAAACTATGTATATTAGATATCATCAAATGTGTATTTATTCTGAGACTGAGCAACAAATGCAAAAAGTGAAGAAAGCACAGATGACTAAAGAGATAACCTATATAGACAAAAGATATGGATGGCTAACAATTTGAGGCACATATATTTTTTTCTTTCATTTTTTTCTCTTAGGACTAAAATTCTCTGCATAGACTTTGAGGTTGTAAATGGTTTTCAGGCAAATACTCCCAATACCTACTTCAAAAAAGCAAAGATGCATCAAATTTCATTTAATTTCTAAGTTATAATCTCTATGAATTTGTTTTCCATCTCTTGTGTGCTGTAATGCTAAAGTGCCATAAGTCATAGTTTGGAGCACCATCTCTGTCAGTGATCCTTTAATTGGCTTGACCTATGGGAAAGATGGCTCACCACCAAGATAACTAAATATATCCCACCCTGAGTTCTGTAAATTTCATGGTGGAAACCATGGAGATACAGGAGTCGGGGTGGGGAATATTTTCTGAAAACATGAAATGACTTACTGATATTTTTCCTAAGCTACATTTGTAACTTTTAGAACACTAATGAAAGGAGATGATGAAAAGAGTTCATTTTCTCATGGGTTTTTACTTTTTAAATTTCCCCAGTGCATACATGACTGCTTCCAATCAGAACTCTGGCCAAAGGGTGAGAAATCAAATTTCTAAACATAGAAGGGAAAAACATACTAAGGAAGTAATTTTTAAAAGATGCATCTTTAATTGAGGCACTTCTCTTGGGAAGTGGTGACTTAGCTGCTATAGAAAAGTTTTGGCAAGGAAAAATGCATTAGCTGTGCAGCATTGTCAAATGAAAATCCATTTAAAAAATTCAGAAATGGAAAACTGACTATTATGACTGATAAGATTACAAGGCATAACAGGGAAATATGCCAAAAATCAGTAGAAACAAGAGAACTATTTGAAAGTCATATTTAATGCCCAAAATTACATGCCTCATGGGTTCTAAGCCTAATATGCTTTTTTATTGATACATCTGTCATGTACATTTTACAGACTAATGTTTAAATTTTATGTACCTTTAGGAAATATAAAGTTTTGTCTCAAAAACATTAGAGTTCTGGGGAAAAGATAAGTAAAAGGGCATTCCTAATACCCTTGGAATTTGAGAGAAAATATTGCTTCAACTGAGAATAATATAATATTTCTCAATTTCTTAGAATTTCTCAGAACTAAGTGTTGGTGGAGGGCAGGTTTCCCTATTTCCAAAAGAATAATGTAAATGATATTTACAATGTTCGGTGGAACTATAAGATAATATATTCCCTCTATAAAATAAATAAATTTGAACACAAACATCCATGAATACATGGACCACCTAAAATCTTCACTTAATTTCTATGATGAGGCACAAATAAGTTAGAATTAATTAATAATAACAAGCTCAAAGAAGAAAAATGATGAATCAAATCAATTAAAATTTATTTTACTTAAATATCAGTTATTTGTTTTTTATCTCATTCATTCCGTAAGTATGTATCAAACACCTTATAATTGCTAAGAAAATAGTAATGTATCTATCATAAAAGATGAACAATCAGCCTCAAAATCAGGAATAGAACATCAATTCAATAATTGGTTCATTTCCAATATAATAAAACCTGCCAGCCTTAGATTTCAGTGACATGGCCTTTAATAATTTAGTTAGTCCTCAAAAACTCAAAGAAAAATTGGAGGATGACTTTAGAGAAGAATCAGTATTGTGGCCCTTTAGTTTGATTTTCTAGGCATATTTTGCTTTTAGTGATCCCGGCTAGAGGTTATTGTTTTCCATTTTCAGTATTAATAAACTATCATGTCAATATTTTATTCTTTATTTTCCCCAAATTTATTTAAATAATATTACTAATCACAGATATATAGTTCCTATCCTTCTCCCCTCCTTTTAAAAATGAAAGGCAATATTAATTCCTCCTTCTGTTTTCCTCTATATCTTCTTTAGAAAACACAAAACATTATTTACAGTGATTTTACAGTCATATCATTAAGTTCTTTTGATCTAAATTTGTAAAGCAGCCAAACACTTCCTCACTAGCCCCTATTAAATCTGCCATACCCAAACTATGCATTTCCATAGAAATTTCAAAAACTTTATAGGCTTTAATTTCATTTCTAGTGCTTCCTCTCTAAAAATGCATTAACTTTATCCAGCATTTGGAGAGGGGGAAAATGAAGCCCCTTATCAATTCAGACACGGCCAGTGGGATTTGGTGGATCAAGTACAAGATGACAAATGCAATTGGTGTGCAAGCCTTTGCAGGTCATAAAAGAAAGATCTCCCAGGAAAAGCAGAGTGGGTACTGCTGCTTTTAATGTGACAGAGCAATAGATCTTGAGCTGCCACAGGTGTAGCCTACAGAATCAATAAACTCTCTTTAAAGACCCAGTGATGTCTCATGAAAGACACCAGAAAACATTCTATTTACAATATCTATCTTATTTACTTCTGTATGAGGAAAATCCCCTAAGGCTGACAAATCAAGAGAAGCTTGATTTGTCTGTTTTACTTACTATTTGTTTTAGCAAAGGACATTTGAGCATCTCTGTATGGTGGAGGATTTTCTCCAAGTTTTCAACAGGAAGAGAAGGAAAAATCAGGACACCCATGTATTGAAATGGATTGGCTAGGACTAAATGGGATTGAATAGCAAGTTCCAAAATTCTTATACATAAAGATTTCTGATGGATCAAAAATAAATTAAATCTTGTTACATACATAGGAAATTAATAACAACTCCATAAGATAAATTTTATAAAGAAATGAATTAAGTCTATGAAACCAATTGTCATCTGTACCACAAAGAATCGATCAAAATGATATATTATATTTCATATTTCAAGTATGGTATTGCTTATAGAATCATGGATGTACAGCTAGAAGGGACCTTAAAAGCCATTTAGTCCATCCAGATTTGGAAACTGAGATTTAACCTCATAGAGTAATAGAACTATTTTGGGAGGCAAGTTCTGTTTTCTCATAATCTAGTACATTTTTCACTGTACAATATAGATCCTGGACTTCCAAATGTACTTACATTCCTAATTTTGCATACTTTTCTCCTCTGGAAACTAAAATATGAAATGTTATTTATTAATTTTAATTTCTAATATGCTAGTCATTTATAATTTCTGGAGTATAAATTCATGCAAATTTAGTCACATAATTTAAAAGTTTTCTATAGGTTAATAATATCACTATTCACACACTTTATTTTTTGGCCTATTCACTATTATTCAGAAAAATTACTTGTGCTTTATCTGTGGCATCACAGCTACTTTCCTGGGGAGAGGACAAAGATATTTATAGGGGGAAATCAGCAAATTTGAAGTAACTAAGTTGACAGTTGCAAAAAGCCTAATTTTATGCCAAATATCCATCAAAAGTAGAGGAAACATGGCAGAGAATATTGTTTGGGTTATTTTGTTTTGTTTGAAATGTAAATGTTTAAATTCTGAAAGAAAATAAAAGTGAAAATGAACCAATTAAATACTATGGAAAGAACCAATGGCTACAGACAACTAAAGTTCATCAGAACAACTTTATTAAAAATTAAGGAAGCACAAGCACACTTTGTGGTCAAAACTATGTCATTAATGAACTTCAGATGATTTTCTAGTATTGTTAAGGAAAGCATTCAAATAGCAGTGAGAATCCTTTTAATAATGTAGAGCTTATGAATACATGTGAAAGAAGGCAGACACTTTTTATGCCTTCAGGTAAAATAAAGATCAGTTCTCTATTTTATAACATTCATCTTCTTATGCTCCCAGTGTTATATAACTTTGAGTACTATCTATCTGAATATATCTAAAGATCAGGCTCTATCAAGACATTCTCATCATTTCTTTTTACTTTAAAGTTATTCAGTGCATTTACTCTTGGGCCTTTCTGTGTAATTACTTGGAAATCTTCTTTCTTGTTGAATGCCCATACTTTCCCCGGAAGTATATAGTCAGTTTTGATGGGTATGTGATTTTTGGTTGTAGACCCAATTCTCTTGCCGTTCTGAATATCATATTCCAAGCCTTAAGGTATTTTAGTGTGAAGGCTGCCAGATTCTATGTGATCCTGATTGGTGATCCTTGATATCTGAATTGTTTCTTTCTACAACAAGAGGCCAATATAGACATTGAAAGGATCCATAGATCACCCTCTACACTAGACCCAGAAAAGAGAACCCCCAGGAATATAATAGCGAAATTCAAGAGCTTCCAAGTAAAAGAAAAACATTTTACAAGAAGCCAGAAAGAGACAATTCGGATATCAAGGATCACCAATCTGGATTCACTGTGCATTCAGGCTCCATCAGTTCTGTCTATGATGATGGATAGCCTATTTCATTACAAGTAGCTTGGAGCTTTGAATCATTGATAACAGTTAAGTCATTTACAACTGATCATCATACTTTATTGTCATTGACATACAGATGAAAAGGGAGAAGAGAGTGGCCCAAGCTCTCAATTCCTATGCTCTACCACCTTTCAGACACCCAATTTTACCCTCTCTATGTTCCCATTGGACTGTTGGGCAGAAGAGTGGGTTATGTGAAAAAATGTTCATCAGGTGCAGTGGAGAGGGGAAAAGGAGCAACTCTGCTTTCCTAGTAAGGAACTTGGGAGGGGAGGGTGGTACGTATGCCCACAGAGAGCACTCTTCTAGCCATCTTTGGCACACATGCCATAGGTTCACCACCATTAGGGTCATAAAAATGTGTTTGGTGTGTCCAGTGCCAGCACAGGATTCCCTAGTAATCTCTTTTTGAACAAGTGTCAGGTACTGTTATACAGAAGAGATAAATTTAGTAGGAAAATGAAGGTTTCCAGAGGACAGATGCATGAGACCTACAGGGGAAGATTCTGAAATGCTGGAAGGAAGGGTTATGCTGAAAGTCAAGGACTCTTAGGGGGTCTTTCTCTCTGGATTTGTACCTGGAGGGAGTGGCTGCCAAGTCCTGAGGGGTTTGATCCTGTCCATGTTGCTGTCCTTGCAGCTTAGTGTCCTGTAATCCTGTCACTAGCCTATATCAACATCCAGGTCTCTGCACTGTCAGTAAGCAGAGGTATGGGTCGAGTAGGACCTAGGATCTACCCCGGGTCACTGCCTAATCTGTCACAGATCAGCATCTCTAGTAATAACCAAGAGAGGGTTTCAGTGCAGGATATCTAGAATAGGGACTGGGTTTACAAATTAGTGAGGACAGGGAGATAAGAGTAGACAATCAAATTGCTGAAGCCCCTTCATGAGAAGGTTTTAGATTCTTGGTATTTAGCTAGTGAATTAGTGTTAGGGATTTCCATTACCCTCTTTACTTCTCTCTTTTGAAATAAAATACATCTTCCATTTACTGTGATGAAGGGAATCTATGTGCAGGTCCCAGATCAGGCTCGGCCCTGGTCACAGGTAACTGTTAGGCGATTCAATCTACAGTGTAAAAACCTTGATACTGGCCCCAAGTTTATCCATTAATATCTCATTTTATCCCATCTCCAAACCCCTGTATTACAGTACCCATATCATCTCTGACTTCAGAGCTCCTGTGCAGCTACTGCTACTTCTAAAAGCACCACCTACTCCAAAAATGGTGTTGAATATATATGTACTGTAGACCAGTCTTTACTCAAATATTATAGATCTCCCTTTCCTACCTCTTAAGTTGCCTTGAACTGAGTGAATATCTCACTCTGCTTGACTCTGTCACTCCTGAATTCAATTTGAGGTATTATTTTAAAGTTATTAGAGGGAAATATTTGAAAAATTATCAAGCATTTCCTCTAATCCACCATCTTCGTTCTTTTCCTCTCATTCCCTCATTTCCTCTCATTCCTCTCATTCCCTCATATAACATAGGTTATACCAGTGATTTCATACATTTTTACATAATGATCATGTCATGGTAAAAGGCACATATCACTTAAATTTTTTAAAAATCTCAAGAAGGAAGTAAAATGAAAGATGGCAAATTTTAATCTGAAATTGGAATCCAAAAGTTCCTTCTTTGGTTATGGGTAGTATTTTTCATTATGGGTTCCTGGTGGTTATTTTAGAAACTTGCTTTTCTGATGATGGTTTAATTAATCTTTAACAGTTGATCATCACATAATAGCTCTGTTACCACACTTTGTATCAATTCATAAAAGTATTTCCAGGTTTTTCAAAACTCATCCTGTTCATCATTTCTTATAGTGCAAAAGTATTACATTATAACCATATACAACTTTTCAGGCATTCTGCAAGTTTCCAAGACTTTGTCACTACAAAATAAAAAATAAAATAAAATTAAAAAAAAACTTGTTCCTCCATTTTTCAAATAATGGACAATAGTTTCCAATTCTCTGCTACTATAAAAAGAGCTACTAAAATATTTTTGGTCATAGAGGTCATTTGCTCTTATCTCTGACATTTTTGGGGTAGAGACCCAGTAATACTATTACTGGGTCAAAGTGTATGGTTATGTTTCTGGACCTTTGAACCTGGTTCAGTATTACTCACCAGAATGTTTGTGTCAGTTCATAGTTCTACCAACAGTTTATTAGTGTTTCAATTTTCCCACATCCCCTCCAACATGTACCGTTTTCTTTTATGTTCATGTTAGCCAATCTGATAGGACGTAGTATCTCAGAGTTGTTCTAATATACATTTCTATAATCAATAGTGATTTTGGAACATTTTTCATATTACTCTAATCAGGAGGGATTTAGAATACTTTTTATGTGATTATTTTTCCCCAACATTTTTATTTTAAACATTTATTAATATTTATATTTTAGAAAAGTTAACATGGCTACATGATTTATGCTCTTACTTTCCCCTTCACCCCCCGACCTCCCCCCTCCCCTGGCCAATATGCAATTCCACTGGTTTTAACATGTGTCATTAATCAAGACCTATTTCCAAATTGTTGATAGTTGCATTGGTGTGGTACTTTCTATTCCCAATCATGTCCTCATCAACTCATCTATTCAAGCAGTTGATTTTCTTCTGTGTTTCCTCTCCTGCAGTTCTTCCTCTGAATGTGGGTAGCGTTCTTTTCCATAAATCCCTCAGAATTGTCCTGGGTCATTGCATTGCTGCTAGTACAGAAGTCCATTACATTCTATTTTACCACAGTATAGCAGTCTCTGTATACAGTTTTCTTCTGGCTCTGCTCCTTTCACTCTGCATCTATTCCTGGAGGTCTTTCCAATTCACATGGAATTCCTCCAGTTTATTATTCCTTTTAGCACAATAGTATTCCATCACCTGCATATACCACAATTTGTTCAGCCATTCCCCAATTGAAGGGCATGCCCTCATTTTCCAGTTTTTTGCCACCACAAAAAGTGCGGCTATAAATATTTTCATACAAGTCTGTTTATCTATGATCTCTTTGGGGTACAATCCCAACAATGGTATGGCTGGATCAAAGGGTAGGCATTCTTTTACAGCCCTTTGAGCATAGATCCAAATTGCCATCCAGAATGGTTGGATTAGTTCACAGCTCCACCAGCAATGCATTAATGTCCCAATTTTGCCACATCCCCTCCAACATTCATTAATCTCCCCTTCTTTCATTTTAGCCATTCTGCTATGTGTGAGGTGATACCTCAGAGTTGTTTTGATTTGCATTTCTCTAATTATTAGAAATTTAGAACACTTTCTCATGTGCTTATTGATAGTTTTGATTTCTTTAACTGAAAATTGCCTATTCATGTCTCTTGCCCATTTATCAATTGGGGAATGGCTTGATTTTTCATACAATTGATTTAACTCCTTATATATTTGAGTATTTAGACCCTTGTCAGAGTTTTTTGTTATAATGATTTTTTCCCAGTTTGTTGTTTCCCTTCTGATCTTGGCTACATTGTTTTGGTTTGTACAAAAGCTTTTTAGTTTGATATAATCAAAATCATTTATTTTACATTTTGTAATTTTCTCTAACTCTTGCTTGGTTTTAAAATCTTTCCTTTCCCAGAAATCTGACAAGTATATTATTCTGTGTTCACTTAACTTATTTATAGTTTCCCTCTTTATATTCAAGTCATTCACGCACTCTGAATTTACCTTGGTGTAGGGTGTGAGATGTTGATCTAAACCTAATCTTTCCCATATTGTTTTCCAAATTTCCCAACAGTTTTTGTCAAATAGTGGATTTTTGTCCCAAAAATTGGGCTCTTTGGGTTTATCATATACTGTCTGGCTGACGTCACTTACCCCAAGTCTATGCCCCTGATCCTCCCTTCTGTCTCTTAGCCAGTACCATATCGTTTTGATGACCACTGCTTTATAGTATAGTTTAATATCTAGTACTGCTAGGCCCCCTTCCTTCACATTTTTTTCATCATTTCCCTTGATATTCTTTTGATTTGGGGGCATCTTTTACTAATTGCCCAATTCTAGCCTTTAGAGACTGGTTTTTGGCTACAATCTTTTGGTTTTCCTTTTCAATCTCGTCATTTCTGGTCTTTGATTTACTTGCCTCACTTTCCAATTGTGAAATTCTGCCTTTTAAACTGTTATTTTCTTGCCAGATCTCTTCCATCTTTCTCATGATCTCAGATCTGAACTCTTCCAGACCTTGTGACCCATTTTCATTGTTTTGGGAAGGTCTGGATTGTTTGTTCTCTTCTACTGTTTCCTCTGTTGTCTGGATTTTTTCTGTGTAAAAGTTGTCAAGTGTTAAAGGTTTTTTCTTCTTCATCTTTCTCTTCTGGTTTTCCTTATGTTTCTGGCGTGCCATTGTAAGCTGAGTTCCCTCTCAGCTTTATACTTGCGCCCAGGATCTGTCTGAGGCTCTTTAGAGATTCCTGAGATCTCAGGTCTAGTTGTTCTGGGACAAGCCTCCTGGTGGTCTCCTTGCTTGTTCTTCTGCCTGAAGCTCCTTTAACAGTCTCAGGGAGCTGCTTCTGCAGTCAAGCACCTCTCTGCACTGGGTCCCCACTCAAGGTCCGCTCCTGCACTCAGAATCAGCCCCTTCGTCCATGCCCCAGTCTGCACTTTAATCTATGCCTCAGCCTGTGCCTGTGTCAGCCCCTTCGCCTGCGCCTGGGCTCAGGGTCTGGGCTCAGGGTCTGCACTCAGAGTCCATGAGTTCCTCAGCCTCCCGGGAGGTCCCACATATTGCTGCTCCCAGGAATAAGCGCTGGTGAGCTGCCAATGACCCAATGGGTGCCCCATACCTGCTCCGACTCCCGTTCGCTGGATTGGGAGTTGTAGGTGGGGTGGAGTGTGGAGTGGGTGCTCCGCTCGTGTTTCCGTGGGAGCTATTTCACCTCTTTATAGCATGGAAATGCCCCGTTTCCATGTACCTCCGATTCTGCGCCCTGTTGTGGGGTCCCTTCTTTCCTCTGGATTTGTTTTTATGTCTTCTTGAGGAGTCCTATATGAGTGGGTTAGGAGAAGTCAAGCAGCTGCTTTTTACTCTGCCTCCATCTTAACCTGTAACCTTTTTTTATGTGATTATTGATAATTTTGATTTTTTCAACCGAAAATTACCTATTCATATCATTTGATGATTTGTCAATTGGTGAATGGCTTGATTTCTTGTACATTTGACTTAGTTCCTTATATATTTAGGAAATTAGACCTTTGTCAAAGCGTTTTCTCATAAATTTTTCCCAGTATGTTACTTCCCTTTAAAATAGGCAACTGTCTTCACAGTATAACACAAGGTAAGACACACAACCAGGACATACCCACACACCCACAAAGTGACAGGATATACAGGATAACTGATGACAACCTACACAAGGGATTTGTGTGTGAGTTGAGTGAAACCACATTGGTTGGTGAATGACAGATGGCAGTTTACTGGTCAGTAGCCTAGCCAGGGAAACTCAGATTTTGGAAGATATCTAAGTGTGCTCTTTTCTTGCAGTAGAGGAAGGTACAGAAAGTAAAGTAAAACTGTTTATTAATATCTTAAGAGTTAGGTATAGTGGGAATGGAAAAATTAAAACTACTTATCTAATGGGTAAGTTCAAGGACTAGGAGGTGGGACAAAACTACACTAGTTCTAAGGTCAGACTAACAGGTTCAGTCTGTAAGGTTAAGAGGGAATGTGAGTCTCACTGCAGGGGTCCACTTCTGTTCCTGTGATGTTCACAGTCACGGGAGTCACAGCAAGTAAATCCACAAAAGGGGTAAAGTTAAGGAGCTGAACTGGTTTAATATGTTCACCAATCAAACCAGATTCACTGCTCAACTTGATCTTTCTCAGGGTAGATGGTTTTACAAGAGACAATTATTTTTCTGGACTCTTCACCTCCAACAGCTAAGAAAAACCTCTAACTGCCATCAGTTGCATCCAGAGAGTCTCTCAGAAAAAAGATCTCTTTCCCTCCACTATTCCATGCTTGGAACACTCTAGCACTTGCCTGTCAGCCTTATATCTATTGCTAAACTTTCCTTAATTATCTTATAACACCTCATTTTGTTTAAAATCTTTTTAATTTAATATAATCAGAATTACTCATTTTGCATTTTTAATGTTCTTTATTTCTTCCTTGGTCTTAAATTCCTTCCTTTCCCATAGATCTGACAGATATACTATTCTATGTTCACCTAATTTATTATGACTTCACTCTTTATATTTGTTCTTTACCCCTCTTGAATTTATCTTGGTATAGGGTGTTAGATGTTGACCAAAACCTAATTTCTGCTATACTGTTTAACAATTTTCCCAGAAGTTTTTGTCAAATTATGACTTTATCTATTTTATTTGTTTTTCAAAGTACCAGCTCCTAGTCTT
Source organism: Gracilinanus agilis (assembly GCF_016433145.1). Lineage (NCBI taxonomy): Eukaryota > Metazoa > Chordata > Mammalia > Didelphimorphia > Didelphidae > Gracilinanus > Gracilinanus agilis. Next base: position 352,485,306 of record NC_058133.1, read on the forward strand.
ATTTATTAGTTCAATAGTTTTTTATTTTCAATTTTATTAATCTCTCCTTTGATTTTTAGCATTTCTAATTCATTTTCAACTGGGATTTTTAATTTGTTTTTTTCTAATGTTTTAAGTTGCAAGCCAAATGCGTTGTTCTCCTCCCTCTCCATTCTTTTGATATAGATACTCAGTGATATAAATTTTTCCCTGAATACTGTTTTGACTGCATTCCACAGATTTTGGTATGCTTTTTCCTCATTGTCACTCTTTTCAATGAAATCAGTAATTGTTTCTATTACTTGTTTTTTGACCTGAGTTTTGAAGAATTAGATTATTTAGTTTCCAATTAATTTCAAATTTTCCTCTTCATAAACCCTTATTAACTATAATTTTATCACATTATGATCTGAAAATTTTGCATTTGTTATTCCTTCTTTTCTGCATTTGTTTGCAATGTTTTTATGTCCTAGTACATGATCTGTCTTTGTATATATACTATGTGCTACTGAAAACAAAAGTTTTCTTCTGATATCTATTAACTCTAATTTTTCTAATATTTCATTCACTTCCCTTAGTTCTTTCTTATTTATTTTTTGGTTCAATTTATGTAGTTCTGATAAGGGAAGACTGAGGTCCCCTTCTAGAATGGTTTTACTAATTATTTCATCCTTACTCTACTTTAGTTTCTCCTTTGGAAATTTGGATGCTTTACCATTTGGTGCATGGATTTTTAAAATTCTTATTACTTCATTGATTTAAATTTTTTTAGTTAGAATATTTTTCCATTGTTATGTAATTCATGATTATTCTCCCCCTCAGGGCTGACAAGCAATTCCACTGGGCTATACAAGTATCATTGTTCAAAACCCATTTCCATGTTATTCATATTTGCAGTTCAGTGATCTTTTAACATTAAAACCCTAATCATATTGCCATCGAACTATGTGATCAATCATTTGTTTTTCTTCTGCACTGCTGTTTCCACAGTTCTTTCTTTGGATGTGGATATCTTTCTTTCTCATAACTTTCTCTGAATTGTCCTGGGTCATTGTATTGCTACTAGTAGAAAATTATATTACATTAGATTGTGCTATAATGTATCAATCTCTGTGTACAATGTTCTCCTGGTTTTGCTTCTTTCACTCTGCATCAATTCCTGGAGGTCTTTCCAATTCACATGGAATTCTTCCAGTTCATTATTCCTTTCAGCAAAATAATATTCCATCACCAGCAGATACCACAATTTATTCAGCCATTCCCCAATTGATGGAGATCTCATTTTCCACTTTTTTGTCACTATAAAGTGCTCAGCTATAAATATTTTTACAAGTCTTTGTCCTTATTATCTCTTTGAGGTATAAGGCAAGCTAAATAGTATGGCTGGGGCAAAGGAGAGGCATTCTTTTAAAACTCTTTGCTAATAGTTCCATATTGCCCTCCAGAATTGTTGGGCCAATTCACAATGCCACCTGAAGAATATCAGTGTCTCAATTTTGCCACATCCTCTCTAATATGTATCACTTTTTTGCTGCCATTTTGGCCAGCCTGCTAAGTGGAAGGTGGTACTTCAGAGCTGTTTTAATTTTCATTTCCAAAGTCAGGAGGAATTTACAACACTTTTTCATGTGCTTAATGATAGTTTTGATTTCTTCAAATGAGAACTGCCTATTCATGTCCCTTGCCTATTTATCAATTGGGGAATGGTTTGATTTTTTTTGTACAATTGACTTAACTCCTTATAAATTTGAGAAATTAGACCTTTGTCAAAAGTTTTTGTCATAAAGCTTTTTTTTCCAAATTATGTTCTGCCCTTCTAATTTTAGTATCATTGGTTTTGTTTGTACACAAGTTTTTTAATTTGATATAATCAAAGCCATTTATTTTACATTTTGTAATGCTCTCTATCTATTGCTCAGTCTTAAATTCCTCCTTTTCCACAGATTTTACAAGTATGTTATTCTATTTTCACCTAATTTATTTATAAGATTTTACTCTTTATATTTAAGTCATTTACACATTTTGAATTTATCTTGGTATAGGGCAATGGTCAGCAACCGTTTTGGCTATGAGAGCCATAAATGCCTGCGGAAGGAAGAGGATGGAGGTGGAAGGAGCTGGAATATGGGACAGGGGCTGAAGGGCCCCCTAGGGCACATTCTGGGGCTCTGCTTGGACTGGCTGGTTGGGAGGTGGAGTCAGATATGGCTAGAGAGCCATATGTTGCCCATCCCTGGTATAGGGTATAGGGTATAAGATATTGATCTAGACCTAATTGTTCCCATACTGTTTTCCAATTTTCACAGCAGTTTTTTGTCAAATAGCAAGTTCTTGTCCCAAAAGCTGGGATCTTTGGGTTTATTAAACACTAGCTTGCTGAGATCATTTGCTCATAGTTTATTTCATTGATCCACCCTTCTGTCTCTTAACCAGTAACATATTGTTCTGATGACCACCACTTTATAATACAATTTAAGATCTGATACTGCTAGACCACCATCCTTCATTTTTTCATTGTATCCCTTGATATTCTTGATCTCTTGTTTTTCAAGATAAACTTTGTAATAGTTTTTTTTTTTTACTTTTTTTTCAAACATTTATTAATATTCATTTTTAACATGGTTACATGATTCATGCTCCTCCTTTCCCCTTCAACCCCCGCAATCCCCCCACCCATGGCCGATGCACATTTTGACTAGTTTTGCCATGTGTCCTTGATCAAGACCAATTTCCAAATTGTTGGTAGTTGCATTGGTGTGGTAGTTTCGAGTCCACACCCTCAATCATGTCCACCCCGACCCATGCGTTCAAGCAGTTGTTTTTCTTATATGTTTCCTCTCCTGCAGTCCTTCCTCAGAATGTGGGTAGCGTCTTTACCATAAATCCCTCAGAATTGTCCTGGGTTACTGTATTGCTGCTGGTACAGAGGTCCATTAAATTCAATTTTACCATAGTGTATCAGTCTCTGTGTACAGAGTTCTTCTGGCTCTGCTCCTTTCGCTCTGCATCTGTTCCCGGAGGTCTCTCCAGTTCGCCTGGAACTTCTCCAGTTTATTATTCCTTTTAGCACAATAGTATTCCATCACCCGCATATACCACAGTTTGTTCAGCCATTCCCCAATTGAAGGAAATACCCTCCTTTTCCAGTTTGTTGCCACCACAAAAAGCACAGCTATGAATATTTTTCTACAATTCTGTTTATCTATGATCTCTTTGGGGTACAAACCCAGCAATGGTAATGGCTGGTTCAAAGGGCAGGCATTCTATTATAGCCCTTTGAGCATGATTCCAAATTGCCAGCCAGAATGGCTGGATCAGTTCACAGCTCCACCAGCAATGCATTAATGTCCCAATTTTGCCACATCCCCTCCAACATTCATTACTCTTCCCTTCTTTCATTTTAGCCAATCTGCTAGGTGTGAGGTGATACCTCAGAGTTGTTTTGATTTGCATTTCTCTAATTATTAGAGATTTGGAACACTTTCTCATGTGCTTATTGATACTTTTGATTTCTTTACCTGAAAATTGCCTATTCATGTCTCTTGCCCATTTATCAATTGGGGAATGGCTTGATTTTTTATACAATTGCTTTAACTCCTTGTATATTTGAGTAATTAGACCCCTGTTAGAGTTTTTCGTTATAAAGATTTTTTCCCAATTTGTTGTTTCCCTTCTGATTTTGTCTACATTTTTTGTTTGTACAAAAGCTTTTTAGTTTAATATAATCAAAACAATTTAATTTACATTTTGTAATTTTCTCTAACTCTTGCTTCATTTTAAAGTTTTTCCTTTCCCACAGATCTGACAAGTAAACTATTCTGTGTTCACTTAACTTGTTTATAGTTTCCCTCTTTATTTTTTTTTTTTTTTTTTTTTTTTTTTTTTTTTTTTTTTTTTTTTTTTGATGTTGATCTAGACCTAATCTCTCTCATATTGTTTTCCAAATTTCCCAACAGTTTTTGTCAAATAGTGGATTCATGTCCCAAAAGTTGGGCTCTATGGGTTTATCATACACTGTCTTCCTGATGTCATTTATCCCAAGTCTATTCCATTGATCCTCCTCTCTATCTCTTAGCCAGTACCATATTGTTTTGATGACTGCTGTTTTATAGTATAGTTTAATATCTGGTACTGCTAGGCCCCCTTCCTTCACATTTTTTTTTCATTATTTCCCTTGATATTCTTGATGTTTAGTTATTCCAAGTGAAATTTGTTATAGTTTTTTCTAATTCAGTAAAGATGTTTTTTGGTAGCTTGATAGGTGTGGCGCTAAATAGGTAAAGTAATTTCGTTAAGATTTGTCATTTTTATTATGTTAGCTCGACCTACCCATGAGCAATCAATGGCTTTCCAATTGTTTA
>NC_058133.1:352494619-352499503 GCF_016433145.1 Gracilinanus agilis
TTCAAGCAGTTGTTTTTCTTATATGTTTCCTCTCCTGCAGTCCTTCCTCAGAATGTGGGTAGCGTCTTTACCATAAATCCCTCAGAATTGTCCTGGGTTACTGTATTGCTGCTGGTACAGAGGTCCATTAAATTCAATTTTACCATAGTGTATCAGTCTCTGTGTACAGAGTTCTTCTGGCTCTGCTCCTTTCGCTCTGCATCTGTTCCCGGAGGTCTCTCCAGTTCGCCTGGAACTTCTCCAGTTTATTATTCCTTTTAGCACAATAGTATTCCATCACCCGCATATACCACAGTTTGTTCAGCCATTCCCCAATTGAAGGAAATACCCTCCTTTTCCAGTTTGTTGCCACCACAAAAAGCACAGCTATGAATATTTTTCTACAATTCTGTTTATCTATGATCTCTTTGGGGTACAAACCCAGCAATGGTAATGGCTGGTTCAAAGGGCAGGCATTCTATTATAGCCCTTTGAGCATGATTCCAAATTGCCAGCCAGAATGGCTGGATCAGTTCACAGCTCCACCAGCAATGCATTAATGTCCCAATTTTGCCACATCCCCTCCAACATTCATTACTCTTCCCTTCTTTCATTTTAGCCAATCTGCTAGGTGTGAGGTGATACCTCAGAGTTGTTTTGATTTGCATTTCTCTAATTATTAGAGATTTGGAACACTTTCTCATGTGCTTATTGATACTTTTGATTTCTTTACCTGAAAATTGCCTATTCATGTCTCTTGCCCATTTATCAATTGGGGAATAGCTTGATTTTTTATACAATTGCTTTAACTCTTTGTATATTTGAGTAATTAGACCCCTGTTAGAGTTTTTCGTTATAAAGATTTTTTCCCAATTTGTTGTTTCCCTTCTGATTTTGTCTACATTTTTTTGTTTGTACAAAAGCTTTTTAGTTTAATATAATCAAAACAATTTAATTTACATTTTGTAATTTTCTCTAACTCTTGCTTCATTTTAAAGTTTTTCCTTTCCCACAGATCTGACAAGTAAACTATTCTGTGTTCACTTAACTTGTTTATAGTTTCCCTCTTTATATTCAAGTCGTTCACCCATTCTGAATTTATCTTGGTGTAGGGTGTGAGATGTTGATCTAGACCTAATCTCTCTCATATTGTTTTCCAAATTTCCCAACAGTTTTTGTCAAATAGTGGATTCATGTCCCAAAAGTTGGGCTCTATGGGTTTATCATACACTGTCTTCCTGATGTCATTTATCCCAAGTCTATTCCATTGATCCTCCTCTCTATCTCTTAGCCAGTACCATATTGTTTTGATGACTGCTGTTTTATAGTATAGTTTAATATCTGGTACTGCTAGGCCCCCTTCCTTCACATTTTTTTTTCATTATTTCCCTTGATATTCTTGATGTTTAGTTATTCCAAGTGAAATTTGTTATAGTTTTTTCTAATTCAGTAAAGAAGTTTTTTGGTAGCTTGATAGGTGTGGCGCTAAATAGGTAAAGTAATTTGGTTAAGATTTGTCATTTTTATTATGTTAGCTCGACCTACCCATGAGCAATCAATGGCTTTCCAATTGTTTAGATCCAGTTTTATTTGTTTGGAAAGTGTTTTGTAGTTGTTTTCATATAATTGCTGTGTTTGTTTTGGTAAGTAGATTCCTAAGTATTTTATAATGTCTAGGGTGATTTTAAATGGTGTTTCTCTTTCTACTTCTTGCTGCTCTAGTGTGTTGGAAATGTATAGAAATGCTGATGATTTATGTGCATTTATTTTGTATCCTGCCACTTTGCTAAAGTTGTTGATTATTTCTACAAGCTTCTTAGTTGATTCTGTAGGATTTTTTAAGTAGACCATCATATCATCTGCAAAGAGTGATAGCTTAGTCCCCTCCTTGCCTATTTTGATACCTTCAATTTCTTTTTCTTCTCTAATTGCAACTGCTAGTGTTTCTAGTACAATGTTAAATAATAGAGGTGATAATGGGCATCCTTGTTTCACTCCTGATCTTATTGGGAAGGCTTCTAATTTATCCCCATTGCATATGATGTTTGTTGATGGTTTTAGGTATATATTGTTTATTAATTTTAGGAAAGGTCCTTCTATTCCTATACTTTTCAGTGTTTTCAATAGGAATGGATGCTGTATTTTGTCAGAGGCTTTTTCAGCATCTATTGAGATAATCATGTGATTTTTGTTTGTTAGACTGTTGCTATGGTCAATTAGGTGGATGGTTTTCCTAATGTTGTACCAACCTTGCATTCCAGGTATAAATCCCACCTGATAATGGAGGATGATCTTCTTAATTAGTTGCTGGAGTCTCTTTGCTAGTATTCTATTTAAGATTTTTGCATCTATGTTCATTAGGGAGATTGGTCTGTAGTTTTCTTTCTCTGTTTTTGATTTCCCTGGCTTTGGAATCAGTACCATATTTGTGTCATAAAAGGAATTTGGTAGGACTTCTTCTTTGCTTATCATATCAAATAATTTGTATAGTATTGGTATTAGTTGCTCTTTGAATGTCTGATAGAATTCACTTGTGAATCCATCAGGCCCTGGCGATTTTTTCTTAGCGAGTTCTTTGATGGCTTGTTCAATTTCTATTTCTGATATGGGATTATTTTTTTTTTTTTTTTCTTCTGCTGTTAATCTAGGCAGTTTATATTTTTGTAAATATTTGTCCATATCTCCTAAATTTTATATTTATTGCCATATAATTGGGCAAAATAGTTTTTAATGATTGCCTTAATTTCCCCTTCATTAGAGGTGAGGTCTCCCTTTTCATCTTTGATACTATCAATTTGGTTTTCTTCTTTCCTTTTTTTTTATTAGATTGACCAGTACTTTGCCTATTTTATCTGATTTTTCAAAGTATCAGCTTCTAGTCTTATTTATTAATTCAATAGTTCTTTTACTTTCGATTTTATTAATTTCTCCCTTGGTTTTTAGTATTTCTAATTTAGTTTTCATCTGGGGATTTTTAATTTGCTCACTTTCTAAGTTTTTGAGTTGCATACCCAATTCATTGATCTCTGCCCTCCTTAATTTGTTAATATATGCACTCAAGGATATAAATTTCCCCCTGAGTTCTGCCTTGGCCGCATCCCACATAGTTTGGTAGGATGTCTCATCATTGTCATTTTCCTCAATGAAATTGTTGATTGTTTCTAAGATTCCATCTTTGAAAAATTGGTTTTGAAGAATCATATTATTTTATTTCCAATTAGTTATTGATTTTCCTGTCCAGGTGCCCTTACTAATTATTATTTTTATTGCATTATGATTTGAGAAGGTTACATTTATTATTTCTGCTCTTTTGCATTTGTTTGCAATGATTCTATGCCCTATAACATGGTCAATCTTTGTGAATGTGCCATGTGCAGCTGAGAAGAACGTGTATTCCTTTTTGTCCTTATTTATTTTTCTCCACATATCAATCAAATCTAATTTTTCTAGGACTTCATTCACCTCTCTTACCTCTTTCTTATTTATTTTTTAGTTTCATTTATCTAGATCTGACAGAGGAATATTTAGATCTCCCAATAGTATGGTTTTACTATCTATTTCCTTCTTGAGCTCTGCCAGTTTCTCCTTTATGAATTTGGGTGCTATGCCACTTGGTGCATACATATTGAGCAGTGTTATTTCCTCATTGTTTATACTGCCTTTAATCAGGATGTAATGACCTTCCCTGTCTTTTTTAATCATATCTATTTTTACTTTGGCTTTGTCAGAAATCATAATAGCCACTCCTGCCTTCTTTTTCTTATTTGATGCCCAAAAGATTTTGTTCAAACCCTGAACCTTAAACTTCTGTATGTCCACCCGCCTAATATGTGTTTCTTGTAGACAACATATGGTGGGATCTTGATTTCTAATCCACTCTGCTATTTGCTTCTGTTTTATGACCGAGTTCATCCCATTCACATTCAGAGTTATAATCATCAGTTGTGCATTTGCTGACATTTTCAAATCCTCCCCCATTCCTACCCCCTTTTTCCTTTTAAACCAGTGGTTTGCTATTGAGCCGCTATCCCTTATTCCCTCCCTCGATTAACTTCCCTTTCTACTCCCTCCCTTATATTTCCCCCTCTTTTTGTTTTTAAAGGTCTTATGAATTCCCTCTCTCTTCTCCCCTCCCTTTTTTTGTCTTCCCCACTCCCCTGCTCCCCTTGGTTTATCCCTTCTAACTTTCTCAGAAGGGTTAGATAAGAGTTTTATGTCCCAATAGATAGTATAGTTACTCTTCCCTCTCACAGTTGATTACACTGAGAGTAAGGTTTGATTATTACCTCTTAATGCTCTCTTCCTCTCCTTCTTATAATAGTATTTGTCCCCTCTCCCTCCCATGCCCTCTTTGTGTGTAATAGAATATCCTATTTTCTTATTCACTCAAGTTTCTCTTGGTGTCCCCTGCTATTCACCCCCTCTTTCTCATCCCCCATGCCATGTTAGATTATTTAGTGTTCCACCCTCACCCTGTGAATTATTCTTCTGATTACTATAATAGTGAATATTATAATAGTGAATAGAGTTCACTACAGAGAATTAAACATAACATTTTTCTATATAGGAATACAGATAATTAGATCTCAGTGAGGCCCTTAAAAAGGCAAATTTAAAAATTATAAGTTTTCTTTCTTTCCCCTCTGTATCTTCTTTACCTTTTCATTTTTCTCTCGATTTTTGTGGTTGGATATCAAATTTTCCATTTAGCCCTGGTCTTTTCTGTGCAAATACCTGGAATTCTTCAATTTTGTTGAATGCCCATACTTTCCCCTGGAAATATACAGTCAATTTTGATGGGTAGTTGATTCGTGGTTGCAGGCCCAGCTCTCTTGCCTTTCTGAATATCGTATTCCAAGCCTTGCGATCTTTTAGTGTGGAGGCTGCCAGATCCTGTGTGATCCT
>NC_058133.1:352499592-352570187 GCF_016433145.1 Gracilinanus agilis
ATTGTTTCTTTCTGGCTTCTTGTAAGATTTTTTTCTTTTGCTTGGAAACTCTTGAATTTTGCAATTATATTTCTGGGTGTTTTCTTTTCTGGATTGAATGTCTCAGGTGTTCTATGAATCCTTTCAATGTCTATATTGCCCTCTTGTTGTAGGACTTCACGGCAATTTTGCTGGATTATTTCTGTTAGTATAGAGTCCAGGTTTCTATTAATTTCTGGTTTTTCTGGAAGACCAATTATTCTCAAATTGTCTCTTCTAGACCGGTTTTCTTGGTCTGTCACTCTCTCATTGAGATATTTCATGTTTCCTTCTATTTTTTCAGTCTTTTGACTTTGTTTTATTTGTTCTTGTTGTCTTGAGAGATTATTAGCTTCCAATTGCTCAATTCTAGCCTTTAGGGATTGGTTTTCGGCTATAATTTTTCGGTTTTAGCCTATAATCTTCTGGTTTTCGGCTATAATCTTCTGGTATTCCTTTTCAATCTGGTCATTTCTGTTGTTCAATTTGCTTATCAGTTCATTTGGTTTCTGAGTCTCACTTTCCAATTGCAAGATTCTACCTTTTAAACTGTTATTTTCTTGCCAGATCTCTTCCATTTTCCTCAAAATCTCAGTTTTGAACTCTTCCATAGCTTGTGAGGAGTTTTCCTTATTTGAGGAGGGTCTGGATGCTTCTTTGTTCTCCTCCTCTGTTTGCTCGGTTGTCTGGATTTTCTCTTGTGCAAAAGTTGTCGAGTGTTAAAGACTTCTTTTTCTTGTTGTTAATCTTTCTCTTCTGAACTTCCTGAGTCTGGGTAGCCATCATTAACCCAGCAGCTTCTCAGGTTTATCCTTGCACTCAGGGTCTGTCCCCAGTCTATTGGCTCCTGAGGTCTGTCTGGTTTTTTCCAAGGTCAAGCCCCCTAGTGGACCCCCTTGCTTGATCCTCTGCCTGAGGTTTCTTTACAAGTCTCAGGGCGCTGCTTCCACAGTCGTATGCCTGTCTGCATTGATTCCCCACTCAGGGTTTCAGAGCTTTAGCTCCTGGCTGTGTCTGCCTCCACCCACGCCTCCACCTGTGCCTGCGCTCTGAGCCTGTGCTCTGCATCCGTTCTTGGCGTCCTGCTCTCGCGCTCAAATTTTGTGTGCTTTCGTTAGCTTTTTGGGGTCCTAAATCTTGCTGCTCTCAGGAACAGGCCCTGGAGCTGCCAATGATTCGATGGGTGCCCCAAACTTGCTCTATTTCTTTTTAGCTGGCTTCGGCACTATAGGTGTTGTGTGTGGAGGGGGTGGGGTTGGGGTGGTTGCTCAGCCTGTGATTTAGTGTGAGCTGTTTCACCCCTTTATAGCATGGAAATGCCGCGATTCCATGTACCTTCCAAGCTGCCCCCTGTTGTGGGGTTCCTCTGTTCATCTGGACTTGTTTTTATGTGCCCTTGAGGAGTTTTGTGTGTTTTGGTCAGGAGAGGTTAAGAGCTGATTCTTACTCTGCCGCCATCTTAACCCGGAACCTGTAATAGTTTTTTTTCTAATTATATTAGCTCATTCTACCCATGAGTAATTAATGTTTTTCCAGTTATTCAGATCTAGGTTTAATTCTATGAAAAGTGTTTTGTAGTTGTGTTCCTATAATTCCTATATTTGTATTGTTAGGTAAATTCCTAAATATTTTATGTGTTCTAGAGTGATTTTAAATGGAGTTTCCCTTTCTAATTCCTGCTGCTGAATTTTGTTAGAAATATATGGAAATTCTGATGATTTATCTGAATTTATCTTGTACCCTGCACTTCTTCTTTGTTCATAGCATCTTTTAGAAAGATGTAATTTCCTTCCTTATGTCTTTTAATCAAATCAATTTTACTTTTGCTTTGTCTAATATCATGATTGGTATTCCTGCTTTTTTTTTACTTTGAATTTTTCATAATAAATTCTGATCTAGTCTTTTACTTTTTTTCTGCATGTATCAGCCTGCCTCAAATGTATTTCTTGTAAGCAACATATAATAGGATTTTTGTTTTTAATCCACTCAGCCATCTACTTCCATTTTTATGCATGAGTTCATTCCATTCACATTTGGAGTTATGATTACTGTGTATTGCCCTCCATATTATTTTCCCCTTTGGATCCTTTTCTGTTCTCTTTCACTCCATTCCTCCTAACCAGTTTTTTGCTTTTTCTCTCCTTTCCACTCCCCACTCCCTCCTTTTACTTCCCCATTCCCTTGTATTATTTCCCTTCTAATTCTGTGTAGGGTAAGGTCTAATTCTATACCCCAATGAGAATGTTTGTGTTTCCTTCTCTGAGCCAATTGCAATGAGATTAAAGTTGAAGTATTGCCCATCACCACTTTCATCTTCCCCTATCCAAAATGGTTTTTCACATCTCTTTATGTCATATAATTTATCCCATTCTCTCTTGCCCTTCCCTTTTCTCTCATTGAAATCCTCTTTTTTGCCTGCTGATTTTTGTACATATCATATTGTATAGATGCATATTGTGTCATGCATATCTTTTCATATCATCACATTTACATACACATCTTATCATTGTACATCATTATATACATATCTTCACAATCAGTATACTTCCCTCTCCTCTCTCCAAATATATTCCTTCTATCTGCTCTACTAGTAAGATAAGTTTTGAGAATTACAAATGTACTCTTTTCATGTAGAGATAGATATAAATTGACCTTAATGATTTCCTTAAATTTTCTCTTTCTTATTTACCTTTTTAGGCTTCTCTTGGGTCACATGTTTGAAATTCATAATTTTTGTTTAGGTCTGGTTTGTTACTTCAGAATGCTTGGAAATATTCTATCTTAGTGAATGTCCATGTGTTTTCCCTCAAAGAATGTACTCAGTTTTGCTGGATAGTTGACTCTGGGTTGTAAACCTAGATATTTCATCTTTCTGAATACCATATTTCATGCCTTCCTATCCTTTAATGTAGAAGCCACTTGATCCTGTGTGATCCTGACTGTACCTCCATGGTATTTGAATTATTGTTTTTCTAGCTGCTTGCAGTATCTTCTCTGTGAGTTGGGGGCTCTTGATTTTAGCTATTGTATTTCTGTAAGTTGTCATTTGAGGATTTCTTACTGAGGGTAACCTGTGAATTCTTTCAATTTCAATTTTATTTTCTTGTTTGGGATATCTGTGTAGTTTTCTTTGATAATTTTTTGTATTGTGATTTCCAAGCCTTTTTTTTTTCATCATGGCTTTCAGGAAGTCCAATAATTCTGAAATTGCCTCTCCTGGATATATTTTCCAGGTCAGTTGTTATTTCAATAAGAAACTTCAAGTTAAATTCTGTTTTTTAAAATTCTTTTGCTTTTGTTTTATTTTTTGATTTCTCATGTAATCATTATTTTCTAGTTGCTCAATTCTGATTTTTAAGACCTGGTTTTTCTGTCACCTTTAGTATCTCCTTTTTCATTTGGCCAATTTCTTCTTCCATTCACTTTCCAACTTTTCTTATGCCTCTCTTAATTGGTTTTTGAAGTCTTTTTTGAGATCTTGCAGAATTTGTGTCCAATCCATGTTTTTCTTTTGGGTTTTACCTGTGTTTGCTTTGTTTTCACTGTCACCTTCTGTGTCTGTACCTTGCTCTCTGACTCCATAAAATTCTTTACAGTTAGGTTCTTTTTGTTGTCATTGTTGTCTGGTCATTTTTTCTACCTTTTTATAGGTAGGCTCTTTTTTCTGCAAGGTTTGTGTACCCTCTTAAACTTCAGTCCTACTTTGATACTATCCTTAACTTTTTTCTGGTTTTCTGCCAGTTAAAGTCCCTCCAAAATGGTATGATGGCCTGATGGCTGGGAGTGCTGAGGGCTACCTCCCTCTGCTGATTCGATTAACACTAGAGATGCTGATAGATTAAAGACTTGCCTCAGACTTACATATAAGCTTTTGGTATTATTCCGAGATTTATTAAGTCTAGTCTCAGGCTTAGGTGTAAATTTTTTATCTCATTCTATACTTCATCTAATTGGGCATATAGTTGACTGCCCTATCCTGGTGCTTTGCCCTGAGTTTTAAGAAAAAAAGATCTGGATCACTTTTGTGTCTACCAAATACTACAAACTGGGATCTATGTCCTCACCACAGGCCCAGACTGGGATTCTTGGGTTTATTCTGGGACCACACAGATCTGCCTGCTTCAGTCCGGACTGCCCTGGGCTTGGATCCTGGACTTCACCACAGGTTTAGCCTTTCAAAGGATGTGGATTGTTTGGACTTCTATTTTGCCCTGCAAGAGTGTCAGGATCTGAATATTAACTTGGGCTTAGGTTCTGAACCTCAAACAGAAGATCTGAGGTGGAGGTTTGTGGCTTGCTCTTGGCTTACACTTCACTCCTTGCTATACCCTCCCACTAACTGTGTTCCCCTCCGACCCCAGTGTCTCAGATGTTCTTTGGCTTTTGGGTTTTTTCTTCCTTTGAAATTTGTTTCACTTTTTCTCCTTGTTGGTTCTTTCACTCCTATATTAATTTTATGGCATTATTTTAATATTGGGTGGAAAGGATTCTCATGGTAATTCTGACCTTCTCTGCTCAACTTTGCCATCTTGGCTCTGCCTCATTTGATATTATAAACTATGAATCTAATCATTTCTTTCTGAGGTCTTTATTAGCTATAGAAGCTGAGATGCTGTTATTCCTTATGCTTTGGAGTTTATTTGCCTATCAGTCCTCTAACTATTCTCATTCATGACTTCTGAGACTTCAAAATCATACTTCTCCTATATTGATTCTCATTCTAGAAATTTCCTCATTGTCCAAGACTCCTCATCCTTGAGAAATCTACTACTGTTATGGCTAGATCACTCTAAAGCCATGTTGGCAAACCTATGGCACCCATGCTGGAGCAAGTCAAAGGTAACTGCTTCCTTCCCCATCTCCACAGGCTCCTAAGGACATTTCTCAAATGACCCTCCCCTCTGCTGAGCAACCCAATGGCATCCCTTCCTCCCTCCCCTGTCTAGGGTAGTTAGTGGTGGGGGGAGGGTTCACTTGTGGCATGAAGGTTGCAGTTTGGGCAACAGTCTCTAAAAGGTTCACCATCACTGCTCTATAATATCCCTCTTCAGTACCTACTCCTTTTCTCTTTGGTGAGTTCCTCTTTGGTAAGTTCTTTCAGCCTATAAGGTGGCCCAGGCTGGGCCTTCATTCATCTTCTGAGACTGTTCCTTACTTTCTGACTCTAAACCCTCTTTCACCAGGTACCTTGATCCTTCTGTGCACTTTTTAGATTTGGTTTTAATATAATATTCCATCATTACAATATAGCTCCTTGAGGGAAATTATTATCATTTATTTTGCTTATAGTTGTCAATTGTACTGAGCATAGTGCCTGTCACATATTATTGTTCAGTTGTTCATCATTATTGGACTTTTTGTTACTCTGGATTATAGTATACCAATATTGTCCACAAAGTTTTCTTGACAAAGTTACTGTAGTTGTTAGCCATTTCTCTCTCTAGGGGATTAAGTCAAAGAGAGGTTGTCCAAGGTCACACAATTAGTGTCATAGGTTGGGTTATAACTCAGGTTTTCTGGCTGCAGGCCCAGAGAGCTATACACTGAGCCACCTAGCTACTTCTGCCTATCACAAAGTAATCACTTAATGAATTCTTGTTAATTTGCTTCTGTCACCATGAAAACTTCCAGATAGTTCCTTAATCAAATTTTGAATTTCCAATTTAGACTGAATATACTATTTCACTTTTTTAAAAACAGACATTTATCATAAATTCTGAAGTTAGTACATTTTAAATGATTTAGGGGTTTAGGAAATTTGGAACATAGAATTCTTTTAAATACCTTCCCTCATATTTCTAAAATATTTTATTTTAATATTCACTATATACACAGCTCTCTAGAAACATATATCTTTCCTTGAGCATGCAATATCTTCATCTGGATGCACCCTGAAAATTTTAGAAGACTCTGAATTCAACACTTCTATTATTATTTGCATATGTCACAAAATGATTAATGGTAACTTTGCTTTCCTTAGCTAACTTTTAATATGGTCAGTGAACCAGCATGGTATATTAGGTGTTTTTTTTCCTTTTCCAGTTACAATTTTAAAGAATGAAACATTGAATAAATAAGACCATCCATTCATTATAGCATGAGAAACAATGGAGAGAAATATATATTTTGAGAGTAAATGTCTATATTTTTACATGGCATCCCTATCACTAGAGATATTTTGGCAACAAATCTTTGAACATGAAAATTTTTCATGGTACCAATATATTACCTTATGACATCATTCTATACCATAAAAAACTCATACACACACACACACACACACACACACACACACATGCATTTAAATCTAAATAAAAGAGCAGCTGTCTCAAAACAGACGATAAGTCTGTTTTCCCATGACTTAAGCCAAGGAAATATATATCAAATATGTTGCTGCTATGTCACTTTTGGGGAATTATACAACATATTCATTTTACCAAACTGTGTTCCAAAGGATTTAGCTTATTTTATCTCCCCCACAGATTTTTAGGCTCAACCATCTGCTTCACTCTCTTCTATCTCAGTTGATTTTTTACTAGCCCTAATGGAGTCCTAAGAAGGAAGCAAAATAGTTTTCTTAATAGACATTCATCTTTAGACTTCAGAAATTCACTCCCCAACCCCTACCCCATATGCCTCATTTGAAATTCATTAGTTAGAGAATGTAAAGCAGTAGCTGGCAAGTAATTCTTGAGACCAAATGTAGCAATCTTTTATGATTAGAAATGTTAGGATTTTGAGGAATTATTCTATGGTTTTTTTTTCACTATTCCTTGACATGCTGACATCCTTCAGGAACCATAAAATGCGCATGTGTAAAATCCCAAAGCAACAGATGCACTCTCCTAGAAGTAGCCAAGGAATCTGTGTCTGAGTTAGATTTATAGGTATATACCACACAGAGACATAATAAAAGTAAAAACCCTTGTAGATGTTCACGTGAGAAAATAAACCATTAGGCATATTTCCTACTATTTGAATTTCTCAATGACCTCCCATTATTCATCACCTTCACAAAAGGTAAAGATATGAACAGGATATGGGGAGAGTTTTTTGTCCATCATGCATTCCTAGAGTTACTCTCAGACTAATATATTCAGATTGACATGAATAGGTCCATTAATTTCACAGAGAATCTTATGGGCATTAGGCTCAGAAAGTAATGTGAACTACTTGACCTGCAAATAGAAAGTACAGGATGCCTCCAGGTTCAATTCTAATAGAGTTTATTCAAATGGTAAAAAATGTGTTTCTCTTCAACCTCAGAGTCATCTCATTTCTCTAACTAAGACATTATTTTGATGATAAAATTTAATTCTTCCAAGTCTGGAATCTAGATAGTACTTATTTGAATTAACTCACTTACTCTCTTTAATATACATGGAAAAGTAAACTTTCTTATGTCTCATGATCAGGAAATGGAGAATCATAGTTAATCAAATAATGTGAATAAGAAATATCAAGTTTTTAAAATAATTAGAAAATGGTAATACTTTATAACACCAAATATAACTCATTATCTTTGATAGCTTAACAAAATTTTATAATTTAAAAGCACTGTAGGTCCATTGTTATTAATACTATTGATTGTACCATATGCAAAATCTCACTTTATCCAGGAAACCTTTTCTAATCTCTCAATCTCACATTCTACCTTATATTAATCATCTATTTTTTTTATCCTGCATATGTGTTGTTTTTAAGTTGTTGTTTTCATGTGTTTTTCCCCATAGGACTGTGAGCTCCTTTATGGCAGGGGTTGCCTTTTGCCTCTTTTTGCATCTCCAACACAAAATAATGTCAGTAGTAATCCTTATGTATGGTTATCTGCATTTGATATCACTAGTATAGACAAACTTAAAGTTTAGTATCTATTCAATAAAGTTGCCCATTCCTTGAATGGATATAAAAAATAGATAATTAAATGGAAGCAAAATTAAGAAATAGAATTACTTGTAGAAAATTATATGATGTAGTTAATGACCCTAAACTTCTTTGAAACAAAGGGCCATATGTTTTAGAACAATTTTTTCTGGTGATTCTTCATTACTATGAATCATGGAAACCCACAATGTCTCTCCACTCCAAATTAACATTGTAGGTCACACAAAAGTCAGGGAAGTATAAACAGTTGCAATAAATATGTTTCAATATATTACTGATGAAGACATTCCCTAGAACATGTACAATTATATCATAGATAAAATAGGTGGACCAGTTATATATTCCCTAGACACGCTTATTACAACATGAGAGGAAAATTTCTATTATGTTGAGTAAACCTTCTCTATAGGAAAAAGTAATGGATTGGTAATAATCAGTGGTGAGAGTGGCAATAGTTATCTTAGTGAGATAACAAATTTAATGAAGCATTGAAGAAAATTTTTGATATACAACAGTGTAATAAATATACTAAATCTCATAATAATAAAGTGTATCTCATTCACATAGCAGGAGAGCTGCATTTTAAAGTTTCAGATACAACACTTTCTAGAGACTTTCATATTCTGCTCAGGCTCATATTTAGCAACTATCTATATTACTTTATGATTAATTCAATGACAGGTCCTTTTTAATGTCTAAAACCAATCTCTTAGCAAATTGTTCTTACCATTTATGCATAATCATATTTGAACATAAAAGTCTACACAAAAAAATTAAGAGAAATCTATTTTGTATCCTATCATAGGCTGGCATATATGACAACTACTACTGAAATGTATGTTAATAATTGATAGTATGATTCCCCCTCTTAAAAATACAGCAAAAAATATGGAGGAGACTTCCTGGTTAAGATGGAGGCAGAGTAAAAACCAGCTGCTTAATCTCTCCTAACCAAAACATATAGGACTCCTCAAGAAGAAATAAAAACAAATCCAGAGGAATGAAGGGACCACACAAAAGGGTTCAGCATTGGAGGTACGTGGAATTGGGGCATTTCCAAGCTAAAAAAAGGTGAAACAGCTCTCACTAAAACATTAGCTGAGCAACCCACTCCCCCACTGCACAGCACCTACAGTGCCAAAGCCAGTGCACAAGACTTAGAGCAAGTTTGGGGCATGCCTTAAGTCCTTGGCAGCTACCTGGGGTCACCAGGGCCTGCCCCTGAGAGCAGCAAGACTTAAGAATCCAAGATCTATTATCTCAATAGATGCTGAAAAAGCCTCTGACAAAATATAGTACCCATTCCTATTGAAAACTCTGGAAAGTATAGGAATAGAAGGATATTTCCCAAAAATAATAAACACTATATACCTAAATCCATCAATAAGCATCATATGCAATGGGGATAAATTAGAAGCCTTTCCAATAAGATCAGGAGTGAAACAAGGATGCCCATTATCTCCTCTATTATTTAACATTGTACTAGAAACACTAGCAGTAGAGAAGAAAAAAGAAATTGAAGTTATCAAAATAGGCAATGAGGAGACTAAGCTATCACTCTTTACAGATGATCTAATAGTCTACTTAAAAAGTCCTAGACAATCAACTAAGAAGCTTCTACAAAAAAATCTACAACTTTAGTAAAGTTGCAGGATATAAAATAAATGCACATAAACCATCAGCATTTCTATATATTTCCAACACATTAGAGCAGCAAGAGGTAGAAAGAGAAAGACCATTTAAAACCACCCTAGACAATATAAAATAACTTAGGAATCTACCTACCAAAACAAACACAGGAATTATACAAAAACAACTACAAAACACTTTCCAAACAATTAAAACGAGATCTCAACAATTGGAAAAAACATTGATTGCTCATGGGTAGGACGAGCTAACATAATAAAAATGACCATTCTACCCAAATTAATATACCTATTTAGTGTCATACCTATCAAACTACCAAAAAACCTTTTACTGAATTAGGAAAAACTATAACAAAGTTCATCTGGAATAACAAAAGATCAAGAATATCAAGGGAAATAATGAAAAAATGTGAAGGAAGGGGGCCTAGCAGTACCAGATATTAAACTATACTATAAAGCAGCGGTCATCAAAATGGTATGGTACTGGCTAAGAGACAGAAGGGAGGATCAGTGGAATAGACTTGGGGTAAGTGATGTCAGCAAGACAGTGTATGATAAACCCAAAGAGCCCAACTTTTGGAACAAAAATCCATTATTTGACAAAAATTGTTGGGAAATTTGGAAAACAATATGGGAGAAATTAGGTTTAGATTAACATCTCACACCTACACCAAGATAAATTCAGAATGGGTGAATAACTTGAATATAAAGAGGGAAACTATAAATAAGTTAAGTCAACATAGAATAGTGTTCTTGTCAGATCTTTGGGAAAGGAAAGATTTTAAAACCAAGCAAGAGTTAGAGAAAATTACAAAATGTAAAATAAATGATTTTGATTATATCAAACTAAAAACCTTTTGAAGAAACAAAAACAATGTAGCCAAAATCAGAAGGAAAACAACAAATTGGGAAAAAAATATTTATAACAAAAAACTCTGACAGGGGTCTAATTACTCAAATATACAAGTAGTTAAACAAATTGTATAAAAAATCAAGCCATTCACTAATTGATAAATGGGCAAGAGACATGAATAGGCAATTTTCAAATAAAGAAATCAAAAGTATCAATAAGCACAAAAGAAAGTGTTCTAAATCTCTAATAATTAGAGAAATGGAAATCAAAGCAACTCTGAGTTATCACCTCATGCCTAGCAGATTGGCTAAAATGAAAGAAGGGGAGATTAATGAATGCTGGAGGGGATGTGGCAAAACTGGGACATTAATGCATTGCTGGTGGAGTTGTGAACTGATCCAACCTTTCTGGCTGGCAATTTGGAATTATGCTCAAAGGGCTATAAAAGAATGGCTGCCCTTTGATCCAGCCATACCATTGTTGGGTTTGTACCCCAAAGAGATGATAGATAAACCGACTTGTACAAAAATATTTATAGCCAAGCTTTTTGTGGTGGCAAAAAACTGGAAAATGGGGGTATGTCCTTCAATTGGGAAATGGCTGAACAAATTGTGGTATATGCTGGTGATAGAATACTATTGTGCTAAAAGGAATAATAAACTGGAGGAATTCCATGTGAACTGGAAAGACCTCCAGGAATTGATGCAGAGTGAATAGAGCAGAGCCAGAAGAATATTGTACACAGAGACTGCTACACTGTGGCAAAACAGAATATAATGGACTTCTGTACTAGCAGCAATGAAATGACCCAGGACAATTGTGAGGGACTTCTGGAAAAGAACACTACCCGCATTCAGAGGAAGATCTACAGGAATGGAAACAGCCAAAAAACAACTGCTTGAACACATGGGTAGAGGAGGACATGATTGGGGATGTAGACATGAAACTACCACACCAATTATCAACAATTTGGAAATAGGTCTTGATCAATGACACATGTTAAAACCAGTGGAAATACGCATCAGCCATGGGGGAGGTGCTTGGAGGGTGAAGGGCAAAGTAAGAGCATGGATTATGTAACTATGTTAACTTTTCTGAAAAAATAAATATTAATAAATGTTTACAAAAATTAAAAGAGAGAAAGAAAAAAGTTAAAAAATAAATAAAAATACAGACAACTTTGACCGTTAACTCTTTGAATGGAGGAATTACACTTTCTTTATATGTCCAATACTTGGCACAATGTCTGTAATAGTGGACTCTTAGCAAATGCTCGTTTCCTCTCATAAACTATAAACTCCTTCAAGAAAGGACTATATTGATTTTCTTCTCTGTATTGCTCAGAAATTTAATGTTTCCACATACATAGTAAGAATTTAATAAATGCTCATTGTATGTATTTGTTGAATTCATCTTACTAACCCATACCCATGATTAATCACTCTCATTATAATTTCCAGATAACTTCAAAATGGAGATTGTGTTAAAAGCATCTTATATTTCAGCATTCTTGTAATTTTAAAACTGATACCTAGTTTTATATAATGTAATTATGATTGTGAAGGAACTATCCACTTAGTCAAGATAAAATCAGGAGTATGTTAGGTTTCCTACATATCTCTGGGAATTTCAAAGATGAAAACAAGTAATTTAAATTATAATTCATTTTAGTTAATTTTAACTATTAATGCTTGATATTTTAGACTTAACTTGAGCTATCATTTTTCAGAACCTTGCTCCATGAATTGAAATCTAATCAGTTTTACATGCATCATTTAAATCAGTGCTATTTCACAAGTACATCTTCTAAGTTCTACTTATTGTACTGAAAATTCAGAACACAGATTTCATAGATTTTTATACATTTACCTGTAATGCCAATCTATAACATTATTCAAGCTACCTATACTGGAAATATCTTAGAGTTGGATGGCATTTTAGAGGTAATATAATTAAGTCTCTCTCTGAAGTATCTTTTTAGTATCTCTAAGAAGTGCTCAGTCAATGTTTTCTTTTTTTTTTAAACCTTAACTTTCAATCTTAGAACCTATGCTAAGTATTGGTTCAAAAGCAGAAGAATGGTGAGAGCAAGGAAATTTGGGTTAAGTGACTTGCCCAGGGTCATAAAGTTAGAAGTGTCAGAGGTCAGATTTGAACTAAGGACCAACCATGTCCAGGCTTGTCTCTCTATCTATTGAGCCACCTAGTTGCTCCGTGGTTGAAGAACTCTGGTTCTATGGCAACAGAGTTAATTTCTAGAAAACTTCCTGAGTTTATTGTAATTTATTTCTCTCTTTTACCTCTTTTACATAAAAAGGCTATTGAAATTTTTGTTTAGGAGAACTTAAGCAATTGGTGCAATAGAAAATATGGAGATAATACTGTTAATTTCATCAGTAAAAAAATAGAAATAAAATGAAGTATGTCTTGGTGAATTTTTTCCATCAGTAAAATTTGTCTGTGTTCTCAGATTGCTTTATATCACAAGTGCTTAAGGAAATTTAGGAGATTCTTAACAATTTTTGGTGAGCTTCAAGCACTTCTTACTCTGTCATCTTAGAAGCAATCTTAAAATTCTTTAAGATAAATCCTGAGAATGAGCAAGGGTCATCTCCCATAGATTTCAAATATTAGCCATGCTGAAAGAAAAAGAAAATTTATATAATTTTTGGTTTTAGCCTTTTCTACTAACAGATTTTTAAATTTAAATTTAAATTAATTGAATATTTTTTATTATTAAAAGTATTTCTTAAAATTAAGTTACATGATTGAAAATCAGTAGCATCTATCATTTATACTACCATTTACAGTTATCATATTTAATCTTTTTTAATAATTTTTTATTTTTTAGAAAAGTTATCATGGTTACATGATTCATGATCTTATATTCCTCTTCACCTCTGACCTCCTCCAGGGCCTGATGGATTCACAAGTGAATTCTATCAAACATTCAAAGAACAACTAATCCCAAAACTAAACAAATTATTTGATATAATAAGCAAAGAAGGAGTCCTACCAAGTTCCTTGTATGACACAAATATGGTACTGATTCCAAAGCTAGGTAGATCAAAAACAGAGAAAGAAAACTACAGACCAATCTCCCTAATGAACATAGATGCAAAAATCTTAAATAGAATACTAGCAAAAAGACTCCAGCAAGTGATCTAAAGAATTATCCAAAATGATAAGGTGGGATTTATACCAGGAATGCAAGGGTGCCTCAACATTAGGGAAACCATCTACATAATTGACCATATCAACAAGCTAACAAACAAAAATCACATGATTATCTCAAAAGATGCTGAAAAAGCTTTTAACAAAATATAGCACCCGTTCCTACTGAAAATACTGGAAAGTACAGGAAAAGAAGGATCTTTACTAAAATAATAAACAACATATATCTAAAACCATCCACAAGCATCATATGCAATGGGGATAAATTAGAAGCCCTCCCAGAAAGATCAGGTATGAAACAAGGATTCCCATTATCACCTCTATTGTTTAACATTGTACTAGAAACACTAGCAGTAGCAATTAGAGAAGAAAAAGAAATTGAATGTATTAAAACAGTCAATGAGGAGACTAAGCTATCACTCTTTGCAGATGATATGATGGGCTACTTAAAAAAATCCTAGAGAATCAACTAAAAAGCTAGTAGAAGTAATCAACAACTTTAGCAAAGTTGCAGGATACAAATAAATGCACATAAATCATCAGCATTTCTATATATTTCCAACACATCACAGCAGCAAGAGGTAAAAAGAGAAACATCATTTAAAATTATATTTAATCTTTTTTAACGATTATGCTGAGATAGATTCCATTATCATCCTCATTATATAGATGAAGAAACCAATGCTTAAAATGGTTATATTACTTTCCATGGTCACTTAGCTAATAAGTATCTGATGCAGGACTCAGACACAGATTGTCTTGACTACCCATCCAATTATATATCCACCCTGCCACCTGGTTTCAAATCAACTTTTAAAGTCCCTAGCATAAGTATAAAATGACATCCTTCCAAATGAAACATTTAACCTGAAATATTACATACTGTTTCATATTTTTGTCAAAGTCAAAGAATTCATAGGCTAGAGAATAATATAATTAAATTTACATTATTAAAACTGGGAGCTGCTAATTATAGATTCCTTGATGGAAAGAAAAATAGTTATGCTTTGAGCAATCAATACGACAATTAAACCCATTTCTATTGTATGCAAAATTATGAAATTTGAATCACTTTTCTCCTTCCTTTAAGGAATGGCAAAGTATAGATGCTGCTACTCACTTTACAACACCCAATTTGTGGGATTGAGTTTATTTTCCTATGATTTCTACTTGATAATTGGATGTTTAAAAGGAAATTACTTTCCTCTAAGCCTGGTATACACAGAAACACACTTCATTATGGACCCCAGCAATCTTCCTCCTGGTCTGAATGGCATGACTGCTAGAGGCATCCTTTGGGACACTGCAGGGTCTTGTATTCTGTTCCTTTCCCCCGACATTCGTCTCCTTTTATGTGAATGCCAGGAAAAGGAGAGAATAAGTAATTGAGATTCATTGCACTTGTCACTGCCCAGGATGGTTAGGGTTCCTGTTTCTTGGAACCTGTAATTTCTTTCTATGATGTGTGTGTGTGTGTGTGTGTGTTTATCAGTGAACAGCAAATGAGATTAAAATATTAATTGATTTTTTTGTAATTTAATACATTATATTTTTTCCAGGTTACATATAAATATAACTTTTCAATATTATTATTAATCTCTCTTTTGATTTTCTTGATTTCTAATTTGTTGCTTCATTAGGAGATTTAAAATTATTTTAATTTTTGTTTGTTTAGTTGCATACCCAATTTATTGATTTGATCTTTTTTCTGCCTTATTGATGTAATCATTTAAAGATTTAAATTGTCCCCCTAATAATTGCTTAGCTGCAACTCAAAATTTTTAATATGCTGTTCCTTTGTGGTCATTCACTTTAGTGAAATTGTTGACTGTTTTTATGATTTGTTCTTTGACTTATTCTTTATTTCAAGATTATTTTTCCCAATTAATTTTAAGTATTTTTTGCCTCCAATCCTTTGTTTAATGTAATTCTTTTAGCATCATATTCTGGAGAGGGTACATTTAATATTTATGCTTTTTTGTTGTTTTGAGATTTTGTGTCCTTTTATATGATCGATTTTTGTGAAGTTGCCATATACAGCTGAGAAAAAAGAATATTTATTTTCATCTCTATTTAGTTTTTTAAAATGTCTATCAAGTCTAACTTTTCTAAAATTCTCTTTGCCTCTTTATTTTCTTTCTTGTTTGTTTTTTGGTTTAAAAAACTTTAATTTATTTAAAATATGCTAAAAGTTAAAGAATAAATGCATCAATTTTGTTTATATATGTGTGTAAGTATATGTATATAGTGCATATGAATGTATATAGTATGTGCATATATGATATACATATATATCATGTTGTGTCCTCATTCAATATATATCATATGATATAACAAACTGTGGATATATATGTATGTATATATATATATATTTACTTTTCCTTGTTCTTGGTGACTGCTACCACCAATTGTCCAGCTCCCTTTTTGAAGAAACTCTTCAAGGGGCAGAATTCATGTATTCCATATAAAAATGTATTTCTCTTGGGAAAATGGGAGTGTTTCCAATTGTGAATTATACCATATATGAATATATTATATGATACTACAGCTGAGGAGAGAATGGAGCTCATTATCCAACCTAACTATATTTTATGGATGAGAAAACCCAAGACCAGTGTGCTGTGTGAAGAAAAGAATCGTAACACATATGTTGCAGATGGAGATAATATATTGAAGAAAAAAGAACAAATCACTTTAAGCCAGTTGTCATTAGTTGATTTAGCTTGAAAGGAAAGAACCAATAGGATAAAAGCAGAAGGCAACAGACTCTGTGAAGTTGGTAACATTAATCAATCACTAATGACATTAACAACATTCATGGAAGTCCTTCGAGAAAACCAAATGTATAGGAGTAACAAGATGGTTCTACATCGAGACTCAAAATTAACCCATCTGTTCAAGAACTGTTTGATGGGAAGGCAAAGTGTATGTGATCATGTGCATGAACCCAAAGCCTGAAGATTATGAAAAAAGCTGGCAAGTGATGTGATTGCAGAAATGACCCAAGAAGTTGAAGAAGCAATACCAATAGACAAGGTGATATTTAGTTTAACTCCAGGCC
This sequence comes from Gracilinanus agilis, assembly GCF_016433145.1. Classification (NCBI taxonomy): domain Eukaryota; kingdom Metazoa; phylum Chordata; class Mammalia; order Didelphimorphia; family Didelphidae; genus Gracilinanus; species Gracilinanus agilis. Next base: position 352,516,229 of record NC_058133.1, read on the forward strand.
CATATTACAGACATCAGGCTTTTAGTGGGGAGCTTATATGCTGACTTGAACTTCGAGGGGTTCCAGTTGGTGACGAACAATCAATTACAGAGATACTTCTGCAAAGTTTTCCACTTTTACTATCACATTAAATTCTAGATGTTAATGATGAACCAACACTTCCAAGGTTAATTGAAGTATGAGAGAAATGCCATCATGTTTGACAAATGATAACAGAAGAATTTAATAAAGAAGTGGTTGCTTTTAGAGCTCTGTTGCAAGAATTTGATAATTTGGTTTTAAATAAGGAAAACTAAGTGAAAAGAAAAAGTGATCTCAGGACAGAACGCAGAAATAGAATGACTGGAAAATAAAACTAAAACTTCGGAATATAAGATTGAAATTTTATTGAAAACTACTCCAATCTATGAGGAAGAAAAGCACAATATACAACAAGAACTTGAAAGCCAGAACCAAAAACTTCAGCACCAATTTTCTGACAAATGCAGACTGGTGGCAAGGCTGCAAGGCATGGTGACAGAAACTACCATGAAGTGGGAGAAATAATGGGAATGCCATGTGGTTGCCAAACAGCTAGAGATGCAAAATAAACTATGGGTCAAAAATGAGAAACTAAAGCAACTTAAGGCTACTGTTACCAAGCCAAAGAATGATAAACCACAGAGATCATCATGGGAATGAGATCAAGAAGTTTTTCAAAAATCGACTTCTTCATCTCCAATACCTAATACACCACCAATTCATATCCAACACAGAAGATCACATTCTGCAGGGGACAGATATGTAGATCATAAGCTTGCCTCTAATGTGCAAACTGAAACTGTAATGCAGCCACATGTACCCCATGCCATCACAGTACCTGTTGCAAATGAAAAGACACTAGCTAAGTGTGAGAAGTATATGCTGACCCACCAGGAACTAGTCTTCACTGGGGAGATTGAAACCAAACTAATTAAGGGTGATGTTTTTAAAACAAGAAGTGGTGGGCAATCTGTCCAATTACTGATATTTATATTTTAAAGCAAGAATTCTCAACTGGCCAGAAACAAAGATCTTCCAACACTGTCCCAGCCCAAGAAGTTGTGATGGAACCTGAGTGGACAGATGTAGAAACTTGGTGTTCTGTCCCGATGGAAATGAGGGAAGGATCTCAACTTGGACCTGGTTTTATAAGCATCATGCACAACTCAAGCAAAGAAAGCCATGAGTTAGCTTCCCTTGTGATAAAAATATTCTTTTCATGTTATTGATTTCTTTTGAACCAAACAGCTGTGCTATTTTGTTAATTTTTTTTGCTCTAACGTTGCATACCTCATAGCTTTTGACTATATTATACACTGGCAAAAAGCAACACATCCTCCCTCAAACCCAGACATCTGTTGTTGAAATTCTGCATCCATTTTGCTATTCTTATGAATTTCAGAAAAAAGAACTCTTTTCCTTATTTGCAAAACAAGAAAAGAAAAGACAATTGGGTATATCTATCTTTTCAGGCAAATCTATGACCTGAGGTAGCAAAATAGGTATGAGCTATATGACAGAGTACTCAATGGACTTAAAGTTGGGAGGCTTGGTTTACTGCATTATATTGGGCAAATAAATTATTTTCTCTGGGACTCAGTTTCATTTCCTGTAAGGAGATGGGACAGGAATAAATGATTTTTAAACTTTCATTAACTCTAACATTCTGTTATGATATAAGAACAGAAAATGATAGTAAAGTATCTTTCTGTTAAATTTGTGCTAAAAGATTAATAGAAATTTTCACTTATTATCAATCTCAGTTGCCTGCTTTCTGATATATCACAATAATATGAGAAGAAAATTAAACTGCATTAAGCTACAGAAAGTTTTCAGGGTTGCAAATTAGCCTCTTTAGTTCTCATATTTTTAAAAATAATGCAAAGAATAAATCCAACTGTGTCACTAACTTTGTTTGCAAAACTCTGCCAAAAATACTTCTCTCAATATAGTCTTGATTTTCATAGCTTTTTTAAGTTACTGGATATTTTGTGGACAAAATATTCCCAGAACCAGGTATAATTAGAGGCATTAGATAACTCTCTCCTAAATATTACTTTTAACAACAACAGCCTGTAATACATATTGTTTCCTTCATGATTTTTATTAAGCATCATTTAATTAGATTTCTGCCTACAATTTAGATAAATGTAACTATAGATTATTTGAATGATTTCTTCTTTGTAAAATGTATTCTTACTTTATCTTTTATTTCCCTATCAGAATTAATGACAACTAATCAGTTTTAGCCCTATTGAAGCTCAGAATTTCAGACTACAAGCAATCAACCTATATCAGACTCACCAGGATCACTCTGTCTTGACCTGTGTCACAACATCCTCCTTTTTAATTTATCTTAATTCTTAATCTTAATGTCATTTAGCATTACAAATATGTGTCTGTGGGTGTGGTGAAGTGGACAAGGTAGACCTTCCAGACTTGTGATCACTTCAACATAGAGAATTCCTGCTGAGAAATTGAACCTACAAGTATTATGCCAGTTATATAATGTCTAGCAGTTTAAAAAAATCTAATGAATTTTCTAGAAGTAGCGAGAAATTCGGTGATTTGTCTAGGTTCAGGTAGTCATTATATACCAGACAAGATTTAATTTCAGGTCTTATTGATTTACACTGCTTCTCTACATAGGTATTTCCTCAATGTGGAAAAAGATAATCTTTAGAATATGCTAATCTTTGATGCTTAAAATGCCCCAATAAAACTTATATGTGGGAGATCCAGCTAAATTTTGTTTGTTTGTTTATTTAAAACCCTTACATTCCATCTTAGAATCACTACTATGCATTGGTTCTAAGGCAGAAGATGAGAACTAGGCAATGTGGGTAAAGTGACTTGCCCAGGATCACACAGCTGAGTCCAAATTTGACCCTAGGACTTCTCATCTCTATGCCTGGCTGTCAACCCACTGAGTCACCCAGCTTCCCCCTAACTTCTTTACTAGAAAATAGGCACATATATCAATTAAAGAAAAAAGACAAAAACATTTTATTTTCCACTGCATTTTAGTGTTCTTCCATGGAATCTGACTTATTCTTACAGTATTATCTGTTTAGTTTCGAATCATTCTGAAGACATGTTCTTATAAAAAGACAAAAGAAATAGTAAAATGCATAGGAAAATTAATTTGTAATTAAACTTTGAAAAGAGTGGAGCTGGAGAAAATATTATAAAATATCTTGCTGAATTTTTTGGAGATTAGCATAGAAGAAACAATTCCAAGTATGCTAACAAATATATTCAGTTGGCTTAGAAAAGGCTTTTATTTCTGTTGACTCAAGATGACAGAATGATTATGGTTTCCCCATGAAAGATATTAGATATCTTCAAGTTTTAGAGATGGCTCAGATAGATTAAATGAAATATTATTTTTAAGATATAGAAACAATATGAGGCTATGAAGAATGCTTGCAGGGTGGGTATCAGATTGATGTAATTAATATAGATGAGTTTACTGTTAAAACCACAAACTCTATATTATTTCTATATTATTTGAGTGGATAGTTGCATTGTCTTCCATAGAAAGGAGAGGTTTAGTTAAAATGTTCATAAAGAGATGATACCTAAGGCTGATTCATGATATGAAACAAATCATGAGCCCTTTATTCCATTCCTGCTCTTTTTTTCCTGGTTTTGTATGAGAAGATATCTCTTCCATGTCTCACCCCTCTCCCACTTAATCCATTTATTTTGCTATGCACTAAGACCACATTATTGTGGGTACTTTCTGGGATCTATTACGTTTGTGTATCTTCCCACCCCCAGTACTGTGCTTACTACCTCTATGACATTATGAAGATCACTAATTTCAATGAAACAATCTCCTCATCACAATAGTTTGGTAGTTTTATTAAATATCTTCTACAACATCTTTCAATACTAAAGTTATGCTTATGTTATTTGGATATTTTTATTATGTTAGATCTCATTCAGCAAAGATTGTTGATTCTATATATTGATCACTGATCCTCAGGATATACATCCTCCTTTCCACATACACTCATTCAGGATATAGAACTAATATATTTATTGAGGAATGTAATGTACTTAGTAAATATCTCTGGAGGAATGAGGTAATGTTGGATAGAATATCTTCAGAGAACTAAAATATAGGGAAGTATGCTGTGTAAAACCAGATAAAACAAGGGGAGGAGCAGATTCTGATTTCCAGTTGGTAATTGTGTAACATATATCCTGTATATGCAAATTTATATTCAGAATTCTAAAGAGTAATATTTTTATCAATTTAAAATTTACTAAGCACATTATACACATCTCATTTGATACTCAAGACATCCTGGTGTTGGTAGTACTATATTCATTTTCATCCCCATTTTATAAATAAGGAAATAAAGCTCAGAGAAATTAAATGGCTTGGAAACAGTACCATAGGCAATGTGTCAGAGGCAAGATTTGAATTAATATCTCTGTGACTATTTGTATTACTGTATTCACAATATTTTATTTTACTGCTTTGCTAGGCAAGTGTCTATTGATTTTGGGTTTGGCTACAACTTTCGAAGAGGTAAAAAAAGTAAAGAACAACAACTTTTAGGGACTATTAACTTGTTAAGAAATTATTAAAAAGTCATAATGGTCTTAAAGATGTGAGGAATAAAACCTCTAAGTAGTTTAAAAAACAAGAATGAGAATTTCTTTAAATAAGGGGAATTGAATGAGATTTTGTGGGATTTAATTAAATATATAGTTGGGTTTTTTAAATTCTAAAACAACCAAGAAGTTGTGGCTTAAATATGATGAGATCATTTTCATCAATTTCTAATCCTTCCCTCCACATGCTATCAATAACCTGATGCCTAAATTGGTTTCACAGTATAAATACATCTTTCATCTATCTTGAAAGTTGTACCCAAAAGTCTGTAATTCTCTCCATTGTTTTAAAACTTTGAGTCTTTGTCAGAAACAGTACTATATTGATGATAATTTTTTTCTGATGTGTTATACCTGGGTGTAATTGCTGAATATGGGTTAAACTAACTGTCCTTTGAAGTCCCTTCCAAATAAAAAATCCTGTAATTCTCTAGATACTACACATATTGTGTTTGATCTCTTTAATATATTTTTTCTCCAAGCCTCAAATTGTTGATTTTGTCTACAATTTCTCACATATTTATATAAAAACTCTAGGATTACATGTTAAATTCTTTACCTTCATTTTGTGTGATTTTGGTTTCAATAGATTTGTACTTATTAGTTAATTTCTGATGCAGAAACCAGATAGCATTACTATTTGTCTCCTGAAAAAGAATCAAATGTTCTGAGAGATGAGAAAAACATTATTAGTTTATTCTTTTAAATTGTAAGGTTTAAATTTAGATTTTATACTAAATAAGAGTATTATAAAAGCAATATTGTGGTCCCTGGTTTTAAAATATTATAGTTTAATTAAAAATGACTTTAAGCAGCTTTTATTTACAAATAGTTGGAAAGAGTGAAAGGAGAAATGTATAAAAAAGAGCCTTAACAAGCCTACCATTCCTTCTCTGGTAAGGTCAGGCTCAGCCACAGCAGGGGCTTCCCAAGTTTGATCTCCCCATGTAGACTTCAGCCAGAAGTTCAACAGCACAGCCTCCTCCAAAGCCAAGGCAGGAATCTCAGCCACTCACCCAGCAAGCCAATACAGAATCCAGGGAAAAGTCTCCTGCAAAAACTAGGAAAAGACTTTTACCCATTCACTCCAAACACTGAAAGGAGTGCTCTTCCAAATGATGTTGGTCTCTTTTTATTCCCCTTTTTCCACATCACTTCTTGTCTCTCCTCCTCTTCACAGAAACCAATTGCAGCCTTTCAATTTGCCTAGCACTGCCCAAGGGGGTAGGGAAGTGGCCTTTGGATGTGTGAGCTTACTCTAGTAAGTGACTTATAAACTCTCAAACTTAATGGTAAATAGGGGTACTTTAAGCTCTTGATTTGATTAGTTAAAACTAGACAAGGGGAGAGTTAATCATATCTTCACAAAATGAAAGATAATCCACTAGCATATCTTGAGATAATCAAAATTCCTAAATAAAAATATGATGCCTTGTTTCAAGTCACTTGAAATGTGGTAGAATTACATTTTTAAAATTCTTCTCTAGTTTGTGTAATGTGATAATTAAATTAAGTATACACAAAGGTGAGAGCACCTTCCTATTCTGGGAGGTCCTAACCCAGGTGTGCTAGAGTGAGTAACCAATCAGAATTGAGGCACCGCCCCTTACGCTTTCAATGAGAAAGCTTCTATTGTGATTTGACATGCAGGCTAAGGGAAGGCACTGGAAGTAATATATATATGACCCCTTCCAAAGAGAAAGGGGGAATGAGGCTGCTACTGGTGCGGTGAAAGAGACCTGAGGGAGCTTTGCTGGTTTGTGACTGAGACTGTTCCACGTGGTGAGTTTAAAGACTGAATCTTCCTGAACTTCTATTAAGAAACTTCCTTTTATAGACTCTGTGAATGAAGTTTGCTCCATTCACCTCCGGGCCTCAGGCCCTTTAACACTTGGCTGAGGGTTAAGATAAACATGGACTAATCTGTGAGATAGATTTTTAATTTCTTCCTCTCTCTTTCTTCTCTTATGTAAATAAATTTACTTAAAAGTCAATTTGATTTGAGATTATTCTTAATAGAGGATTGATAATAGTTCAATCCTCTGGTGACCACCTTTTAATATACTGAACCCATAAAGGCCCTATTCCCCCCTTACAGTAATAGGTAGTACATTATCATTAAAACATCCTTCCTCTTTTCCCTTCTTTCATTTTTATTAAAATGATCTTTATTATGATTTATCCCTCTATAAATCAAGTAATAGATATTGGCACAGAAATATACTATGTTACCATATAAAGCCTTTTCCTTGCAGTAGAGAATATACTTTTCCATTTCTCTAGTTCAAAATGGGTCTCATCTCACAACTTCTAGGTAATCTTTGTAAAGTTAACTTTACCTCTTGCAATTAAATTATATATTTTATTTTTCTATTATCATATGAAATAGGTATATTTGATATCTATTTGTCCAGAGGAATGAATGAAATTTACATAACACTGTTTTCATAAATTAATAGCCAACTCAACTGATTTTTTCCTATTTCATAAAAGCTGTATTCCATGGTACTTAATTTAAGAGTTGCTAAATTCAATATTAAATATTGAATTTTATGATATTTATCAAATTTATGTTGAATTTGACAGTATTCAATATTCTTCTTTCCCTTCATATTTACTTAAAAATTCTTCTTATCAGATAAGCAAGTTTCTAGAAAAATATATTCTTTCTAACATTCATTATATATATTTAGTACCTTCACAAGCTCTAAATATTACTCAATTGTTACACTGATCCTGAAAATATGTTTCTTGTCATCTTTTAAAAAATTTTTTGCTCATTTTCTTTCTTAAAAATTTACTTTTTTTCATTACTGTCACTTCTTAGGACTCATCTTCTATTCCACTACTCAATATTCAGTGAAAATCTTATTTCTAATATGGAAGTATAACTAAACAGAAGAGACTAATAGGACACATTGGAATGTCTGTATAATTCTTGTTTTTCTATCATGCAACATTTCTCTGTTAAGAAGAGGAAAAAATAATATTAGGAAAATCATCCATATAATTGACTATGTCAATAACCAAACCAACAAAAATCACATTATTATTATAATAGGTACAAAAAAAAGCCTTTGACAAAAATATAATATCCATCTCTGTTAAAAACACTAGAAAGTACTGGAATAGATGGGCCTCTCCTACAAATAATGAACAGTATATATTTTAAAATCATCAACAAGCATCATCTTCAAGGGGGTTAAGTTAGAAGCCTTCCCAATAAGATAAGGAGTGAAGCAAGGCTGCCCAATATCACTTCTATTATTTAACATTGTACTAAAAAAGCTAGGGATAGCAATGAGAGAAGAAAAAGTAAATGAAGGGATTAAAGTAGGCATTGAGGAGGCTTCACTATCAATCTTTGAAAATGATATGATAGCCTACTTCAAGAATACTAGAGAATCAACTTAAAAGCTAGGGGAAATAATAAACAATTTTGGCACAGGTGCAGGATACAAAATAAACTCACATAAAACATCACATTTTCTTTTAGCTTTAATTTAATTTAATTTATTATAATATAGTGTTCAATAAACCCAAAGATCTCAGTTTTGGGAAATAAAATCCACTATTTGGCAAAAACTGCTGGGAAAATTGGAAAACAGTATGAGATATTAGGTTTAGATCTACATCTCATACTCTACACCAAGATGAATTCAGAATGGCTAAATAGACAACTATATAGAAGGAAACTATAAGTAAATTAGGCGAACATAGAATAGTATACCTGCCAAATCTATGGGAAAAGAAAAATTTAAGACCAAGCAAGCGATAGAGAATATTGCAAAATGTAATGTGATTAATTTTGATTACATTAAATTAAAAAGGTTTTGCACAAACAAAACCAATGCAACCAAAATTAGAAGGGACGCAACAAATTGGGGAAAAATCTTCATAACAAAAACCTCATATCAAGGTCATCTAATTTCTCAAATTTCTAAGGAGCTAAGTCAATTGTAGAAAAAAAAAATCAAGCCATTCTCCAGTTAAGTGGGCAAGAGACATGAATAGCCAGTTTTCAGATAAAGAAATAAGCACATGAAAAAAAAGTTCTAAATCTCACATAATTAGGGAAATGCAAATCAAAACAACTCCAGTTACCATTCCACACCTAGAAGATTGGCCAATATGAGAGCAAAGGAAAATAATAAATGTTGGAGGGGATATGGCAAAATTGGGACACTAATGCTTTACTGGAGGAGTTGTGAATTGATCCAATCATTCTGGAAGGCAATTTGGATATATGTACAAAGGGTTTTAAAAAACTGCCTGCCCTTTGATCCAGTCATACCACTGCTAGTTTTGTACCCCAAAGAGATAATAGGGAAATATACATGCACAAAAATATTTATAGCTATGCTCTCTGCAATGGCAAAAAACTGGAAAATGAGGGGGTGTCCATTGATTGGGAAATGGCTGAACAAATTGTGGTATATTTTGGTGATGGAATACTATTGTGCTGAAAGGAATAAAGTAATAAAGAAATTCCATTCCAATTGGAAAGACCTCTAGGAATTGATGCAGAGTGAAAGGAGAGGAACCAAGAGAGCATTGTGCCCAGAGACTGGTACACTGTGACACAAATAAAATGTAAGGGACTTCTCTACTAGCAGCAATGCAATGATCCAGGCCAATTCTGAAGGACTTACAAGAAAGAATGCTATCCACACCAATATAAAGCACTGTGGGAGTAGAAATGCAGAAGAAAAGCATAAAATTGATCATATGCTTTGGTGAGAATATGATTGGGAATGTTGACTTTATTTTTTATTTTTTTTTATTTTTTAAACCCTTACCTTCCATCTTGGAGTCAATACTGTGTGTTGGATCTAGGTAGAACAGTGGTAAGGGCTAGGCAATGGGGGTTAAGTGACTTGCCCAGGGCCACACATTTGAAGTGTCTGAGGCCAGATTTGAACCTAGGACCTCCTGTCTCTAGGCCTGGCTCTCAAACCATTGAGCTACCCAGCTGCCTCCATGGAATATTGACTTTAATTGATCATTCTACTATAAATATTAATAATCTAGAAATAGATTGTGAACAATGATACGTGTAAAACTTAGTGGAGTTGCTCTTAGGCTTTCAGAGGTATGAAGGAGGAGAAGAGGGAAAGAACATGAATCATTTAACTATGGAAAAATATTCTAAATTAATTAATAAAAATTTTTAAAATTAAAAAAGAAGAAGAGGAACAAAAGCTTTACTCTATAGTCAACTTTGGGAACTACATTCAGTAGTTCTGATTTCTTTTAATGTTTCTGTGTGCTATAGTCATTCAAAAGATCATTCTTTTGTTTCTTACTTTAACCTCCTGTATTTCATAGGAAAAAGATAAATATCAATCTGTCAATACTTAAGATATATCACTCCTTAAACAGCAATTCAACTTCACTAAATTGCTATACTGAAGGAAACAAGCAAATTAAGTAAACACAGAATAGTATACTTAAATACAAAATGTAAAATAAATAATTTTGATTATATTAAATTAAAAAGGTTTTGTATAAACAAAAACAATGCAACCAAAATCAGAAGGGAAACAACAAACTAGGAAAAAATCTTTATAACAAAAAACTCTGAGAGGTCTAATTACTCAAATATACAAGGAGCTAAATCAATTGTATAAAAAATCAAGCCATTCCCCAATTGATAAATGAGCAAGGGGCACAAATAGGAAAATTTCAGATGAAGAAATCAAAACTATCAATAAGCGCAAGAGAAAGTGTTCTAAATCTCTAATAATTAGAGAAATACAAATCAAAACAACTCTGCGGCACCACCTCACACCTAGCAGATTGGCTAAAATGACAGCAAAGGAAAGTAATAAATGTTGAAGAGGATGTGGCAAAATTGGGATATTAATGCATTGTTGGTGGAGCTGTGAACTGATCCAACCATTCTGGATGGCAATTTGGAACTATGTCCAAAGAGCTCTAAAGGACTACCTGCCCTTTGATCCAGCCATACCATTGTTGGGTTTGTACACCAAAGAGATTATAGATAAAAAGACTTTTACAAAAATATTTATAGCCACACTTTTTGTGGTGCCAAAAAACTGGAAAAATGAGAGTATGCCCTTGAATTGGGGAATGGCTGAACAAATTGTGGTATATGCTGGTGATAGAATACTACTGTGCTCAAAGGAATAATAAACTGGAGGAATTCCATGTGAACTGCAAAGACCTCCAGGAATGGATGCAGAATGAAAGAAGCAGAGCCAGAAGAACATTGTACACAGAGACTGATACACTGTGGTAAAAATTGAATGTAATGGACATCTGTACTAGCAGCAATGTAATGGCCCAGGACAATTCTGAGGGATTTGTGGAAAAGAACGCTAACCATATTCATAGGAAGAACTAGAGGCATGGAAACAAAGAAGAAAAACAACTGCTTGAACCCTTGGGTTGATGCAGACATGATTGGGGATATAGACTCAAAAAGACCACACCAATGCAACTATCAATAATATGTAAATAAGTTTTTATTGATAACACATGTTAAAACCATTGGAAATGTGTGTTAGCTATGGGGTGTGTGAAGGGGAGGTGAAAGGGAAAGTAAAAATATGAATCAAGTAACCATGAAAATTTTTATAAAAAAAACAAACTATTTAAATGTTAAAAACAATTAATTCCTATACCAAAATTTATTCAGCCCATTCTCAACTCAGTGGATATTGTTTGCTACTATGAGAAGAGATGCTATAACTATGGGTGGTTTTTTTGCATGCTTAGAACCTTTTCCTTTATCTTACCAACTTTTGGGGGTAGATGCTGAGAGATATTGATAGGTCAAATAGGATGTATAATTTACGGAAATTAAATCTACTTTATTTTCTAGAAAGATAAAGCCTTTTACAACCACATCATGATAATTGTTGTCTTCCCAAAGTCCCATTTTGTACTTACAATTTTTAACTTTTGTATTCTTCATCAATCTGATGGTTGAGAAGTAGAATTTTTGTGAGGTATTAATTACCTTATATTTTATTATTTGTGAATTTGAATAGTCTTTAATGTGGTTACTGACAACATACACAGATCCTGTGAGGATTCATTTGTTGTGGAATGCCTTTTCTTTTTCATATTTAGATTAATTTTAAATCTAGAGACCATACCATTATCAGAGACATATATTCACAGAATAGAAATTTTTTATAAACTTTTCTAGGGTAACTTTAAATATATTTTTTTCTAGAAAGGTTTTTAATTAGATAGTTCAAACTCATGGTAGGAAAATTTTTTATAAAAGTTCAAGGAAAATTGAAAAAAAAATCAATCTCCTCATGAATTCCATTCAGAAATTTCAAAACATCTATAATATCTTTGAGGTTTCCTAAAATGCTTATGGTAGTTTTTTTTTTCCCCTTTACTCTGATAAATTGAATACATTATTTTTTACAAACCCATTCCTTCAATTAAACAGAAAAAAGTCTTAACAATTGTTTTCTGATCTTTTGTAATCCAAATTCTTTCCCTCTCTCTCCCCAAGTGGCAAAAAAATTGGATTTAGGTTGTTCATTGCAAATTTCTGTATTCCTCATGTGAAAGAATACATAATATTGTACATGCAAGAAAAAAAACCTAAAAGAAATAAGGCAAGAAATGGCATGGTTTGATCTGCATTTGTACTCTTTCCTTTGTATTATTTGTTCTTTTCTATGGCTGTGGAAAGACCTTTTCATCATGAGTCCCTTGGGATTGTCTTTGCATTCCTTATAACAATTAAATCCTTCACATTTGATCATTATACATTATTTCACTTCAGTATACATTGTTCTCCTTGTTATGCTCACTTCACTTTGCATCAGTTCATGTAAGTCTTTCCATATTTTCTGAAATCATCCCATTCATGATTTCTTAAGGAGCTATTATAGTTCATTACAACCATATATCATAATTTATTTAGCTATTCCCCAGTTGATGAACACTTTTCAGTTCTAATTTTTTTGCCACTACAAATAAAGTTGATGTAAATATTTTATACCTGTAGGCCCTTTCTCCTTTTCTATTATCTCTTTGTTATATAGACCTATTAATGGTATTGCTGGGTCAAAGGATATACATAGTTTTATTTTATAGCCTTTTGGGTATAGCTCCAAATTAGTCTCTAGAATGGTTATATCAGTTAGTCTAAGTGTAGTTTTATGCTCAACAGCTTTAAAATATGCTTTGAATTTTATTTTAAAATATATTCTATTCAGACCATGAATTTCATTTTTCCTTAACTTTTTTTTTAAATTGTAAACCCTTAACTTCTGTGTATTGACTTATAGGTATAAGATTGGCAAGGGTAGGCAATGGGGGTCAAGTGTCTTGCCCAGGGTCACACAGCTGGGAAGTGTCTGAGGCCAGATTTGAACCTAGGACCTCCTGTCTCTAGGCCTGGCTCTCAATCCACTGAGCTACCCAGCTGCCCCCTTTCCTTAACTTTTTAAAAGATTTTTCTAAATCTGAAAGACACATGTTGAAGTCATCAAAGAGTTTTTCTGTCTTTTTCTCCTGTAGTTTGGTTAACTTTTCATATAGATACATACAGACACATATATAAATTATATATATGAATATATATACATACTTCTGTATATATGCAATCAATATCTATCTTATCTGTGCTTCAATTTTACTATTGTTATATCTGAGGTGATAATTACCATCCTTTATTTATCTAAAAGATAAGGAATTTCACTCTAATCCCTCTTTTAAACAGTTTGTTTTCAGTATCTGTTATTCCATTGCAGTGAAGTTGTTAAGGTTTGATTTCTTATCCATTATCCCATCCTATTCTGTCTTATAGATGAGTTAATTCTATTTATATTCATGACTGGAAAATGTCAGTTTATTTTTCCAATCATCTTATCTTACAATTTTTCATCTTTTGTCCTTCACCTCTGTCTTTAAGAAGAAAAAGAAAAGATGGAAGGGCAAGAGAATAATATTAGACCCAGTTATTTATAGTATGATCAATTTGACCTGATGTCAAGATTCTCATTTTTCCTTTTTACCTAGCACAATGTAAAATAACTTCACTCTAATATTCATTATTGATTAATATAATTTCAACTAAATTGAACTAAAATATATTCATTTCTTTAATAAATTTGATATTTGCCCCCCACATTCCTTTGTTCACATTACACCCTTTACTTAGTTACCCTCTTCAGTTTTCAGCATTTTAAAATCAAATCAATATTTCAAGACCTATTTTGAAATGATATCTAATCATTTAAGGCTTCTCTTTCTCTTCTCTTCCAATAATCACATAAACTTTATAGAGAAAAATGAAATTGGAATCAAGAATACCTGATTTGAAATCTCAGTTTTAACAATCACTATCTATAAAAATATCAAGCTAGCAAAACTCAAATAACCAAACTTCCCAAGGTTGGCCTTCATTTAAAAAATTGTTTTACTATAAAATGGAGATTATATGTGTAAAATACCTTACCTGAGAGGTAGCATGGAATAGTGAAAAGAAGTTTCAAGTTCAAGTTCTGTCTTTAACATTCTCCTCTAGAATATTCTCTCTTTCTGGATTTTCATGACACTACCTTCTCTTCTTTCTCCTCCCACTTGTCTGACTCATTCATAAATATTTTTCTTCTTTTAGTTTTATAAATGTCATCTGCTTAACTATGAGTATAGCCAAAATATCCTAAATGTAGACCTCTATGTGAATATAACTGAGTATTTTGCTGAAATTCAAATACCACATCATTACACCAAAAACATCTCAAACTCATCATAATTTGTTAGGAAATATATATTTATTAAATATTTACTCAGTTCAAGACATTGTACTCAGACATAGGAACAAAAACACAAACACAAAAAAAACCAGTTCCTTCCTTCAAGGAATGTATATTCGAAATGCAAAAGAAAATACAGAAAAGGACATAAAAAGTGTAAGAGGGGCAGTGTCTGGATATCAGGGACAATGGCTGACTATAAAGTCTAGAAAAATGAAGTCTGATGGGAAATGAAGATGTTTTCCTGGGAGATATTCTTAAAAGGAAGTTCTGGAAGGAGCTCTGCACCCTTCAATTAGGGAAGGGGTCAAAAGAATAGAAGGACCTTAGAGATGTGGCTTCTAGCACTGAGGTGATCTTCAAAGGATGAAGAGGTTCCTAGGGCATGATGTGGAAGTCCAGGAGTGCAGTCTGGTGGGAAATAAATAGCCCATAAAAGCATAATCAAAAGAAAATTCTGTGTCTTTCCCCCAAAACTAGCTCCTCTAATGAATTTCTACATTATAAAGATACTTTTTTCCTTCCAATTTATCTAGGTTCTAAGTCTAAGTGTAATCTTTAGCTCCCAGCTCTCACTCATATCATTTTAATCCAATAGCTTGGCAAATCATATAGTAGTATCTCCACAACATTTCTTCTATTCTTACTCTTCTCTCCATTCACAGCCACCATCCTTATTCAGGTCCTCATCACTTTTGCACTTGGGTAATTAAAATAGTTTTGTAATTGGTTTCCCTTCTTGAAATGTCTGCCCCGTTGAATGCTCCTTACATCTGCTAACATAATTTCCCTAAAGCACAGATCATTAATATTAGTGTGAAATATAAATTTCAATATTTGGCCTTCAAATTTCTTCTCTTATCTCCAGGATTCTTACATATTACTGTTCTCTATGCAATCTGTGGTCTAGTTGTATTGGCTCTTGTATCATTTAGCACCCTTGCTATTCAATATCCTCTCTTTTACTTCTAATCTTTGACTCTAATTAGCTGAGCAGGCTTCCTTTCATACACTACTTACAATACACCTATTTTGTCAACTATCCCTTTTTGAGTGTGACCTATTTTGGTCCCTTTCCTACAACCTCAGAAATTGCCATTTACCAATGAATTGTTCAGTGTTGTATCTTGTGTAGATATAATTTTGTTCAGAACAGGGTTAGACTTTTTTTGGAGTTGGGAATAGGCTCATCAAATACTTTTTTAGTGTTATGTTTATATTAATGACACTTTAGTGTACTTCGGATTTTGTGTGTGTGAGTGTGTGTGTATGTATTATAGAGTATGTGAGACTTACTGTTTTTCTTGAGTTATACATATTGCATGACAAACTTTTCAGATCATTTTAAGGTGTGCATCTTTAGAAGTATTTTCTTTCTAAACTTTCACATGAAAATTTAGGGACACCAATCTTTTTCCATTGCAATTTATTTTATTTGAACCATATTTATTAAAGCACAAACATAGCCAAGTAAAATATTACTTTAAAAGTTACTACAAAAAATTGGCTGCTTGGTGAATTAGCTAGTGTGAGCTCTGTAAAACAATCACTATATTTGAAGTTCCTTCAATAGGCAAGTCACTTAACCTCAGTTTCCCTTAATGGCTACTGTGATTGTCCTCATACTCAAAATCAAGGAAATGGAGATATATGATTTCTCTTTATTTACTCATTTTAGAAGATTTCACTCTACCTACCATTTATCTATCTTCCCTTTCATCTAGATATAGTTGGTGTCATTATTAGTCATCACTGATTCATTTATTCATTATATTTGCTATGTGGCTATGCCTAGAAGTTAGAAAAAAAACCTGATTTCAAAAAAAGATACATTCCCTAGGTGGGAGGGGTTCAACAATATAATGAAATATCAATGAGATTGAGAGTTAAAGTGATTTGCTGAATTCTTACATTTAGTTTGGACAGAAAGAAAAAAAAAACCTGAATTTAAATATTTTATATATAAGAAATGTTTGAAGATAGTAAAAAGGAAAAGGAAAAAGCTAGGAAGAAGATGGTAGTCAGGAAATGGGACACAACTATAATCCTTGCTGCTAAAGATGCTGAGTATGTTGGGCCTCTGATATTTATGATTTCTTGAATGAAGTAGAACTAAAACAGAAAAGATGTCCACACTGGCTCACAAATTGCGGGGCCTTAGTATGCAGGGCAGTGTTGGGAAGTGAAGGGTTTCTCTAAGGTGGGACAAACAGACCAAGGCAAAGAATTAAAAAAGATCAAACCTCTGATAATATGGCAAGATAGAGAGACACTTACAAAATAATGATAGTAGGAATGGTTGAGGTTGCTTTCTTCTGGAGAAGGTAAGAAGGGATGGAATAAAGAACATATTAGCAGAGTCAGTCTTAGCAAGACAGAAAAAAGGAATAGGAAATGAGAATTGGTTTTAAAGGATTTTGAGATGAAGAAAAAGAGAGGAGAAGAAGCTAACAATGGTTAGCTTCAACTGTTTTTAGTGAATCCTAGTGGCAAAGGAAAGATATAAGAAATTTATGGAGACAAGGGAAGCTTAATGAGAGGAGATGAGAGTCCCTGGAAACTTCTAAGGAAGTGAAACAGGAAATCAATTAGGGAGGCATAAAAGAAATGTCTTGCTACAGTGATAGCCCAGTTGAAGGTGGATGATATAAATAGACATAGCCATGGGAAAAATTGATAGAGACTCTTGAAACTGATATTCCTGGGTTATATTCAATTAAAGGAACATCACTATAAATTTTTATCAGAAGGAAGTTTGTTGTTGATGGAACTGGATTTAAGAAAGTTTGTACCTCTCTTCGTAAGTTGTGCTAACATGGTAAGTGAGTTGCAGGTATAAGATTAAAATTAATATCCAATAACTCCAAGTATTATATTTTATAAGATTTATTGATAATCACTTGAAGAAGAGGAAATAAAAATACAAAAGTAAAAGCCTGAGTAAAGAGAAGTTTTCTCAACCACCTTAGTGGGAGAAAAGAGAGGAGGATGGGGTTACAGAAACTTTATCTCCAAAACAGAAGGATGTAACATGAGATTGAAGTGGGATTCTGGAAAACAGAGACCGGGGGTACAAAATTCTAATTACACAATCCCCTGTGATTTCAATGGAAAACGAACATGTAGACATCTCCCAGATATACATGCCTAGTTTCCCCATGGAATCAGTACACATAAACAACTTAAAAGATCTTCAACTAGAGGTACATACAATATCACACTTTCTAAGGGGAAATTACAATACATTGGGGATAAGAGGGATATAAAAGAGAAAAAGAACAGAACCAGTGATTACTACACTGACAAAAAAAAATAAGGGGACAATCCCCTTTTCCATAAGAGTGTACATTCAAATTATATACATTCAACCTTTTGGAATACTACTGTGCTCAAAGCAATAATAAACTGGAGGAATTCCATGTGAACTGCAAAGATGTCCAGGAATTGATGCAAAGCAAAAGGAGCAGAGCCAGAAGAATATTGTACACAGAGACTGATACATTGTGGTAAAATCGAATGTAATGGACTTCTGTACTAGCAGCAATGCAAAGACATAGGGCAATTCTGAGGGATTTAAGGGAAAGAATGCTACCCATATTCAGAGGAAGAACTACAGGAGAGGAAACAGAAGAAAAACAACTGCTTGAACACTTGGGTTGATGCAGACATGATTGGGGATGTAGACCCAAAAGGACCATACCAATGCAACTATCAATAATATGTAAATAAGTCTTGATTGATGACACATGTTAAAACCAGTGGAAATGTGCATTGGCTAAGGGGGGGGGTTGTTGAGGGGGTGAAGGGGAAAGTAAAAACATGAATCATGTAACCATGGAAATTTTTCTAAAAATTAAAAAAAATAATAAAAAAAAATAGAACATCAACAAATATTCTATACCCTTTCACCAGTATGTGAGAAATGATGCTTTCCTTTACCCTACCCCCTTTTGGGGACAAAGGAGAGTGATTAGGCTCATGGTTTAAATCATTTCCTATATGAAACAGTCCCACCAATTTCATAGCTCAAATTCTCCTTTGAGCTCAACTCCTAAACACAATGGTTTCCTGGTACTTTCCTGATGGGCTGGCAGAAAAATCTGGCTTGGAATTCTCCCTCCAGGGTCACAGTGGTTAGTATCTAGCTCTAGATTCATAAAAAAGAAAAAAGTAACAGAGCAAGCCATAAGCCATTTTCTCACAGACTATATTTTTTCTTATTCTTATATTTTCCACCTCATATGCAAACACACACACACACACACACACACACACACACACAAGGAATTGGTAGTTTCAATTTTATTTCTGAGGCAATATTGCATTAGGGACATAGCTCTATTACTCATTTATGTTTTCCTATATTTTAAAACATTTTAGTCATACTATATTCACCAAAGATTGCTAATATATACATTAATGGTTCCCAAACATTTTTGGCCTACCTCCCCCTTTCCAGAAAAAAATATTATTTAGCCTCCTGGAAATTAATTTTTTAAAAATTTTAGTAGCAATGAATAGGAAAGATAAATGTACCTGTGGCCATCACTGCTTCCAGGATAGCTGCAGCATCCACTAGGGGGCTTTAACACCCACTTTGGGAATCACTGATATACATAATAAACATTTAGATTTCCTTTGATAAGGGGGAAAGGAAGTCAATGCTAGTATAATTCATGATTATGAAAAATTGTGTCATAAACATGTTTTCCCCCTTTCTCTAATTTTATTTCCATTCATATTCATATTCACCTCCTAATCTTTGAGAAACCTGAGATATTTTCTTTCTTCTATATCTTGTTCTAGGACTACTCTTGACTGGAAGGAAGAAATGCAAGAGTTGAGCACATAAAGAGGAAAAAGTTTCCTTGCATTCTGATTGAAAAAAAAAATCTGTTTCCTTTTCTTTACTTTTGTTTGACATTGTGCTAATGAATCAAGAGCTCAATCACTTCTAAATGAAATCCATAATTACACAGAAGAGTTTAGCCAAACTATATATTAAGAAAACCAAGTAGATGGGCAATGCCTTTTTGTAGAATATATATATATATACACATATATATGTACATAGTTTGTATTTGTATGTATATATTATGTGTACATATGTGTATATATACATTTATATATTTATGCAATTATATATTTATATATTATACATATATTGTGCAATTATACATTTATATATTATACATATATTTATGCAATTCATTCAATAGCATATATCTATTGGACAAAAATGTAAAATGTAAAATAATCTCATTCTCAAATTAAGTAGAGGGGAGAAGAAGAGGTTAGATTGTATTTTATCTTCAAAAAATGAAATTTGAGGACCCCCTAAACAGTCATAGAGTGAGAAGAGAAACTTGTATCATCACAACTTTCATTCATAAATTCTTCAATTTGAAACCTTTAAGATAAATGGCGTTGTGGATTCAACATAGTGCATCAATTCTGTTGATTTTAAATTATTGAAATGTCGTATGTTCCACTTAAATTACTATGTTTTAATATTAAACTGCTAGTCTAATTCAGAATTTCTTATTTGAAAGTTTCATTAACTATATGTATGATGATGTTTGTTTAAGGTCATCTTAAAATGACCATCTTATTCATTGTTAGAGGTAACATGCAGTCCACTGGAGCTTTCATATCTTCCTTAAAGTTTTAGTGCCTTAGCAACATATTGGAATGTCTACTCTTCATATGAGTGCCCTCCAGATCTCATGTCATGATTTTTAAAATTAACTGTCTTGAAAGATTTACATGTTTACAGAGGTGGCTTAACCACCACTTTTTGATATATTTTTCTATGTGGAAATCAATTCTAATGGAAAGAATAATCAATATCCAAAATTTTATTTAATAGAACTGAAGAGGTTTTAAAGATTATTTCTAACAAAAACTGAAAATAATTTAAAACAAGGGATAGAACATATTTTAATTTGGAAAAGAAATAATGTCATTGAAAAAGGTAGGGGAAGAAATATTAAGGTAAGATGTCAAATTTTCAAGTACTGTTTAAGGACAATTTTTCCCTTAATAAGAATTTTTTAAGTTATATATCATCTTATAACTAGATAACAAACAAAGAAAAAGAAATTTTGAAAGCAACCAAAGAAATTAATAAGAAACAAAAAAATCCTATAAAAAGAATGAAAGCCTTTTACTATGGGGAAGTAGATCTATGTCACTTTCCATAAATAGCATAAAGATGCTAACAATAGAAGTGAGTGAAAATATTAAATAAATGATATTACAAATATTTCTAAATATATTATTCATTTAAGGAATAGTAATATAACTAGTAAATAGAATTGACTTAAATTTTATTTCTTACAACTTGAGAAATTTACAAAAATTTCCTACACAGTAAGGAGAGACCATGTCAGTTTAAATAAAAATGTTTTCACAGTTAGTAGTAAGAATATCATATTTGTTAATGTGCAATCATGGGGAGTCACTTATATCTTTGCTCTTCACATTCGTCCTCTTTAACTTGATGATTTTGGACAAGATCACTGTTGTGAAATTAAAAGAAAAACAAGGTAAACTAAATCATACATAAGAACCTCTGCCAGTACATATTTACTTAGAAAACCACATATTAACATTATCTATATTTTATTTTATTATTATTTAATTTGTTAAATATCACCCACTTATATTTTAATCTTGGTCTAAAGTTATTTGAGAGTGCTGTGGCCTCATATGATCTAGTACTCTATATTTGACACCTCTGAACAAGATGACATCTATTGTCCTTTTTAACTCTAAATCTTATGAGCTTAAGTTATATACAATAATGGTGACTTAGATTCAAATATTTATTAATTTGTGATGTTTGATGCATATTGAGAGTAATATATGTCTAATTTATTATGCAAATGAAAAACCAATTTAGTTAGTTTAAAGGAAAATTTAAAGCTATATAAATTAATGCATGCATTTTAATATTTTCCCCCTCAAAATATAGCCTTGGTGTTCACATGTCACTTTGCAATGTGAAGATAAGTTTTGGTTATCAGACTTTAATTGTCTTAATGTAAAAATATAATTTGATAAAAATTTCATGTGTCAGTAATATTCTAACTTTCCTGAGTGAACACTTAAAAACCTTTCATTACCTTTATATTCAAACTTTTTTGGTGTTCTTCCCAATTCTTAAATGAAATAAATATCATTTGATGTGAAGAACAAAAGACTAAAGTTATTTCATGTTAGCCATCCCAATGTTCTAAAATTGTTCCAAATTATTAATCCTTTTCTCTGTGTGACTTTTCTTTCACATTTTTGCCTGGAATCCCAAACACCTATGGCACATGTATTCATATATCAGGATTTTTTTTAAACCCTTGTACTTCGGTGTATTGTCTTATAGATGGAAGATTGGTAAGGGTGAGCAATGGGGGTCAAGTGACTTGCCCAGGATCACACAGCTGGGAAGTGGCTGAGGCCGGGTTTGAACCTAGGACCTCCCGTCTCTAGGCCCGACTCTCACTCCACTGAGCTACCCAGCTGCCCCATCAGGATTTTTGAAAAGGCTAAGTACTCAATGGACAGAAAAATAGCTCTAAGGGATTAGGATCATGAAGATATTTACTTTATTGCATTTTTCAACAAAAAAATAGATAATTCAAAATTACTGTTTTTGGAGATTACCAAGGGCACTAAAATAGAATGTACTCATGTCATCCAATTTTCTGTTTGCTGTCATTAGAGAGAGATGATGCTGAGATCTCCACCTTCCAGGTGAAAATCAGACAATTAAATTAGGGAGGAATGGTAAGAATCTCTTTAAGAGAAAGATTACCTCAATGTAAATGTCAGAGGACAACATATTTTCTTTTTCCTTTATAGCAACATACAATGGAGACATACTTAATCTACTATGGAATAACCTCTTTCCATATAACCTGGAAGCTTTCAGTAAACTTTTGAATGAGAAGTGGGTCCCTTGCTTTGTAAATAAATCTCTGCTGGAATGGATTTAGTAACAAGAACTATGCCACATGATAAGTTAATAGCACCTAAAACCTATTCATTTAAAACTTAGACTAGACAGGGATTCAATTCAACTTGTGGAATACAATCAATGACTTCAGTATTGATTGACAATGTCCTGCAGAGAACACTATGAGAGTATTCAGTTCATCTCTCCCAGATTATGTCCTTACCTTTAATCAATGTGACTCTATCACCACTGAGTAGTTGAGATGTGCCATAAGTTTTTGGCCCACAAATAGCCTTCAGAGTAATTTAGAAGTACTTTCAATTATTACTCAGTGTAGAACAGAATTTAATCTTCTTTCCAAGCCAATAATTCTGTACTTTTAGAAGCTTTATTTTTATTTTACTCTTGATGAAATTAAACACTGACTTTCTTAGAGATAGACAAACTATATTGCTGGTTAGCTTTATAGAGTTCTGATTTTTCCTTCATTAACTTTTTAATTTTCCTATACTTTAATCAAAACAATCCAAATGCTTGTGTATATTCTTGCCCAGATGGATAAATGTGATACTGAATATGAAATAATACACTTTTATCTGGTTTGATCATACATAATTTTGCAGAAATATTTTATTTGATTGAAAGCCATTATCATATCCCTTTTACAAATAATATTTTATGTATCACACATTTATACATACATGTATACACACTCACATGGGTGTGATGTATAGATGCATACACACAAATGTATACATGTTTTAACCTGTATTTAAGCATATAAGTATGTACATATATTATACATAACTATTTTCAATTAATAGGCATATGAATTTATGAAGATATATGTATAAAATATATCAATATTAAATATTTATGTATATTCTAAAATATAGAAAGTATAACTGAATAATTCAGACCAGCATTATCTTTATCTGATACATGTTTTCCTAGATACTGGATCATTTTTTCTTTATCTTAAGACTTTCTACCTCTATGCCCTACCTCTCTTCCCTGAGGCAGTGAATAGTCTGACATGGGTTATTCCTATAATTTCATGTAATATATATTCCAATATTACTCATTTCATGATAGAAAACATATCTCACAACACAATAGAAATCTCATGAATGAAATACAGAGGAAGATGGCATGCTTTGGTCTGCACTAAAATTCAAATAGTTCCTTCTTTGGCTGTGAATAGCATTTTCCTCTGAAGTCTTTTATGGTTATCTTGGAGATTGCTTTACTGATGAAGTTTGAATCCTTCCAATTTGATCATCATATAATATTTCTCATCTCTGAGATGGAGGAGGAAAAGGAGGGAGAGAAACAACTGAGATACTAACATTTTGGAAAATGGTATGTTAAAAATTATTATATATAGGTCGATAATAGAATATTGTTAAAAACATTAGAAAATATATAGTACACAATAATCCCAAAGATCCCAGCTTTTGGGACAAGAACCCACTCTTTAACAAAAACTTCAGGGGAAATTGGAAAACAGTATGAGAGAGATTAAGTTTAGATCAACATCTCACAGCCTATACCGAGATAAATTCAGAATGGGTAAATAACTTAAATATAAAGAAGGAAATTATAAGTAAATTAGGTAAACATAGAATAGTATGCCTGTGAGATCTATGGGAATGGAAAGAATTTAAGACCAAGCAAAAGATAAAAAATATTACAAAATGTAAAATGAATAATTTTGATTACACTAAATTAAAAAGGGTTTGTAGAAATAAAACCAATGTAACAAAAATTAGAAGGGAAGCAACTAATTTGGAAAAAAACTCTTTTTAACAAAAATCTCAAAGATCTAATTTCTCAAATTCATAAAAAGCTAAGTTAATTATACAAAAATCAAGTCATTCCCCAATTGATAAATGGGCAATGGACAGGAATAAGTAGTTTTCTGATAAAGAAATCAAACTATCAATAAGGATATAAAAATGTCCTAAATCTCTCATAATTAGAGAAATGCAAATCAAAACAAATTTGAGGTACCATCTCACACCTAGCAGATTGGCTAACATGACAGGAAAGGAAAGTAATGAATGTTGGAGGGAATATGGCAAAATTGGGACATTAATGCATTGCTGGTGGAGCTGTGTAGTGATCCAACCATTCTGGATGGCAATTTGGAACTATGCCCAAAGAGCTCTAAAAGACTGCCTTCCCTTTGATCCAGCCATACCATTGTTGGGTTTGTACCCTAAAGAGATCATAGATAAAAATACTTGTACAAAAATATTTATAGCCACACTTTTTGTGGTGACAAAAAACTGGAAAACGAGGGTATGCCCTTCAATTGGGGAATGGCTAAACAAATTGTGGTATATGTTGGCGATGGAATCCTATTGTGCTCAAAGGAATAATAAACTGGAGAAATTCCATGTGAACTGGAAAGACCTTCAGGAACTGATGCAGAGTGAAAGGAGCAGAACCAGGAGAACATTGTACATAGAGACTGATACAGTGTGGCACAATTGAATATAACGGACTTCTCTACCAGCAGCAATGCAATGATTCAGGACAATTCTGAGGGACTTATGAGAAAGAACGCTATCTGCATCCAGAGAAAGAACTGTGCGAGTAGAAATTCAGAAGAAAATAATTTGTTTGATCATATGATTCAATGGGGATATGATTGGGGATGTTGACTCTAAATGATCACTCTATTGAAAATATTAACAATCTAGAAATAGGTTTTGAACACTGATACATGTAAAACCCAGTGGAACTGGTAATTAACTGTGGAAGGGGGGAGGGAGGAGTGGAGGGAAAGAACATGAATCATGTAACCATGGACTAATATTCTAAATTAATTCAATAAATAAATTGAAATTAAAAAAAAATTAGAAAACATTCCAATTAATGGAACTGTCCTCATCATGTTAAAAGGTCATATTTAAAACCACCACTTAACATTATCTGTAATGAGTATAAACTAAAGATCTCCCCTATAAGATCAGTTATAAAGCAAGGACTCCTATTATCACCACTCTTATTTAGTTGTACTAGATTTTATTGTACTAGAAATAATGTAACAATAAGAGCAGAAAAAGAAAATGAAGAAATTAGAGTAGGCAATGAAGAAAGAAATTTATAACTCTTTGCAGGAGATATGATTTTATATCCTTGCTTTATAATTGATCTTATAGGGATGATCTTTATTTTATCCCCATTACAGACAATGTTTGGCAATGGTTTTAAATATGAGCTTTTATAAAGATGGGGAAGGTTCCATTTATTAAAATGTTTTCTGTTTTAACAATATTTTATTAACCAACTATGTATAATAATTTTAACACATATTTTCCAAAATGTTATTACCTCAATTATCTCCTTCCCTCCTTTTCCTCCTCCAGTTGAGAGATGATAAGCATTTTCATCTCGGTTATACATGTATTATAATTTAAAATATACTTTCATATTGGTTAATTTTATAAAATGATTCTCATGTAAAACCAAAACCCCAAAATAAAAACAAAAATATACCAATGTGAAAATAATATACTTTTTTAATCTGCACTCTAATTCCAGCAGTTCTTTTTCAGGAGGTGGATCACATTCTTTGTAATAAGTCCTTCAATTGTCTATTGTGGTATTGCTGGGAGTAGCTAAGTCTTTCACTGTTGTTCACCATATAATATTGCTGTTAATGGGTACGATGTCTTCCTGGTTCTACCTATTTCGCTTTACATAAATTATTATAGGTTTTTACAACTTTTTCTGAAATCATGATCTTCATTTTTTTCTTATAGTACAATAGTATCCCATCACAATCATGAACTACAATTTGTTTATCCATTCTCCAACTGATGAGATCTCCTCAATTTACAATTCTTTGCCATCATATAAAGGTCTACAGTAAATATCTTTGTAGAAGTAGAACCTTTCCTCATTTTTATGATCTCTTTGGGATTCAGACCTGGTAATGGTATTAAAGGATCAAGGGGCACACATAGTTCTATAGTCCTTTGGATGTCATTCAAAATTGCCCTTCAGAATGGTTGGATTTGTTTACAGCTACATAACAATGTATTAATGTCCAAATTTCAACACATCCCCTTGAATATTTTCACTTGCCTTTACTGTCATAATAGCAAACCTGATGGGTATGAGCTTGACCCTCAGAGTTGTTTTAATTTGTATTTCTCTAATCAAGAGTGACTTATAGCATTTTTTCATAAGATTATGGATAGGTTTAATTTCTTCTTCTGAAAATTGCTTTTTCTTATATTTTTTACCTTTTCTCAATTGAGTAATGACTTGTATTCTCATACATTTTATTTATTTATATATTTGAGATATTAGACTTTTGTCAGAAAAAATGCTATAATTTTCTCTTAGTTTTTTGATTATTTTCTATCTTGGGTTTATTGATTTTGTTTTTTTTTAATCTTTGAAATTTAATATAATCAAAGTTATTCATTTGGCAATTCTTTATTTCTTTGGTCATAAATTCTTCCTTTCTTCATATATCTGCCAAGTTCCCCTAAAATGGTATCATCTTTTATATATCAATTATATAACCATTTTGACCTTATTTTGGTATTGTTTCTTCATATCTTATAAAGCCATTAGCTTCTACTTGCCCAATTTTAATTTTTAAAGACTTTTCCCCCATGATCTTTGGAAACTCCTTTTTCATTTGGTCAATTTTACTTTTTAAGGAATTTTTTAATTGGATTTTTGTACCTCTTTTTTCCATTTGCTGGATTCTTAGCAATGCTTTCATTTCTCTTCCTTATTTTTCCTCTACCTCTCTTAATGGATTTTTGAAATTATTTTTGAGCACTTCCAGAGCCTGAAATAAATTCTTATTTTTCTTTGAAATTTTGTGTTTAGTTGCTTTAAACTCACTGCCCCCTTCTGAGTTTATGACTTTTTCTTCTTTGTCTCCATAATAACTTTCTATGGCTATGGGATTTTTTTTGCCTATTTTCCCAGTTTTTTTCTAGACTTTTACTTTTATCTTCAAAGTTTGCCCTATTTTCAGATTTCTAGGGGCACTCTCTTAAACCATCTTTTCCTTCCTATTTCCCTTAACTCTAATTCTTGGTTACTGCTAGTTTCATTTCTTATATGGTAGTATGATGTCTTGTGGACTAGGGGATCTGAAAGCCACCTCCCAGTACTTATTCAGTTTCTCTCAGAGATTGCTCTGCCTTTCAGGACTCAGAGCACTGGGTGTTACCTTGTCAGGGCCTAAACTCAGGCTTAGACAGTGGCTTTTGGTCTCATTCACTATTTCCACAGACCAAGCTTTCTGGGGATTGCTTTGTGCTAGGGCTTGGGGCCTCATTTTGGGCTTGGGTAGTGGCTCTGGGTCTCAATCTGGGTTTACAAAAATCTGGTGCATTGTTAACTGCCTCACTCTATAGTTCAGGTATTCACTGCAGCCTTGGGCAAGAGCTCTGTGCCTCCACTTAGGCTTACACTATCTAGTACACTGTTGATAGCCTTGTGCTGGACCTTGGGACCTCATATTTTGCTTGGGCAGGAGCCCAGGGTCTAACTCTGGGTCTACATCAGTCAGGCAAACTACAAATTGCTATGGGCTACTACTTGGAGCCTCGTAACAGGCTTTTGTTAGTGCTCAGAATTTCAAGTGGCAGGCATGGAGTGCTCTGTTACTGACTTAGTCTCAGGTTCTAAAAGTTGGCTTCAGCTCTGGTTCAAAACTTGTAGCAGTAGGTGCTGAGGGGTTTCTGTTGGCTTGTAATGGTACTCCTTAGTAAGGCATCTATGCACCCTTGCTGTAGACTGTGCTTCCCTTTAGCACCAGTGAATGGCAACCTCTCTGCCTATATTTTAAGTGTTTTTTTTTTTCTGAAGAAAAATTGGTTCACTCTGTCCCCTTGTTAGTTCTGTCACTCCAGTATTTGTTTTGATGCATTATTTTAAGGTTGGTTGTAGAGGATTCTAAGAAAATCTAAGCTTCCTCTTCCCTGCCTCTACTCCACCACCTTGGCTCCTCATTTTTTTATATGTTTATAAATTGGTTTAATTTATTCCTCTGAGAACTATCTATACATATCATTTGACCATTTGTAAATTATGGAATGTTTTGAATACTTATATATTTGACAAAGTCCTCTATATAATTGAGAAGTGAGGCCTTTATTAAAGACACTTCCTATTTTTTCCCATATGTATTGTTCACTACTTTCATTGGTTTTCTTTCTATGAAATCTTTATAATTTAATTCAGTCAAAATAAATATTACCCATTTCATTTTTATAATGTTCTCTCTGGCTTCTTTGGTCTTAAAGTCTTCCCTAAACCATGAATCTGATTAGTGAACTTTTCCATTTCTCCCTAATTTGTTTATGGTGTCACCCTTCATTTTTAGATCATTTTTACTTTATCTTGTATTATCGAGTGAGATGTTGATCTTTACCCTTTTGCCATACTGTTCTCAAGTTTCCCTAGCAGTTTTTGTCAAATACATAGTTCTTTCCCAAAAAGCTTGAATCTTTGGGCTTATTGAACACTAAATAACTATGGACATTAACAACCATGCATTCATTAACTGGTCTATTCCATTGATCCATTATTCTATTTCTTAGCCAGTACCAGGTTCTTTTGATAATTACTACTTTAGTATGGTTAGCACTTCTTCCCTCATATTTTTTTTTCATTGATTCCCTTGATATCCTTGGTCATTTTTTCTACTAGATGAATTTTGTCATCATTTTTTCTAGTTCCATAAAATCATTTTGGGGTAATTCAATTGGTATGAAACTGTATAGGTAAATTAACTTAGGTAGGATAGTCATTTATATTATATTGACTCAGCCTATTCATGAGCAATTAATGTTTTTTTCCCAATTTTTTTAGGTCTGACTGCATACATATAATGAGTGTTTTATAATTGTTCTCACATAGTTGCTAGGTTTGTTTTAGTCAGTATACCCCAAGGTATTTTATGTTGTCTAGAATTATGTTGAATGGAATTTCTTTTATCTCTTGCTCTTGAACTTTGTTGGTGGTTAATAGAATTGTTAATGATTTGGGGAGGGAGTTATTTTGTAACCTAAAATTTTTATTAAGTTTATATTTATTTATATTCATTTTTTGGTTTATTTTCTAGATCAGTATTCGTGATAATTTTCAAGTGCACATGCCCAGACTATAATTTCAAGCTGCCTGTGAGGCCTATCCTTCCACACTCTTACAGGAAAAGTTAACTTAAAGTGTTTAAGTTTGCAAAGGGTAGAAACATGGGTAGCAGAGTGCAGGATTCTGGAATACTGTGGAGAGGGATAGTTGGTCCTGGGTGCTATGGCTTTTTCTCTCTGGGTTTGACCTAAGGAAACTGGCTATTTCCCTGTGGCTTTCTTCCTGCCCTATCTTCCCATCCTACTTGCTGCTCAGTTATCCTGTTTCCCTGTTGACTGTTTGACATCTACTGAGTTCCTGTGTTGATCCTGTGACAACTGACAGCTGATTGTGAGAACTGGCCTAAATCCATTTGGATCTTGGTTCATCTTTGGGCCTTGTCAAACTTACACAGACCCTTAATATCATCAAAGGGGGATGGTGGTTAGTGTTAGTTTAGCCTAGTATAAAAATTTGGGTTTAGTTAGTTAGGTGAAGAGTAGATTAGGGAAAATCACTCTGAAGAAATCTTTGCACTCTGTGTAGAGATATTTAGATCAGGGGGGCTTAGGTGGGTGGCAATAGTGATTAAGTTATATCCAAATCCCTTATAATATTTTCCCTTGTTAATTAAACCATCTTTCATACAACATCTTATTGGTTTCTATGAGTCAGCTCGGTGTCTGGCTCTGACTGCACTGGGCTTGGCCTTCCCAAAACAGGTTAATCTTCTTTTCCTGGCCCTAAGTAATCATTGCAACACATCCCCTAAAAACCACCAATATTTCAACACATATTACCCCAAAAAGCAGAGGGAGGAAGTACACATTTTGTGAGGCTGGATAGAGGGGTGAGACATGCAAAAAATGTCTTCAGTTCTGAGAAGAAGGGAAACAGAGCAACTCCCTGAGTGCCAGTTCAGCATGCTTGCCAATATTTTACCAATCTATTCTAGATATGCAAACCTATCATCTGCAAAGAATAATAACTTAGTCTCCTCATAGTCTATTCTAATTCCTTCAATTTCCTTTCCTGCTCTTATTACTATAAAAAGCATTTCTAGTATTATAGTATTACTGGTGATAATGGGAATCCCTGTTTTACCCATAATCTAGTTGGTAAGGTATTTAGTTTATTTTCATTACTGATAGCACTTGCCCATAGATTTAGATAGATGTCATTTATTACTTGAAGGAAGGTTCTATTTATTCCATTATTTTCAAATGTTTCCATAAGGAATGAGCATTGTATTTTGTCAAATGCTTTTTCTCCAACTACTGAGTTAATCATGTGTCTTGCTAATATTTTATTTAATTTTATTGTCTCAATGTTCATTAGGGAAATTGGTTTATAATTTTTTTTATCTATTTTATCTCTTACTGGTTTAGGTATAAATTCTAAATTTATATCATAAAAATGTTTGAACGAATTCTGTTTTCCACTATTTTTTCTTAAGAGTTAATGTAGTATTGGAGTTAACAATTCTTTCAGTGTTTTGTAGAATTCATCTTTGAACCCATCTGGCCCTGACACATTTTTCTTAGGGAGTTCTTTGAAGGTTTGTTCAATTTATTTTTCTGTGATAAGGATGTTTAAGTTTTCTATTTCCTCTTTTGTTAATCTGGGTTATTTGTATTTTATATTATTCATATATTTTACTTAGATTGTCAAACTTATTGGCATATAGTTGGGACAAATGACTTCTATTAATTGCTTTAATTTCTTCATTTGTAATAATTTCATCTTTTTTTTCTTTCTGACATTGGTAATTTGTATTTCTTCTTTCTTTTTAAAATAAATTTAACCAAATAGTTATCTATTTTATATTTTTTCACTAATTTCTTATTTAATTTATTAGTTAAATAGTTCTTTTAAATTCAGTTTTATTTATCTCTTTCTTGATTAATATAACTTCTAATTTAATGCTGAAATGGGGATTTTAAATTTTATCTATTCCTAGATTTTTTAAATTGTTGTTATGGTTGCATGTCCAATTCATTGATCTGTTCTTTCTCTATTTTAATGACAGAAGCATTTATAGATATGATTTCCCCCCTAAGATACTTTGGCTGCATCTCAGAAATTATGATATCCTGTCTTATCTTTGTCATTTTCTTGAATGAAATTACCGAATATTATTAGGATTTTTTCTTTGATCAATTCATTCTACAGGACAATTTTTGCCCTTTGTAAAGTGTAATTTTTATTGAGTTATGGTCTCAAGTGTATGCGCTTAATATTTCCAATATTTTACATTTGTATCTGAGGGTTTTATGATCTATCATGTCATTAGTTTTTGTGTAGCTGCCATGTACTGCTGAGAAAAACTTCATTCCTTTTATTCCAATTCAGTTTTATTTTTTCCAGAGATCTATCATATCCAACATTCCTAAAGTTGTCTTTACCTTAAATTACTTTTTGTTTATTTTTGGTTGAATTTATCTCCTGAGAGGAGAAGGTTGAGGCTCCCTGCTATTTACATTTTTTCTATTTTCTCCTAAAACTCTTGTAAATTTTCCTTCAGGGATCTATATGCTATTCCATTCGGTGCATATGTTTAACATTGATATTGTTCCATTATCTGTAGTGCCTTTTATCATAATATAACTTCCTTCTTTTTGTCTTTTGATAAGATCTATTTTTAATTTTACTCTTTTTTTGGCTTTAGTTGAGACATAGTATATTCTGTTCCAGGCTCTTATTATTGTTTGTGTCTCACTGTTTTAAATGTGTTTCTTATACATAGCATATTATGTGATTCTAGGTTTTAATCCACTCTACTATCTTTTTCCATTTTATGGGCAAGTTTATCCCCTTCACATTCAAAATTAAGATTATTAAAAATGTTTACCTCCACACTTTGTTTTCCCTCTGCTAATTTTTGCTCCCTGTCTCTGTCTCTCTGTCTTTCTCTTATTTTTGTCTTTCCTGGATCATGTATGTTTTGATTTTGACATTTGTATCACCCATTCACTCTCATTTTTATCCTCCTTATTCTCACTACTCTCCTACTTCCTTATGAGGTAAGTTAAGGTTATATAGCTGACTATGTGTAGGTGTTAGACTTGATATGAGTCAGTTCTGATGAGAGTAGATTTTACAACCTCCCCCCATTTTGTCCACTCTTTTTGCCTTTTATGTGTCTTTTAAAGAGAGGTCTTTTATTCCCTTTACAACTCCGTTTCTCTTCTTCCTAGGTGTTCCTCTTTCTCATCTTTTTTTGGGGGGTGGGAGGAGGAGGAATATAAGTCCATTTTATTTTAGTTCCTTCTTTTTTTAATTTTAAATATCACATTTATTTAATTGATTTAGGATATTTTTCTATGGTTAAATGATTCTTGTACTTTCCCTCTCCTCCTCCAAAGCCCTTCCCATAGCCAATGAGCAGCTCTACTGTGTTTTAAATGTAAGATCTATTTAAATTTTTTAATATTTGCACTACAGTGATCATTTATAGTCTATGTCCCTAGTCATATCCCCATCAATCCATGTGATCAAGCAGTTGTTTTTCTTCTGTATTTCTATTCCCATAGTTCTTTCTTTGCATGAGGATAGGATTCTTTCTCTTGTGTCCCTCAGAATTGTCCTGGATTATTGCATTACTGCTAGTAGACAAGTTCATTACATTCAATTGTGTCACAGTGTATCCATCTCTGTGTACAAAATTCTCCTGGTTCTGTTGCTTTCACTGTGCATCAGTTCCTGGAGGTCATTCCAGTACACATGGAATTCCTGCAGTTCATTATTTCTTATAGCACAATAGTATTCCATCACCAACTGATACCACAATTTGTTTAACCATTCCCCAATCAAATGGAATTCCCTCATTTTCCAATTGATTGTCAGCATAAACAACACAGTTGTGAATATTTTTGTACAAGTCGTTTTCCTTATTATCTCTTTGCGGTATAAACCCAGCAGTGGTATGGCTGGATTAAAGAGTTTTTAAAGCCCTTTGGGCATAGGTTCAAATTGCCATCCAGAATGGTTAGATCACTTCACAACTCCACCAGCAATGGATTAATGTTGCAATTTTGCCACATCCCTTCCAACATTTATTACTTTGGTTTGTTGTCATGTTAGTCAATATGCTAGGTATGAGGTGATACCTCAGAGTTGTTTTATTTGTATTTCTCTAATTATAAGAGATTTAGAACACTTTTATGTGCTTATTAATAGTTTTGATTTATTTATCTGAAAATTGCCTATTAAACTCTCTTAAACATTTATTTATTGAAGAATAACTTGCTTTTTTTGTAGAATTGATTTAGCTCCTTATAAAGTTGAATAATCAGACCTTTTTTGGAGGTTTTAGTTTTAAAGGTATTTTCCCAATTTTTTTGCTTCCCTTCTAACTTTTATTGCATTTAGTTTTGTTTGTTCAAAACCTTTTAATTTAATGTAAACAAAAGTATTTATTTTACATTTTGTAATATTTTCTAACTCTTCCTTGGTCTTAAAATCTTTCCTTTCCCATAGATCTGACAGGTATACTATTCCATGTTCACCTCATTTACTTATTGTTTCCTTCTTTATATTCAACCCATTTATCCATTATGAATTTATCTTGGTGTAGGGTGTGATATGTTGAACTAAATCCAAACTCTTCCATATTGTTTTCCAATTTTCAAAGCAATTTTTGTTAAATAATGGATTTTTGATTCAAAAGCTGGGCTCCTTGGGTTAATCACACACTATCTTTTTGAGGTAATTTACCCCCAGTCTATTCCACTGATTCTCCCTTCTGTCTCTTAACTAGAACCATAGTGTTTTGATAACCACTGCTTTATAGTACAGTTTAAGATCTGGTACTGGTAGGCCCCCATCCTTCACATATTTTTTTTTCATTATTTCCCTTGATATTCTTGATTTTTTGTTCTTCCAAATGAACATTGTTATTGTTTTTTTCTAATTCAGTAAAAAATTTTCTTGGCACTTTGATAGGTATGACACTAAATAAATAAATTAATTTGGGAGAATGGCCATTTTTATTATGTTTGCTCATCCTATCCTTGAGCAATTAATGTTTTTTCCAATCATTTAGATCTAGTTTTAATTGTGTAGAAAATGTTTTGTATTTTTGTTCATATAATTTCATGTTTGTCTTGGCAGATGAATTTCTACATATTTTATATTATCTAGGGTGATTTAAAATGGATTTCTCTTTCTAACTCTTGCTGTTGTGATGTGCTGGAAATACATAGAAATCCTAATGATTTATGTGCATTTATTTTGTATCCTGAAACTTCGCTAAAGTTGATTATTATTTCCACTAGCTTTTTAGTTGATTCCCTAGGATTCTTTAAATAGACCATCATATCATTTGCAAAGAGTGATAGCTTGGTCTCCTCATTGCCCATTTTAGTGCCTTCAATTTCTTTTTCTTCTCTAATTACTACTGCTAGTGTTTCTAGTACCTTGTTAAGTCATAGATGTGATAAAGGGCATCCTTTTTTCACTCCTGATCTTATTGGGAAGGCTTCTAATTCATCTGCATTGCAACCACTGGGCAAGATGATAGACAACAGATAAGTATGAATGTGGTACAGATGAAAAAACGAGGAACACAAAAGCTGCAAGCTGCATTAATCCACAGCATGGGCGGCATGAAGGAAGGGACACTCACAGGAGAACTGTAATCTTTAATAAGTACTATGCAGGAAGAGGATTTGAAGAAGGAGTTATGTAAGGTTATAATATTGAGTATGCAAATGCACAAATAAGACATCACATGATAGGTTGCATGCCACAGTACATATTGCTATACAAAGAGAATTCTCCAGTATGGGCAGAAGATCCACACAGTGAGGTAGTTATGTGCATGCGCCAACATATATTAGAATATGGGACACAGCACAAACCTGATTTTTCAATTCTTTACTTAGATCTCATGTAGATAAATGATAATCTCTATAATATGTATATATATGTTTATATGTATCATATGTACATATTGCATGTGAATATCTGTATATAATGGAAGATCCTGTGATCTCTAGCATATCAAAAGATCCATTGTTCCTTTTGGTTTGATAGACATCAATGGAATTTTTACTTGTACAAAGTTATATATAGGCATAATGTATAGCTGTAATATAATTACAAACACATACATAGTTTAGAGTTACTAACAACCTTAGGGAAAGGTAGATTTAGGGACCTTTGAAATAAAGAGTTAGGGAAAGTCACTATAGTATAAGAAAAAGTAATTATATATAGCCATGTACATAGTTATGACTAACAAGATAACCTTAATATACTAATAATTTAGAACTTAGAATTATTAACACCATTAATATAGCTTAAGTAAGATACTAACAAAAAATTAGGGTTAGTGGTTTATGTTTACACCTAGACACAGTTTTATAGTTTTCCTACAAGCACTTTGCGATGTTGCATGCTTATTTTGTTATAAGACAGATAGCAAGTTGAGATACAGTTTAGCTTTTTGCAAGCTTGTATTTGATTGTGTTTCAAAGATATATTTATTTCATTCCTTGGATGTACTTATTGCAACCTATATTTGTTGCCAAGTTAGGTTTTGCACTTGTGTTACTTTGTTTCATATATTGTCATGCTTGTATTTGTATACAAACCTTTTTTCCCTATGTTTACTTTCCTTTCCCTTCTTAGTGATAGACAGTTAGAATAAGGTATAGGAATAGCTTTATGTTATTAGAAATGGAGAGCATATTGTTAAGAATAGGGAAGTTAGTTTGGAAGCAGTATAGATGAGGGTAATGTGTGTAGAAATGCATCATGCCTGCAGAACTTCCAGTGGAAATTCTAGGTACTAGAATACTGAGGTTACTGTGGGATCCATATTGCTGAGAGGGATTCAGGCTGCAGCATAGAATTCCATAGTGACCCCCCAAAACTCTGAGAGAGGGGGGCAGTTAGAGGCAGTTGGAGTCATGGTATAAAAAGGCAGGTCACCTGGCTTACAGGGTCTTGGGTCTTGGGTCTTGGGTCTTGGGTCTTGATCCTGATCTGGGTGCTGTCTCTGCAAGCTGTGTGGTTCTGAGCTAAGCCATTCAGTCTCTGACAGCCAAACCTGTTTTACTTTGGTTAGACCTTTCAACAATATCACTGTTTACCTTAGTTTAGCTATCTAGGTTTAGAAGAAGAATATTTATAGGGTTAGAGAGCAGATCAACCATTAAAGATACATTTCTCCCTTTGGGGGGAGGGGCTATTTTAGACATAACTGTTTAGGTAGTTTTTTCCTTACCTATCAACCCTAAGCCATATTCCCTCTTCCAATTTCCTGATATCATTAAACCCTTATCAACTAGAAACAGTGTCTGGATATAGGTATTTTGGGGATATACTCACAACCTCCATGAGCCAAATTCCTCTTACTGGTGTCCCTGAAGTTAATTATAATCTCTGAGCCAGTGAGCTCATCAAGCTTCACCAATTCTATTCTGTGGGGAAAAATTCAGAGAAAGATATCATCATAAGGAGTTTAGCCTTTCCGCACTTACCATTTTGGCCCAGAAGTTATCAAGCCACATTGTCCACCATTACCAAACTGTTAACTGACTTTCCAACTGCTTAGTGGGAGGGGGAGGTGAAGGAGGACTTTCACAAGCTCCTGTCCCTCCCTTCCTGCCAGCCTGCTTGTGTGTGTGTGTGTGTGTGTGTGTGTGTGTGTGTGTGTGTGTGTGCCTCCAAAGACCTGGGATTAGGGAGACTTCATTGGTACTGACCCCTGACATCTTATATTAGTTTCCCTAATCCTATCTTGTCAGTATGTTCATGGCCTTAGATTCAGGGACTGATAAAATTTATCATTTATGTTCATGTCTAATTAAGGTTTTATATCTCCTTTTTAAGCTATGCACTTGATCAACATTAGTCACATCATATTTGCTGTCCTTATTTTTTCTTCTGTTCTTTATTTTGTCTCCTCTGATTTAGGACATTAGACACTAATATCCTATTGTTTTCCCTTTTGTTTTTCTTCACTGTAGTGATTAGAGAAAAAGAGAAATGTATATAAACAATAGTTTCTCTATTCACTATCAATTCAGCAAAAAACATTTTCTTATGTAAGTAATCAAAAGGTAGGGAAGGGACGAGAAAGAGTTGTTTATAATTCTCTATTCCACACATTTTATAGTAACATCGTGGAGTGAATCTGTCCATTTATCCTGGATTCAAGATGTCATATAATGGAGATAGATGGGAGAAAATATTCTACCTCATATAACTTACTTGCTGGCTTTATCACAATACCTGCATATCAATTACATGAAGTAAGAAATATTTATTGAAAAATATGTATTTTGTGTATATAATATCATCAAAAGTCTATGTTCTGGGGAATGAATCTGTGAACTGCAAGAATTATTGAAACTCTAACAAACTTCTTGGTTTCTGTTTTAGATAAAATAATGAATGGGATTTGAATCCTTTCCCTTCACTATGATTGAAGCATAAAGTTTTCTACACAGCCCTGGTCATGATTCAGCATAGATTGATTCTTCACAAAAAGTACTAGACTAAAGATCCTTACAAATTTGCTCACTCATAAAGTTAGGCCAAACTTCCATGAATTTATATTCTGAATCCAAACTAAAGAGCATTCTATTGATAGAAAACTGTGACAGTAATGAAGAGAATTCATACAAATGTACTGGCAAAAGCTTTAAAAAATTATATAAAGCAAATTTAGGGTAACCGATCTGAAGAATAAATTGAAATATTTTTAATTGACAACTAGACAATGTGTAATCAAAAGGTTATTGAAAATAATTTATAAAACTCAAGATCATAAATACAATTATAGACATATCCAAAAATTTCCACCTCTGATAAACTACAAGTCATAAAATATGAGAAAAGTGAAATAAGTAAAACTTTCCTTATCTCTATTTACAAATAGATAAATAATAAATTTAGCAACTTTTAGCTTTTACCTATTTTTAAAAGAAAAAATATAGTTGCCACCAAAAAATGATATGGGTGAATTTTGTCTTGTGCTCCAAAATTTAGGGAATTTGAAGTGGTTCTTTCAAGCCACATTCATACTTGAATTGCACCATGATTGATAACTTCAGAAACCAAATTTTAATAGTAAAAGGCTTCCCAAGCTACTTTATTTGGCTATTTTCTAATATCTAAGAAACTATTTTATCTATTAGTATTAATGATGTAGATTTGTTTCCTATAACGGACTCTAGGCTATGGACAATGTAGTCATTTTTTCATTAAGATTCTGGTACATACTTCTGATTTTCTCATTCTCTTTTATCTCATTCCTTTGTTTTTGAAAATGGTTATTGATTTTTCAAATAAACAGATATGCAATGCAATCAAGCTTAGGAATGTTTTAAGAGTATCTAACAGTATCCCCTCCCCCTCTAAAAAGAAAGAAAATTACATGAAGTGAAAACTGATAATGATAGCAATGGGAAATGGCAAGGGAATAATTATCCAAACAAGGAAGAGAGAAAAGCCATATGCTTTGCATAGAAATTGGAACAGCACAAATAGAGTAACCCATTTCAGATTTTGACCTCTCATTTATTAGTGTTACATGTCATTATCATACTTTGGAATAAAGAAAAATAATTTAAAATAAGGTGACAGAATTTGTATTACTACTTTTCCTCCTCAAGAAATGATGATGATATGGAAGGGAACAGTTGATATTTTCACAGCTGCAGTGAGAGAAATCATTCTAAAAAATGTTAAGCCCAATCCTTCCAGTATCTAAGTTATTTTCTAGGAAAAAGTGAATTATATTTCCATAGTGAATTAACTCTTGGGTTTCTGAATTCAATATGACACCAGGGTACTTCTTGACTTACTGAATAACATTCAGTACTATGTCTTTAGATGATGGCATTCTATTACCAGTCATTTCATTCCCTCTACATTTCATCAGTCAAAGATACCTGTCTCTCCTTTCCTCCGTCCCTCTTTTTCTCTCTTACACACACACACACACACACATACACAGTTTTATTATTAAAACCGAAAGACCAAAGGATGTATCTATATTTCTTGTGATATGATGAATTAAGGCAAAATCTAAAGGTATTTGGATATTTTTCAAAAATGTTATAACTGATAAGAGGCAGGATACTTTTTTTTACATTTGAACAGGATAATTTTGATTTCCATCTTAATTTTTTTATAAATAGTTGGTGTCAGATCAAAATATTTCATTGAACCTATACTTCCATGAAAGTAAAATTTGCTGCTAAGGAATTACCATTACATGAGAAGAACGAAAGCAAGGAAAGAAAGGAAGAAAAGAAGGAAGGAACAAAGGTATGACCAAAAGATCCTCATTTGAATAAAGAAATAATTTTAAAAAGTCCTTCAAAAATAGATCAAGGAAAAAACCAGAACCTTGTTTATTAGGTTATTCGTAATATATTTTTTTTATATTCTACCACAAATTGAATGGAATGTGGGCACTGTCATATGCTAACAATTACTAGTATGAAAGTGATTATTTTAACAAGTAACTTATAATGTAATACCTAGCCAGTCATCAGAAACCCAAGTCATATTTTAGTATGACCAATACATTTGCATAGTGTTTATGTACAATAAATTACAGCAAAATGAAAAATATGCTGACAAGAAATAAGTAGCAAAAACTGTAGAGCCTCATATTAAATCCTTCATTCCGAATCATTTAGGTAATGTTCCCTTCATTTTAGATTCATGAGTAGGGGCCTTTATATATTGGGTGTGCATACTATAAATCTGGAGTTATCCATTATTAGGTGGCATTTTGCTGTTTGCAATTGTACATGTTTACTTTGTGCATAATTAACTGCATAATAGCTGTCTGTGTTGTGGACAGAATTCATGCTCGGGCTCTCATCGAAACAAATGACTCCAGAAAGTAGGCCACTTCCATTAAGCTTTCTCTGATCAGCATTTCCCTTATATATGTTTATAGGAATGGTTTTCAGACAGGGTATAGTGTGGGAATGCTCTCAGAGACTGGTTTCCAATGAAGAATCTAATTCATTAAAACATGAAAATATTTTTAAAACCTTCAAAGGGTTATAATGATAAAAAGGAAAATATACTTGAAATTCTGCAATTTCCACTGAAATAATACATGCCAAGCTACTGAAAACCATATATTGATGATTGCAAAGCCCAATGTTATGGATAATAGACTCTTCCCAGAAATATTTCCATTTCAGCCTGTGATTAATATCTGTAAGTTAACAGCCAGGGACATAAAGACTTCTCTATGTGCTATTCTAAGAGAAAAATAACATAACATTTCTGGCATTTCAAACTTAAAAAGAATAAAATGGATTGATAACGATAACAGAAAGAATGACATCTATTGCTTTAGAGAAAACTGAATAATAATAATAACAATAATAATAATAATAATAGTAACTAAACTGAGAAATGTGTGTAGAATAAAGAACTTTTAAAAGATATTTATTTTCCAGTGGCTGTGTATCGGCCAGTACACCTTGACAGGTCATAAAATCTTAAATCAAAGACTTAAAGGGATCTAGAGACTCTCTCCAGATTGCCCACTTGCTCATTTTATAAATGAGATAACTGAGGCTTAAGTAAAGGTTAAGTGACTTGCTCAAATAAGTATCTTGGTTAAAATTTGAATGCAATTAACATGAACTTATGAACTGATGCTCTTTACATAGTACTATGCTACATCTGAGATAGTCTGTTAAAGTAAATACTAAGAATGATTGATGGAAGTTTGTTTCACTGTTTATTAACATTTAATAATGTTTACCAATGCCATATTTTAAACCTATATTATAATGAAAAAATAAAGGGAATAGAGAGAAATCAAAATACTAATCCACTTATTGTCCAAGGGCCTTGTTAAAATTTACTTATAACAAAAATTTTCTATTTTTGAGAGTATAAACCATTATAAGAAAAATGTTGGATGCCTCTTGAACACTATTTCTCAACTTTCATCCTATTATAGTTACTCAGGACCACTTTTCATTTGAGGGGAAGGTTATTCAAATTCATCAATCCATACAGGAGGTTGAGCCAAGATGGAAGCTTAGTAGCAGCAAAAAGTTGAAACCACTTGGACAATCCTTCCAAATCAATCTTTTCAAAGTGCCTCAAAACAACAGGAGTCAATAATGTACAGCAAAATGGAGTGAAGGGCTCTCCCACTGAACACAACTTGAAAGGTAAGCTGAGAGAGTGAATTTCCATAGGACAAGAAGGAGCCAAAACCAAAACTGTGCACAGAGGAATGCTGGCAGACCACCCACCCACATCAGATTCTATGACTGGGCATAAACTGACTTTGGAATCCTGGGACTCAGTCTACACCAACAAAAAAGCATCTCAGACCCACTCCTTGAAGTCTCACACCCAGCCACCAGCCACCAGCCACAGTGAAGCCCAGAAACCCCTAGCATTGAGCCATTTCAAGCAGATCAATGGGCATGCAACTAAAAAACTAGAGAAAGAACAAATTAAAAATCCCCAATTAAAGACTAAATTGGAAATCCTAAAAATCAAAGGAGAAATTAATAAAATTGAAGACATAAAAAACCATTGAACCAAAAAATAAGACTACAAACTTGTTCTACAAAAAACAAACATAAAATAGATATAGTATTGTTAATTTGTGAAAAGAAAAAGAAAAAAGAGAATCAAATTACCAGTATCAAAAATGAAAAAAGGTGTTTTGCCTCTAATGAAAAAGAAATTAAAGCAATTATTAGGATCTATTTCACCCAATTACATGACAATAATCTGATAATCTAGGTGAAATGGATGAAGATTTACAAAAAAATTGCCTAGATTAACAAAAGAGGAAATTGAATATTTAATTAAACCCATCTCAGAAAATGAAAGTGAACAAGCCATCAAGGAACTCCCCAAGAAAAAATCCCAAATGCCAAAGGGCATTTCTATAAAACAAGTGAATTCTATCAAAGATTTAAAGAATAGTTAGTCCCTATACTATACAAAATATTTGGCAAAATAATTAAGGAAGGAATCCTGCCAAATTCATTTTATGACACAAATATGTTGCTATCTAATTCAGGAACACCAAAAACAGAGAAAGAAAAAGAAAGGATCAATTTCCTTGATAAACATTAATGCAAAATCTTAACCAGAACTACAGCAATATGTCACAAGAATTATTCACTATGACCAGGTGGGATTTGTTGCAGGAATGCAAGACTGGTTTAATATTAGGAAGATAATCAGCATAACTGATCATATTAATAATCAAATCAATTGAATCACATGATTTTCTCAATGCAGAAAAAGCCTTTGACAGAATACAATAATAATTCCTATTGAAAACACCAGAAATCATAGGAATGAATGGGTAATTCCTTAAAATGAGACTAGTGCTTATTTAAGACCATCAGCAATTATTATTTGCAGTGGGGATAAGTTAGAAGCATTCCCAATAAAATTGAGAGTGAAGCAAGTATGACCATTATCACAATTATTATTTAATGTTGTACTAGAAATGCTAGCTTTAGCAATTAAAGAAGAAAAATAGATTGAAGGAATTAAAGTAGGCAATAAGGAAACTAGCACCCTTTGCAGATGATACAATAGTATGCTTAGAGAATCCTAGAAGATGATCTAAAATACTTTAAATAATTAATAACTTTAGCAAAGTTGCAGGATACGAAATAAGTTCCCACAGATCATCAACATTTCTGTATATTTCCAACAAAATTAAGCAGCAAGAGTTAGAAGGAGAAACTTCATTTAAAATCATTCTAGACAATATAAAATATTTGGGAATCCATTTTCCAAGACAAACACAGGAATCATATAAATTCAATTACAAAACACTTTTTAACACAAATAAAATTAGATCTAAAGAATTGGAAAAACATCAATAGCTCATGTGTAGGCTGAGTTAATATAATAAAAATTATAATCCTCCCTAAATTAATTTACTTATTCAGTGTCAGACTTATCAAGCTACCAAAAAAGTATTTTATATTACTATAAAAAAGTAAAACTCATCTTGAAGAACAAAAAGTCAAGAATATCAAGGAAACTAATAAAAAATGTGACGTATGGAGGCCTAGCAGTATTAGATCTTAAACTATACTATAAAGCAATAATCTTCAAAGCAATCTAGCACTGGCTAAGAGGTAGAAGGGTAGATCAATGGAATAGATTAGGAGTAAATGACCTGAGCAATCTAGAGTTTGATCAACTCAAACATCCCAGCTATTGGGAAAAGAATTCACTATTTGACGAAAAAAAAAAAAAACTACTGGGAAAAGTGGAAAAAAATATGGCAAAAATTAGGTTAGGTCCACACTCCATACCTGTGATGGTGAACTTATGGCATGCATGTCAAATGGGAACACAGAGCTTTCCCCCTCCCCTATCTTGGATTAGGTGCTGGGTCAGAGCAGAGAGGATTCACATACTGAATGAGGTTGAGGTGTAGACTACAGCCTTGAGAGTCTGTGGTAAAGGTGATTTCTGTAATGGGGTTGGAGAGGATCTAGGTTTGAGAGGATCATAGCTCACAGAGTGGCACATAGCTGGAGGGGAACAGGGCTGGCAAGGGAGTGGAGTACTGGAGCACTCTTCTCCCCCACTCCACATATGCCTTTCATTACCACCCCTATCTAACAGCCCAATGAGAACATTTCCTCTGTCCCTTGTCTGTGGTAAGGAGGAGAGGTGGAGTTGGGAAGTATGTGGGGGAGGGAACAAGGTATGGCACTCAGTCTCCTGAGTGGTGGGCACAGCAATTCCTCTTTAAACAGTCATCCTATCACAAGATGAGGTCAAAATGGGGAGATTGTTTAAACATAAAGAGTAATATTATCAGTAAATATGGGGAATATAGAATAGTTTATCTGTCAGATTTATGGAGAAAGGAAGAATTTATAACCAAACAAGAGATAGAGAACATAATAAGATGTAAAATTAATAATTTTGATTATATTAAATTAAAAAGGGTTTTTGTACAGA
Source organism: Gracilinanus agilis (assembly GCF_016433145.1). NCBI lineage: Eukaryota > Metazoa > Chordata > Mammalia > Didelphimorphia > Didelphidae > Gracilinanus > Gracilinanus agilis. The sequence goes on from NC_058133.1 coordinate 352,560,662, forward strand.
AAAAAACTAATGCAACCAATATTAGAAGGGAAGCAACAAACTGGGTAAAAAAATTATAATGAATCTCCCTGATGAAGTTCTAATTTCTAAAATATATGAAGAAATAATTCAAATTTATAAGAATTCAAGTCATTCCCTATTTGATAAATGATCAAAGTCAGATTTCAGATGAGAAGTTAAAGCTATTAATAATCACATGAGAAAATGTTCTAAATCCCTCTTGATGAGAGAAATGCAAATTAAGCAACTCTGAGGTACCACCACACACCTATCAAATTGGCCAATATTACATTAAAGTAAAATGATAAATGTTGAAGAGAATGTGGCAAAATTGGGACACCAAAACATTACTGCTGGAGTTTTGAATTGATTTAACCATTCTGGAGGGCAATCTCGAATTATGCCCGAAGGGCTATTAAAAAACACATACTTTTTGATCCAGCAATACTACTACTAGATCTGCATTTCAAAGAGATTTTAAAAGCAGGAAAGGACCTGTTGGCACAAAAATATTTATAGCTGGACTTTTTGTGGTGATAAAGAATTGGAAACTAAAGGGATGTCCCTTAATCAGGGAATGGCTGAACAAAATGTGGGATATGATGGTGATGGAATAGTGTGATGAACAGGATGATTTCAGAGAGATCTGGACAGACCTACTTGAATTGATTAAGAGTGAAATAAGCAGAACCAGGAGAACATTATACCCAGTCACTGAAATATTGTGGGATGATCAAGTGTAATAGACTCTGCTATTAATACCAATACAATGACCCAGGAAAATTCTGAGGGACTTATGAAAGATAATGCTATACGCTTATAGAGAAAGAACTGTTGAAGTATAAATGCAGTTGAAAGTATATGATTTATCTCTTGTTTATTTTGCTATATGTTTTTGAGTTTTTGTTTCATAAAATTATTTGCTTACAAAAATGAATGATATAGAAATATTTGGGGTGATAATAGAAATATAACCCAGATTGAATTTCTTATCAACTCTGGGAGGAGGAAGAGAAGAAATGAGGGAGATAGCATTAATCATATGATTTTGGAAAACAAGTGAAAATTTGTTATTAAAATAAAATACATTTTTAAAAATCCATACAGATCATGATTAACCTTTCAGTTTATTCCTAAGAAAATTTCCCTTCTTTCTTATTGCATTTCCAAGGGTTTCCTTCTCTACTCTAGGTTCAGACCTAAAAATGAAGCATGTAAACACACATGATGATGTTCTCTTAAATGCCTATATTTAGTTCCCATGGACTAATCCTCTTCTCTACCTTAGCTACATCCAGTTGTCATCAAATAAAAGTGTTTCACTCCAACTTTTAAAAACCTTGAAATTTCTTTCTCAGACCAGATGTTTCCATCATTGCATTTCTTCATACATTTACATAAGGGGAATATGAGATGACTTTGCTTTTTTATATATATATACCTTTTCAGGCTACAGGTCCACATGGGTCTCTCTAGTTCTGCTTCACAGGAAGGCAAGAATAGATGTTTCTAGTGCCTCCTCTTTTTTTGCAAAGATGACTGATCCCTGGCAAGAGGTAATGTAAAAACTGTTCATACCCCTTTTTGCAATGTGCAATATAACTATTAAGTTTGTATCCTGAAGAGATAAGATATGAAAAATCAAGTAAAAGGACATGCTTGTACAAAAATATTGATCAAAGATCTTTTTGAGGTGGCAAAGAATTGTAAACTGAAGATATGCCCATCAATTGCAGAATGGCTGAATAAGTTGTCATTTATAACTGTAATGAAATACTTTTGTGCCGTAAAAACAATGAAGATGAAAATATCTAGAATGACCTATGTGAAGTGATGAAAATATAAATAGCATAACCAGGAGAATGTTGCAGACAAACATTAATAATGCATGATGGTCAATCTAAAATAAGTGAATTAACTATTATTAGCAATGCAAGGATTCAGAACAACTCCAAGAGACACAAAAAAGATTAGCCATCACAACAGAAGGAAATGAAAGAAACTGAATGAAGATTGAAGCAAAGCATTTTTATTTCCTTCATTAATTTTTCTCTAATATAATCTATATATTTTCTTTAAGGATATTATGAACATAGAAATATGTATACATGTAAATACATACATACATATATACATATGTTACTATAAGACATGTAAAACCTATATCATATTACTTGCCATCTTGAGGAGAGGGGAGGAATGGGAGGGAGGGAGAGAACATGGATTGCAAAGACAGAAAATGATTACTAAAAATTGCATTAACATGTAATCTGGAAAAAATACCGGTTGCAAATAAAGGAATTTATCCTAATTAATAGCAGAATAGAAATCAGAGAAAACATTCAAACATTATTTGGAGAATATATTCAAAGTAATACAGCATAAAGAAGGCCAGCCATTGGAGGCTATATAACTCAGATTAACCAAGATACAGCCCCAGATAACATCCAAATTCTCTCACTTCTCTAGTGTAGCAAGCTGGGAGTGGAAGCAGAATAGACTAGCAGCTGTTTTATATGTGCTCTGCATGTTGGCTCTTCTTATTTCTTCAAAAACCTAAAGAGAAGTGGATAAGTTGGAATGGTGTGTTTTATAATACTGGAAATCAGAAGAATGAGGACCTCTCCTATTGTTATCTCTCACTGTCTCTATCCATCTCTTATGCAGGTATGAAACATTAAGTAATCAATATCCACTAGTGAAGAGAGAGGGAGACTCATTCAGTTTATTTTTAAAGCGAATGACTACATCTAAAACTCCTAAATCTATGGGTCCTCACTGTGACACACAATCCCTCCAGTTTTTAGTTATCTAATAGAAAAAAAACATCCTCTTCTCTTTACAATTCTCATCCTTTATTGGTAGAGTTCAACTGTATTCTTTACAAATTTCTGGCTTTCTCATTCTGGAATTTAAAATTTCCAAGTCTCAATTCTATATTAAATTCTCCATTCCTTTTCCTCCACTCATTCCTGCTATGCTTGAATAAATAAGAAAAAGTCACAAACTTATTATAATTAGACCTACTACAAATTTAAGGTATGTATTTTTAGTGTTTGCCTCAGTGCAACAAAGCAATCTTCCTACTCTTTTCTAATCATCTCTCCAACTCATAACAGTGTTTGCTCCAACTGTGTTCAGTTATAAAGAATCCCACAGCATCTTTTCTCTTAAATCCCTTACCTGAGAGTGTCAGCTCCTATTTCAACAAAAAAATGAAATATTTTGTATCAGTATCCCTCATCACCCTTCCTTTTTACCAAATATGCCTCTGACATATATTTGAATCATGTCTTCCTTTACTACAGTGTCTGATCAAAGTGACACATCAGCTCCTCTAAATGTTCTCCTCTATTCCCTCCATTTTGCTGCAGAAAATTAAAACCTTCACTCATCAAATACAATGTCCCCTTTTCTATTAATTATTTCTATGCTGATTAAAAAAGATTTCCCCCATTCTTGACAATAAAAAAAACATACAATATCATTTAAAAAAAGAATGCCCATTAGCTTTTTTTCTATTTTTTAACATTTAATAATATTTATTTTTAGAAAAGTTAACATAGTTACATGATTCAGGCTCTTACTTTACTCTTCACCCTACCCCCTGGCATCCACCCTCCATAGCCGATGCACATTTCCACTAGTTTTAACATGTGTAATTGATCAAGACCTATTTCCAAATTGTTGATAGTTGCATTGGTGTGGTAGTTTCGAGTCTACATCCCTAATCATGTCCACCTCAACCCATGTGTTCAAGCAGTTGCTTTTCTTCTGTGTTTCCACTCCTGCAGTTCTTCCTCTGAATGTAGGTAGCGCTCTTTACTACAAGTCCCTCAGAACTGTACTGGATAATTGCATTGCTGCTAGTACAGAAGTCCATTACATTCTATTTTATCACAGTGTATTGGTCTCTGTGTACAATGTTCTTCTGCCTCTGCTCCTTTCGCTCTGCATCAATTCCTTGAGGTCTTACCAATTCACATGAAATTCCTCCAGTTTATTATTCCTTTGAGCTCAATAGTATTCCATCACCAGCATATACCACAATTTGTTCAGCCATTCCCCAATTGAAGGGCATACACTTGTTTTTCAGCTTTTTGCCACCACATAGAGTGTGGCTATGAATATTTTCATACAAGTCTGTTTATCTATGATCTCTTTGGGGTACAAACCCAACAATGGTATGGCTGGATCAAAGGGAAGGCATTCTTTTATAGCCCTTTGAGCATAGTTCCAAATTGCCTTCCAGAATGTTTGGATCAGTTCACAACTCCACCAGAAATGCATTAATGTCCCAATTTTGCCACATCCCCTCCAACATTCATTACTCTCCCCTTCTTTCATTTTAGCTAATCTGCTAGGTGTTAGGTGATATCTCAGTGTTCTTTTGATTTGCATTTCTCTAATTATTAGAGATTTAGAACACTTTCTCATGTGCTTATTGATAGTTTTTATTTCTTCATCTGAAAATTGCTGATTCCTGTCCCTTGTCCATTTATCAATTGGGGAATGGCATGATTTTTTATACAGTTGATTTAACTCCTTGTATATTTGAGTATTTAGACCGTTGTCAGAGTTTTTTGTTATAAAGATTTTTCCCCCAAATTCTTGCTTCCCTTCTGATTTTGGCTGCATTGTTTTTGTTTGTACAAAATCTTTTTATATTGATATAATCAAAATTATTTATTTTACATTTTGTAATTTTTTCTAACTCTTGCTTGGTTTTAAAATCTTTCCTTTCCCAGAGATCTGACAAGTACACTATTCTGTGTTCACCTAATTTACTTACAGTTTCCTTCTTTATATTCAAGTCTTTCACCCATTCTGAATTTATCTTGGTGTAGGGTGTGAGATGTTGATCTAAACCTATTCTCTCCCATATTGTTTTCCAAATTTCCCAGCAAATTTTGTCAAACAGTGGATTCTTGTCCCAAAAGTTGGGCTCTTTTGGGTAATCATACACTATCTTGCTGATGTCACTTACCCCAAGTCTATCTACTGATCCTCCCTTCTGTCTCTTAGCCAGTACATATTGTTTTGATGGCTTCTGCTTTATAATATCTGGTACTTCTAGGCCCACTTTTTCACATTTTTTTTCATTATTTCTCTTGATATTCTTGATCTTTTGTTATTCCAAATGAACTTTATTATAGTTTTTTTTTCTAATTCAGTAAAAATGTTTTATGGTAGTTTGATAGATATGGCACTAAATAGGTAAATTAATTTGGGAGAATAGTAATTTTGATTATGTTAGCTCATCCTACCCATGAGCACTCAATGTTTTTCAAATTGTTTAGATCTAGTTTTAATTGTTTGGTAAGTGTTTTGTAGTTGTGTTCGTATAATTCCTGTGTTTCTTTTGGTAGATAGATTTCTAATGATTTTATGATGTCTAGGGTGATTTTAAATTGTGTTTCTCTTTCTACCTCTTGCTGCTGTGATGTGATGGAAATATATAGAAATGCTCATGATTTATGTGCATATATTTTGTATCCTACAACTTTGCTAAAGTTGTCAATTATTTCTACAAGCTTCTTTAAGTAGACCATCATATCATCTGCAAAGACTGATAGCTTAGTCTCCTCATTGCCTATTTTGATAACTTCAATTTCTTTTTCTTCTCTAATTGCTACTGTTAGTGTTTCTAGTACTATGTTGAATAGTAGAGGTGATAATGGGCATCCTTGTTTCACTCCTGATCTTATTGGGAAGGCTTCTAATTTATCCCTGTTGCATATGATGCTTGTTGATGGTTTTAGGTACATAATACTGTGTATTATTTTTAGGAAAGGTCCTTGTATTCCAATACTTTCCAGTGTTTTCAATAGGAATGGTGGCTGTATTTTGTAAAAGGCTTTTTACATGTGGGGGAGGCATCTTGGGATCCTGGGATTCCCCTTCTACGCCCTCAGTCCCGACAGTTCAAGTATTGAAGCCTTTTCTTGTCATACCTCTTTAGTTGTGCTTCAGTAGGGTTCCCCCAGCTCTGCCCTGTTCTTAGATTCGGTCCTCTTTCTTCTCGAAGCACATTGTTTTCTATCTTGGTGCGTAAGGGTGCAGAGGTTTTAAGATTCGCTCTGTCTATGCCGCCATCTTACCGGAACTCCTATGCACTGAGTCCCCACTCAAGGTCCGCACCTGCTCTCAGGATCCGTATCTGAGCCTGTGCTCAGGATCCATGTAGGCACTGTGCTCAGAATCTGAATCTGAGCCTGTGCTCAGGGTCTGTGTTCAAAGTCTGCACGTTCTTTAGCCCAGGCCCTGGTGACACTAGGTAGCTGCCAATGACTTAATGGGTGCTCCAAACTTTTGAGCTGGCTTTGGCACTGTAGGTGGTGTGTGTTGGGGGAGGGTGTTGCTCACCTCACATTTTAGTGAGAGTTATTTCACCCCCTTATAGCATGGAAATGCTCTGATTCCAGGTACCTTCAATGATGCCCCTTGTTGTGGGGTCCCTTTGTTCATCTGGATTTGTTTTTATGTCTTCTTGAGGAGTCCTATATGCGTGGGTTAAGAGAGGTCAAGCAGCTGCTTTTTATTCTGCCACCATCTTAATCTAGAATTGCTCATTAGCTTTTAATAGTCACTGTGATCAACTGCTCTCTAATTGTTTTATCCTGTTTCTGTCAGAGTCTGAGAAACTATATATTTTGATGCATCTATTCCCTCTTTTCTCATGTTCTAATAAACATAATCTCCTGGATTCTGATCAACCTTGCTATTTCAAAAAATTTAAAAAAAGTTTTAATTAATCTATTGGATTTTTCTCAATTTTCATATTTTAAAATTTACTGTAGCATTTAACACATTTCACAGCTTATCCCTTGGATACTTTTTGATCTCTGGGTTTTTCTGACATGGGTCTTCCCTGAGTCTTATTTCTGATACAAACTTCTTCATTTATTGATATGTATCTTGATCCATTTCATGAACACTAAATAGAAATATATAAAATGACCTGCCTAAGATTCTTTTTTTTCTTTTATCTTTCAATACCTTGTCACTTAGTGATCTTATTGGGTCTCATGGCTTTAATTATTCTCTCAACAGATGACTCCCAGTGTTGTCCTTTCAGGTGCAATCTCTCTCCTTAGCTCTAGTCTCATTAGGTTACTTTCTTTTGGACACTTCAAATGGGTTTTATCATATTTAACAAATTGAAAGTATAACATATTTTCCCAAAATCTACCATTCTTAGGAACTTACCAATTATGGGTCAAGGAAAGCACTATCCTTCCAATACCCAAATCCATCACCAATTATTTAACATTTTCTTATCTCATATATCAAATAAGTAACCAAACCTTGTAATTTTTATGTTCATAATATTTATCATATGTCCTTCATTTTCTCTTTCATTAATTATAAATATTTTGTCTTATCCAGACAAAATATGTCTTTATTCTTCCCTGAATACACTTTTCACAGCTGAGAAAAAAAGGAAAAATATCCATTTCAAATGTGTATGGTCAATGAAAACCCATTTCTCCATTAATGCTATGTGGGAAGCCATCGAGTTCATGACATTTAGCATAGCTCGTCACTAGTTCTGAAACCCACACGGCATGTGCCAGAAGGATGATTATTCTACTCAGTTTCCCCTATGTGACTTTTCTTACTGACATTCCCTTTGACTAAATTATTGAAATCAGTATCCTTACTCAGCCCCAGGGAAACATAGAAAAACAATATAGGCTAATGCAAGGTCATCCACAGACCTCTCACAAACCCCTAAGTAAACCCGTAAGTAAACCCCTAAATAAATCCCACCCTTATATGTTATAATACAGAATTTCCCCTAGAAGTCACTTCACAACAAACCAACATATAGTGAGTTAATCTTCAAGATTTTAAAACTCTAATTTAGATTCTCGTACACAGATTCCAGCAAAAACAGACTGGAAGAGTCTTCAAGTTTCTGCCCTCCCTGATTTGATAGTTAACAGTGGATGATAAATGGAGAAATTGCCCTCAAAAGTTGGTGCTTCCCATTCCACTGACTGGACGTTTTCCTCCACCCCATAGCCAAGGAGACAAGTAAAAATACCTTGAAAAGTTGTTAGTAACAAAGTTGTTAGTAACAAGGTTGTTGGTAACAAGGTTGGTGTATGACTTGTTCACTATCTCCAAGAAATGACATAGGTTGATTATAGAATATCCATACAAACCTTGAATGTAACCATACGAAAAGAAAAGATATAAATAAAGAAATCAGCAGATGGCACTAAGACAGCTTCTGTGAATACCATCTGAATCTCTGGCTGTTCTCATTCAACCGAGCTGCCACTGCCACACCCCCAAGTTTCCTGTCCTACAAAAGCAGGACTTTTGCAAAAGGGAATATTGTTTGTTTGTTTGTTTGTTTTTATTTTGAGTCATTCACCTATCAGGAGATTTATTACTGCATTTGTTTACCTTTACTTTGATTGGAAGAGTATAAGTCATTAGTGGTTGATTCTCATTTGATTCAACTTTGTATGAAATAGTCAAGTTTCTGGGAATGAGGAACATGAAGAAATGAAATATTCTATTTTTAAAAATCAGATGATTAAATGAAATAGAGAAAAATGACTTTCCAAAATATCTAAAATAAGCAATGGGTTCATCCATAAAATGAGACTAATAATACCTTTAATGCTTATAATCTCTTTTTTTGTGTGAGGGTCAAATAAGATAATATATTTTAGAAATGTCACTAGCTTAGTAGTAAAAATAATTGATGATGGTTTCCGGGTTAAGATGGCGGCAGAGTAAGAAGCAGCTCTTAACCTCTCCTGACCAAAACAAAAAAAAACTCCTCAAGGGGACATAAAAACAAGTCCAGACAAACAGAGGAACCCCACAACAGGGCACAGCGTGGAAGGTACGTGGAATTGAGGCATTTCCATGTTATAAAGGGGGAAACAGCTCTCACCAAATCGCAGGCTGAGCAACCACCCCACTCCCATCCCCTCCACACACAACATCTAAAGCTCTGAAGCCAGCTAAAAAGAAATAGAGCAAGTTTGGGGCACCCATCGAGTCATTGGCAGCTCCGGGGCCTGTTCCTGAGAGCAACAAGATTTAGGACCCCAATAAGCCAAAAAACGCACGCAAAATCTGAGCACGGGAGCAGGGAGTGGACACAGAGCGTGGGCTGAGAGCTCAGGCACGGGCGGAGGTGTGGGTGGAGGCAGACACAACCAGGAACTAAAGCCTAAGTGGGGAACCAGTGTGGACGGGTATACAACTATGGAAGCAGTGCCCTGAGACTTGTAAAGGAACCTCTAGCAGAGGATCAAGCAAGGAGGTCCACCAGGGGGCTTGACCTTGGAAAAAACCAGAACTCAGACCTCAGGAGCCAATAGACTGCAGACAGACACTGAGTGGGAGGATAAATCTGAGAAGCTGCTGGGCTAACAATGGCTACTCAGTCTCAGGAAGTTCAGAAGAGAAAGAATAACAACAAGAAAAAGAAGTCTTTAACACTCGACAGCTTTTACACAGAGAAAATCCAGACAACCGAGCAAACAGAGGAGGAGAA